>NW_026889803.1:24317500-24857500 GCF_033153115.1 Saccostrea echinata
AGAGTCGGTAAAACCAGACACAAAAATAGTTGTATTGATTACTTCCTTTACACAAAAGCCTATAAGATATGAATTAAGTTTGTAACTTACAATACTCTAAAGTCTTTGTAGGAATTTCATGTCTGCTTAAGAATAATGTACAAATTTATTAATCATTTGATAATTTTTATTTCAAATTTACTCTTGAGAAAGCAGAAACTTTGTGTATCTCCGAACTTCGTGAATCTCCGAACTTCGTGTATTTCAGAAATCATTCTGAATCATTATTATTTCAGCAAGGATGCTAGTCAACCTGATATTTGTATGTAACTCTAATGTTATTCCAAAAAGTGTTGTTTTTTTTAAAATTCCATTCACTGACCTACACATGTATCTCCACCGCAGCCAACGAAACAATATTTATAAACAAACACGCTGTAACATGCAGTTCCCTTTATAGCAGTATGAAATAAACGAAGCACAATGATACACAAAGAATATCTGAATATTGAAAAATTAAATATTGCAACGTTTGTTTTTATAAGTATTATACATATATGACAGATACACTGTAGGGTAGGGTGGTGTAATTTAGACTGATTATTTTTTTATATTTAGATTTATTCAAGTATGTCACTGCCTATTACATGTATTACGCTCAACATTTACTGGATTATTTTTCCTTCGGAATACCTTTTATTGTTCAGATTACATTGTGTTATATGTATTATTCGTCATGATATAAAATAAATGTGTTCGATTTACAAGATATGTGTGTTGGGTAACTTCAACTGCACAGGGGGTATTTTCGATCGATGTGCAAATATAAATGAAATTATTCGCGTCATCTCTAATTTAAAAAAATACATATATATTAATGTAAATTATTCTGTTGTAAAACATAAAAGATTGTGAAAAAATGCTGACAAAAAGAAAAAAAAAGCAATTTTCAAAATGTACCTAATTTGAAGACATTAAGTGCACCAGGTGCCTAGAGACTAATTTACCGATTTGTCAAGGCATGCTACAAATATATATATGCGCAGGCATCTAAACCGCATGAAAACAAAACAGATGATTTTTTCACGGTTATAGAACTAGTTTCTACGGAGTATTCTTGTACATAATACTTATCCTAATACTTTTTTTATACGGATGGTGGTCATGATTTTTTTCTGGTAACAAATAGCATTGCGTCATTTTCATTGGTCGAACTGAGTTACCTGCTGACGCCGTATTCATGCAAAGGGTAACTTCGGCCGATTTCTGTTCAGCTGATTTGCATTTTATTTGTAAAAATTAAATACTATAAATTTAAAAGGTATGAATTTAAGTTGCAAATTTAAACATAGTTGATAAATTTCACGCCAGGAATATCCACTTTGTCTTTCTGTATATACAAGATATTTTTAGAGGTGATAAACTGATAATTCCCCGCAATGGTTTAAAAATACTCGCGTCCGTAATTTTTCGGGCGATAAAGTTTCTTCTTGGATGTAATTTTCCAGTAAAAAAATAAATTTCGCCTATTATTATCAACATTGATTTGTATATGAAAAATGCATTTTCTTTCTGCATAAAATAGATGTGTGTACACTATAATGGGTTATAAACAAATTATTTTAAGGTATTTATGAACAGTCGAAATTAACCAGGTGGTCGAAGTTACACTCGTCTGTGACCATCCTAACCTATATCCTGACGTTAAAAAAAAGTCTTGTATCTATGTAAGTAAATTACTGCATAGTTACACCATTTGATAAATAAATACATCAATCAGTGGATAGGTTTGTAACGTAGACCTTCTGATTTTAAATTCATTTATTTACCTCACTCGGCACACCTCGGCCGATTCGTACCTCATCTGGATGAAGGTGACGGAATCAGCCGAGGTTTGCCGAATGTTATTTACCTTCGACCAGCCTTTAAATATTGCAGTATTTTTCTTTGCATCATCATAGGAAATTGACAAGTGCTGTCTACCCTTCAAACGAAATCGGGAGACGTTTTCCGCTTTGAATAATTATGAGATAATATTCATAGCCTAGGGAATGCAAGGTTTTCAGACTTGATTTTTAAGAAAACCGATACTTGGTCATAAAATAAAATTACCATTTTTTAATTGACCATTAATTATAAAACCAAAGTATGGCATTATTAATATTAGTCATGTCATATTTTGAAAATTTTAGGGTGGGGGGGGGGGTGCGCCCCAAGCCCCACTTAAATCCGCCAGTGGGGGCAGGCCCCCTGAACCTCTTCTAAATCTGTCAGTGTTTTCTTGCATTATACGGACTTGCAGAATAAGCGAAATACTCCAGACATTTAATAAAAATCTCAAACCCGCTCTAAAACGCGTTGACAAAGTCAAACCAGACGGTTTTAGTTTTTACGGCATTTTTACAGTGATATGAGAAAAGTTGGGTAATTGCTGTTAACTTTAAGAAATAAAGTTCGGCATTTTTCAACCTCGTTCGGTATAATATAATTTACTGATAATTTTTTCCGTTAAGGAGGAACACATGGACAAAGGATAAAAAAAGAGGCATTCTGCATGTACATGTACACATCATTGCTATAATTGTGTACTCGGGATTAAACCCAAAATCCTTCGTTACATTGTATTTGGGTATAATTTTCACATGTTCTCAGGCGGATAATCATTTATTTTTATCTGTCTAAAGACAATAATTTCAGTTAATAGAGAAATGTTTTTATTTCGTCGTTTTTTTCCCATCCTTTTGGTATACACGTTTGCTTTGTACACATATACCGCTGTTTCTACACGCTATCGATGTGATCAGGGAGAACATGATATCCTCCAGCAATTTACTTCTTATGAAAACACTCAATGAAAACATATTAGGTGAAAATATATACACCCATTAGTATCTTAGTACCTTAGTATCGACCTGTTTAATTGCAATGTCACCAACCGTAACGATCGCTGGCCAGGACTTGAATATAATTTATTACCATTATTAAAACAACTCGTCAGCTGAGTAGACCTATGATTTAAACAGTAAAATAGGGAAATTCCAGAGTTCGAAGTGTATTTATTTTGGGCGCTCTTCCGCATAAACAAATTAAATCGCATTTACGCGTACTTACATGCATGTACCAATAATTTGTGTCATGGGTAAATTCAATTTATTAGATGAAATAAAACAAATGCATAAGATTAATCTTCCTAAACAACACGTTTTTAAAACAATCTATCTGATATAACTGACGGTATAAAATAACAAAGAAAATAAAGGGTTTGTGTTTGTATTTAATTTGGAATGAGAACAAATCTTAACCTGTCAAATCACTTATAAAACATACTTCGTTTTCCAGACACTAATTGCCATGCGTAATCTTCACATGCACTGACCAAGAGGTCACAAGTTTGAAATGTATGGCTTTTCATTGCGTGAGTTTTGTCAACACTATCTAAGCCAATTGATTCCCAAAGAAAACTGCATAGGAGGGGGTTTTTTTTGGTACACTTTTTAACGGGTAAAATTGATTCGACACTCGATAGAATTTTCAAATACAAGTGAAATATTGAGGCGGTTAAATTACATGCGTCCGACCTAGTATTTTGTATGCAATAATACTGTAAGTTAGGAAGAAAATAATACAAACTCAAAAGTACTTAATTTTATTTTCGATTTTCCTGACAATTAAAAATGTGACCTCTACATACAATTATCGTTTTTAATTATATACATCCTGTTTAATGTTCATGAAAGAAATAGCAACTCGTTAAATAATAACATAAGAGAGATAAATAAACTGTTTCTTTAATACGCAAAGAAAGTGGTCTTTTCGGCATTCAAAATGCATTGAATTTGAAGTGAATAAGTGAAAGGCAGTTAAGACTAGCTGATTAAAACGAGCGAGTGATAATTAAACAGTAAGACGGAATCATATGAAAGATTCGAAATGATTTTAAAGTAATTTTCCACAAAGCGCAATTATCTCAACAATGCAATGTTTATAAGAATAAATATGCAACTTTCTTGTAATTGAGCGAATAAAATATAAATCGAAATGTACTAGCAACTTAATCAAAGATATGAAATAATCTGAAAGATTCAACATATTTATCCACTCATCACTTAGTTAAAATGTATTTGGAATGGCCATTCTATGGTTTGTTTTATGTATGACCTTAGGTCGCTGGTTCACACGCCGATTGATCCCCGGTGACCTCCTTTGCCACGCGCTATCGAGGGAGGGGTTACATAATTGTAAACACACGAGGTGAATGTAAAAGGCGTGTACTTAATGGCTGTGAATAGTCTATGTTTAAAGTTTTGTTTTATTTTCTAACTTTATTGTTTGTTTTTATATGATAAGAAGAAAAGGTTATCCTTTTTTCCCTGTTTAGTAGACTGGTTTATCCAAATTTGAAAACAAACGAAATAAAAGGGAAAGTAGTCAGTAAATAATTTGGAAATAAAGCACAAAATACTTCAAAAACCTGATTCTAAAGAATATTAGCATCTAATATAGCAAGGTTTATTATTTATAGTAAGTTTATTTTAATTACATGCATGAAGAGCTCTTGTTTACTTGCTGAATGAAAACACTTACCTGTATATGTGTTATGCTTCTAGCTCATTTAGAACACAAGACTCAAACAAAATAACATTTTCTTGAGATCAATAAGATGTTAAATAACAACTTTAATTACGGCAGCTATTTCGAAATATTTACCGTTTTTGAGTTATAAAGCAAAAACTTTAAAGGGCCACAGATCCCTAATTCTAGGGGCCAGACCCTTTCTAGTGGTCTCAAATGAAAGGCCTTAAAATTGTGCACAACTTTTATTCTACATGTTTTATCAAAATATTTTTAGTTTAGAAGATAAAAAGGAAAATATGTGTAAATTTTTGCTCTTTTTGGCGTTCTAATTTTTGACCCCTCTCTAGCGCCATTTTGAAAACAGAAATTGAAAAACAAAAACCGATGTGCACAACTTCAGTGCTTCTATTATTTAAATTCGGTAGAATTTCTACTCCAGCTTCAGTAGTCTCTGAGCCTTTGTCTGGAAATGAAGCCTCCTAAGTTTTCATTTAGATAAGGGAGATAACCCAAAAGCGGAAGTGGGTTTTTGAAATGTTTGACAGCATTCTGATAGAATTTTGTAACGTCTTTAAACCCTGCAAATTTGAGCAAAATCCGTTGAGAAATGAGCAAGATATGAGGTCTCAAAGTTGGCGTCTAGGAAAAAAAAAAAAAAAGAATAATAAGAACTAGAGCGAGCTCGTTGCAAAGCAACGAATAGGTCTTCCGTTGGAGCTGCGAAAGGAAGAAGTGACCTTGAGTCAAGGTCATGCAACATTCTAAAGTTATACATGTAAGCAATCTTGTAAGGGGAAGCAACTTACAATATTTCGCTAGGAAAAACTGTAAAGGAATGTACGTGACCTTGAACATTCCAAATGACCAAATGACAAGCCATGTCACACTCTCGTCATAAAACCCAATCTGTGTGTTACCGACTTGAAAAGTTCACAGTGACACGCCATGTTCTTTTAGTCCATACATACAGTCAAAACATCTTATCCTTAGTGACCTTGAACTTGAGTCAAGGCCATGTCACACTCTGCATGATACCAGCAATGTTTCACTAGTACAAATACGGTAGCGAAATTACAGTTTCTCTGTCAGTGACCTTGACTCGACCAAATGACCTTGCATCAAGACCATAACATACACTGGTTAAGAGCAATCCCAGTCTGAGTTTCTGAATGGATAAGTTCAGCCATGTTTTTTTTCAGACCAAACAGCGAGTCGGAATAATTTGTTAGGTTCAACACAATGATTTAAAAATTCATTGAGAATGTTTTATGCTCAGTTTGGATAAGTAGTAAAACGTGGAGATCGGTCCTTTGGATGAGACCGTATAAGGTCTCGTGTTGGGGTAAGTGCTAGCATGAGTGATCTCATGCTATAAATTTTGAATTTACCGGGTGGCAGTAAATACAAAAAAATTTACAACATGACATGTAAATTTTGTATTTACTGACAACAGGTAAGTTCAAAATTTACAACATGACAGATCCATGGCACTTGATTCTACCTCTGATTTCAAAAGATTTGCACTGTTCCTAATTTGTATTATATTGTTTGAATGGTCTTTTAAGCTTGAATGTTGCACAGGTGCTTGTGGACAGGAACCCCCCCCCCCCCCCCCAATATACACCCAATACACACCCCGGGGTCCAAGAATATTTTTATTCGTCTTTTTCCATAAATTAATCTTTTAGTACACATTTACAATGTATTCCATATGAAAAATCAAAAATTACCGTAGAATTAACGTTTTATTCAAAAATCATACCCGCGGTATTATGAAATAGAGAAGGTAAGTCACTTCCATTTATTTTGTTAACACTGGACCTCTCTTGGATATCGGGCCTAAAATATCATATACCTACCACATGTCACCAAAATATGTTATTATAATTATCTTGTATCGGTAGATATTTTTTGTCTTTAATCGTGCTATTTAATTGCCTATGCATTCCACAATAATCCGAGTATTCATCGTCAAACGTAAGAAATGTAAGATTTGGAAATATCAAAGTAGAAATTATACGGAAGTGATGCAGAAACGACACCTAGCGGGTAACTCTCGAGTTCCGAGTGTTACAGAATTAAAGGGAAAAGCCAGAGGTCTACGGAAAAGTTCGGGAAAAATTTTGATAAAGAAGTCGAAATCGATTCATTAGAATTTTAAATTTTGCTGCAGATTTTCCAGATGAGTTAGGGTAGTCATCAATATTCTTTTTAAAGGATTTTATTACTCAAACCAAATAGCGTTTTAAAAACGCTTTCTAACTGCATTTAACCAGTTTGTACAATTTCTCTGTTGTTCTTCATACTCACATATGTTTATGACATGTCCGCAGAATGTAATTATTTGTATTGAGCAAATTACACCAATAATTCAGAATTCGAAGTTTTCTTTGAACATACATTGGGCATCTACCAAATTCGAAATAAACCATTAAGTTATTTGTAGATTTTCGAAGCAACATAATTTTCTTCAAAAAGTTAATATGTACTTGCTCAACATGTGGGGCTTTATGAAATCCCCACATCTCACATCCATAATGAAGAACAGAACCTACATATGTATCAAATAAAGAGAGTGTAGTATCCACATTTAGATTATTCTCTTTCACTCTTTTCCACAAAGAAAAAGTACATTTTTCGTTAACATTTCACCTGTGGAATGCTGATCATTTTCTCCGATTTCCATCCCTTATTGCTCAAAGGCCGTAAGTACCATGTACATTATAAAATGTATAAATTTTCAGCCATTCACCATTTATATCCTATCAAAATTTTAATTCCATCTATTTTGTTAACATTAAATTCTGGAAATATAGTCAAAAATCAGGAATGAAAATAATAAATGTTAAAAGTGAAATTTATTAATTGTCGAAAGTGCAATGCAAAATTCCGGAAATCAAATGCAAAAACCGAAAAAGGTAACTCCCCTCACCCAAAGAAACTATTAGTAAACACTTCGACGCTCAATTGACCACTCCAATGAACACATTAAATCGTTACATTTTTTAAGTTTTAAAATAAAATAAAAGACCTTAAAAAGTTTATAAAATAGGAAAGCTTAGTCACAGATATTAATCGTTGCAGACCTTGTTTTTCATTCATTTGACGATTCGCGAATAACGAATGTCGCGTATGATTATTGGTTTACATTAAAATAGGTTGTGGATATCTCTCGGAATTCAACACGAGCCCTCACCTATATGTATACGTACCTGAACAAACCAACCGATTGACATTTTCGGCTCTAAAGAAAAACATTGTATTCTTTAAAGGGGGGGGGGGGGGGGGGGTAACGTAATGAGAGGAAATTTGATCACCTGTCAGTCCATTAAACATGAAAGATTATTTTGGAATATTTGTATACAACTGCGTGGCTTTCTTAGAACCAAATTAGTATTTGTTAGATAAATTAAATAATTATTTAAATTAGATGTTTAAGATTTGTGACATATTTGTAAGAACCACTTTATTTACCAAACAAAGTTTCATCCTTATATGGACGCCGTGATATATTTGATAGGCTGTTTAATTACTATTCGGATATATTGCCATTCAAAGGACCAACACATTTTTTTTTAATTTGGATAAAAAGTCCGACAATTTTCAACCACGTTTGCTATAATTTTACCGAATCGGATCTTTTTTCCGTATAGTCGAAATGCATGGACGCAGGATAAAAAACCGTATGCTGATCAATCAAAACATCATTGCGATTGTGTATTTAATTTATGGAGATATGTTTTTTTCTGTTTTTCCTTATCTGTGAATTACCCGTTTGCTTTGTACACAAGCATGTATATTCTGAAAGCTCAGGATGTATTTACTTTGGGCGCTTTTCCATGTAAAACTGCATGTACTTACAAGCATGTATCCGTAAAATCGTGTATTGGGATATTCTGTTTATTCGACGAAATAAAAGAAATGCATAAGTATATCATTCTGTACAATACAATTGTAAGTTTGGTAGCAAATAATGCAAACTCAGAAGTGATTAATTTAATTTTCGATTTTCCCGAGAATTGAAAACGTCACCTCCACTTACAATTATTATGCATGTGTACATGCAGTTTAAAACATGAGACAGAAAAATAAATTGTTGCAAACCTAGTGGTTAAGTCGGCAATTAAAATGCATAAAACTTAAAATGAATAAATACACAGGCGGATAAGATAATGATAAAAATAAGCGTGAGATAGAGTGAAATTAAATAATATTTAAGATTTGAAATGATTTCAAACACATGTACAATTTTCCATTAATCGCTATGAGTACACATTGCATTAAATTTTTAACACCGATATGACCGCGGCTCGCTAATCTCTGCGGCCACGTGTGAACGACGAGTGGGTTACAAATTTTGAAGTTAAATACAGAGACAGAGCGGAATATAAACTGTCTGCTGTAAGGCGTGAATTATTGTTTGTTTAAAAGTATTATTTTATGTATATAGTTTATTTAATATTAAATGAAAAATTAAATGGAGAAACAAGAGACTGATAGTAAAAATTATACTTTACACAAGTATCACTAAATACAATTCTTTGCCGTAGCACCTTTTCAATTACAATTGAAATAGAATACTATAACACGGGATAGAGAAATATTTTTTTTTAATCGTATTGTTGTGTCAACAGTGACCAGGTCGATGAAAGCGATTAAAATTCGTAAAGATTAAATCAAAGATGAGATTAAGTTATCTTAAAGATTCGATATAAATAAAAAAAAACATAATGTTTCATTAATCGTTGTTTCTACACAATGGATTTGTCTTCTCAGATGTTTGTTTTGTTTACATGGCTTATGACCGCAGGTGGCTGGTACACTGGTGACCTCGGCAACGTGGGATCGCGGGTTGTGTTACATAACCATAACATCGAGGTGAACATGGAGAACGTAAACTGGTAAAATGCGTACAGTTAATGTTCATTAATTATTCGATGCTTAAAGTTTAATATAAGTAATATTAAACTTTAAGCATCGAATAATTAATAGATACATTTAATTCCTTCCTTTATTTGAAGACGTGTTCCCTTTAAATCTAAATTAAAAAAGAAAAGAAAGTTGTAAAAAATAATTTATGAGTGAACCACAGAACACGTTTAAAACCTTATTTAGAAGAAAATTAGCATAAAATACAGTAGGGTATATAATTTATTGCAAGTTTGTTAAAGTTATACACATGAAGAGTTCTGATTTACTTGCCGATTGAAAACGCTTACCTGTTTACGGGACCTGCTTTTTACCTACATATTACGACATATTACGCAATACTCGAACAAAACAACATTTGTATGAGATTAATAAGGTGTTAAAGAACAACTTTAATTCCGAAAGCCATATCGAAATATTTACCGTTTCTGAGTTATAAAGCGAAAACTTTCAAGGGCTCTAGATCCCTAATTATAGGGGCCAGCCCCTTTTAAATGATATCAAATGAAAGCTCTTGCTATTATGCACAACTTTTATTCTACATGTTTTAACAAAATATTTTTAGTTTTAAAGATATAAAGGAAAATATGCCAAAATTTTTGCTCTTTTCTGCGTTCTAACTTTTGACCCCTCTCTAGCGCCATTTTTAATGCAAAAATCAAAAAACAAAAACCGATGTGCACAACTTCAATGCTTCTTCTTTTCAATTTCAAAGGGTTTTGTGCTCCAATTATTACAGTTTCAGAGCCTTTGTCTGGAAACCAGAGGCATAAAAATTTCAATCAAAGGGGAATAACTCGTGAACAGAAGGTAATTTACGAATTGTATTACAATATTCTGAGAGTGTTTTGTAAAGTCTAAAAGCTCTGAAAATTTGAACAAAATCCGTTCAGAAATGAGGAAGATATGAAGCTTCAAAGTTGGCGTCTAGGAAAAAAAAAAAGAATAATAAGAATAATCTTAACCATCAGAATCAGTAGAAGGTCTTCCGCCTGGAGCAGAAGACCTTAATAAAAATTTTCTTAGATAAGGTAATACATGGAGACCAATCTGGGTTTATCAAAGGCAGATTTATTGGTGAAAATATTAGATCAATATATGAAATCATGCATCAAGCTGAGTTAAGAAAAATACCTGGTCTTCTAATGTTTATTGACTTTGAAAAAGCATTTGATACAATTTCATGGAATTTTATACACCAAACATTATGTTTTTTTAATTTTGGTATATCAATTAGAAATTGGATAAAATCTTTCTATAGTAATATCAAATCATGTGTTATTCAAAATGGGATTGTGTCCAAATATTTCTGCCCTGGGAGAGGTTGTAGACAAGGGGATCCTATTTCCCCTTACCTGTTTTTACTCTGTGCAGAGATATTAGGTATTTTGATTAGAAAAAATAAAGACATAAAAAGTATGACCATTGATGGTGAAGAGTATAAGTGATCACAATATGCAGGTGACACTTCTGTTATTTCTGATGGTTCTCCAAGCTCATTAGATGGAATTACAAGGGTATTAGATTATTTTGCTGCAATTTCAGGATTAAAGATAAATTTTACAAAAACAAAACTGATTTGGATTGGAAGCAAGAAATTTTCAAAAGAAATATTTCATCACTCCAGATGGAAGTTTGGTCAAAATAATACAACTTTCGATTTATTAGGGGTTCAGTTTTCTATTAATTTGCATGAAATGGTAGAAATGAATTATAAATCAAAAATAGAAGAGATTAAGAAAACCATGAAACAATGGAAAGCTAGAAAGCTCACTCCTCTTGGAAGATTGACTGTGATAACAACATTATTAATTCCTAATCTAAACCATCTAATCCTAACTTACCAAATCCCAGTGAAGAAGTAATAAGTGCTTTTGAAAAAAGAACTGCATGTATAATTTCCTTTGGAATAAGAAGAATCATAAGATTAAGAAAAATGTTATAATTCAAGAGTACCGATATGGTGGTCTAAAGATGATAGATTATAAAGATTTTGTTACATCATTGAAGGCAAGTTAGATAAGACGGGTAATACATTCAAAAGCCAAATGGGTCAGCTTACTTGAGGCAGAATTAAAAACGAGTATAAATCATCTTTGGGTGTTTGGAATTGATCAAATTAAGAATTTAGGCAATAAATTGAGAAATAAATTCTGGAAAGATGTATTTTTAGCTGGTCTAAAGAATATCAGAATGAAGCTATGAATGGTTCAACACTCCAGCAAGAACATGTTTGGTACAATCCAAAGGTCACCATTGGTGGCCGGTCAATTTTTATGAAAAGTTATTTTAGTTCAGGTTTTGTTTTTATTAATGATTTCCTTGATTCAAATGGTAATATTTATAGTTTTAATCATATTCAAAATAACTTTAATGTAAAAACAAATTATATTGAATATGCAGGACTAAGAACTGCTATAAGAAAGAGACTATAGCGTGTTTTAAAGATTACAAAACAATTTCAATTTCCAGACCACTTATTCCTGCTAGTTTGCTTATTTTTTTTCAAAAGTAAAAAAGGATGTAAAGATATGTATAATCTTTTCATTAGAAATAAAAGGGTGAAATAACTTCAGTTATAAAATGGAAAAAAGAAGGAGAACAATTTTGTGAGGCATCATGGGAAAAAATATTTGAGCTACCATTTAAAACAACTCAAGAATCTAAATTTCAATGGCTACAGTTTCAAATTTTACATAGAATAATTCCTACTAAAAGTTATCTTTACAAATTAAAATTAATTGATTCACCATTATGTTCCTTCTGTGATACTGATATTGAAACTATTGATCATCTTTTTGTTGACTGCTTCTGTGTTAAAGAACTTTGGTTGGAAATTGAAGAATGGATTTTGAATAAACTAAACTGGTTAGTTTGTTTCAATAAGAAATCAATCTTGTCTGGTAAATTTACAAACAGAGAACAATACAAGTTTGAGAATCTTCTTATTATGACTATCAAACAGTAGTTTGAGAATCTTCTTATTATGACTATCAAACAGTATATTTTTTCAAGTAAGTTCAAAAATCCAATAAAATTAAGCATTGAGGAATTAAAACATATGATTACTGACAGAATTAGAGAATTAGAATTAGAAAAGTTTTTACTGTTAAAAACTGTAAATTTGAGGAATTTACAAGACACTGGCAGGAAATTGTTGAAAAATTGTAAGAACTCAAAAATCAGTTTTTATCAACAATATTTTGAAGGTTCAGTGCCCCTCCTTTCTCATCCCTCTTCCCTCCATCTCTTTCCCCTCTCCTTTTCTATATTTTCTTAGCCTCCCAAAAAATTCTTTCACACACTTTTTTTTCTTTATTTACTGTTTGTATTTGTAATTTGTGTGATTGAAGAATAAAAAAAATAAATATAAATAAATAAACTAAGCACAAAGTTATGATGAGCATGACTGCCTCCTCAGAAATTATGAATTTCATAGCCCTTGGGTCAGGGGGTCTGGTGTTAGGGCGGAGCTCTATTGATTATATATGAAAAATGCACAAAATCTTTCAAAATCTTCTTCTCTGCACGGGTATTTTTCAAACAAAGCAAGTGCATGGTTATGATACAGAAGAATGCCTCTTCCAAAACTCATAATCAATTTATAACGATGTGTATAATATTTTCTGCATGGCTAAAGATACTGTATATATATTAGTTTTCTGAGAGTTTGCAAATGTTTAAAATTGACTCATATTAAGTAGACTAAGTCTTAATATTAGAAGGTAATCTACATACACGTAAATTTTTTTTCAGAGAGAGAGAGAGATCAATCCACATATACGCTTCTATAAAAATACCTTCATGTAAAATGTATTTATCCTTTTTAATTTTGATGCATAGTTAATCATATCGATATGCGCAGTTAGACAAGCTCATGGTTAAGCGTCGATATCGAAAAGGGGGGGGGGGGTTGCAGAAAACATGGAAAAGCAACAACAACAAAAATCTCCGAATAAAAAAGCAATCGGTAAATGTACAATTTAAAAAAGAGAACCCATCTTTTCTGGGGATATGGAATATAGATACTGGTATCATGGGAAATTCTAGCCTCCTACTACAACAACGAATGAAAGAAGGGGGGCATATATAAATAATTCTTTCTTTTAAATTAGCAGCATGAGATATTTAAAAAAAAAATTATGTATATTTGCATTCAGAAAGAGTCAGACTATCAAAATTTACAAAAAAGTCAATTGGTGAAATTTTGACCTTTTGACCTTTTCTCATGACGGCAGTCAAATAACATTTGAATGCATGCATATTTTGTAGAGAATCTAAATGTTATAAAGTGTTATTTTAATAACTTAGTTGTTAAAAATTTGCTGCAGCAACCACCTTTTTAACTTTCATTTTCATTCTAAGCATAGAAAATCCAAGAACAAGCAAAACATAGGAAAATGTACACATACATGTACTTGTATAACATCTGTATTTTAGAAAAAGTGTTGTAAAAAGGTATAAGTGAAATGTTTTTGTTGTTAATGAATTTATATATTAAAAAAGGTATCTAAATAAATGTTAATTTTAAGACAAAAACCTAATATCTCTAGATAGTACAGTCAACTCTGAAAATACACATCATCATTGTTTACATTGACAATGTACAGTGACATGCCAAAATTTTTCCCCATTTTTGGTCTTTCGTTCGATATTTCACTGTAAACAATATGTTGTTTAAGGTAGTATGGGATACCTCCATGTTATGACGTATTTCTGTTTGAAGTATTGTTTTGATTTGCATGAGTACTTATTATCGGGTCAAAATTTGTAGGTACACCATTTACGAGGGGTTATCAAAAAGTTTGTGGACTGATGCGATAAAATCAGTACTATGTAGTCTGTGCTTACAAAATTTATAAGAAACATAATACAACAAAAGTTTAAGAAATGTTGAACATTTTAGTTCGATATGTTGATAACCCTAATGTAGATTTTCCGTAAGATCCGTGGAATTCCATAACAAATTCCGTGGAATTCCATGGAAAAAGTGTTCCATGGAATTCCAAGGAATTCTCAAGAGTATTGGGACGGAACTTTTTTGGAATGGTATGGAATTTCAAATCTAGCCTGGAAAAGAGCGGAACAATGCCAGAATAGAAATTTGCGGAAGTAGCTGGAAATCCATGGAATTCCAGGATATTTGGAAATCTATGGAATTCCACGGAAATCCAAGGAATTCCAGGAAAATACAAAAAACTGGAATAATCAAAATAATTTAAGGGCCAAATAATTACAACAAAAATGATAACATCACAATTTTTCATAAATCAAATCTATATTTTCAAAATAAAAAATTTATTTTTGCTGTACAATGTGTTTGGGGACAAATATTGCATACACACTTCTATGTATAATGTAAGCACAAATTTTAAAAAGTATTATCACTGAAAGTATTTTACATCAAAGGTTATTTAAACAATGTTAAAAATCCACAGAAAAATATCATTACTGGATGATCACCTTGGTTTAATTAATGAGAATTATTATAATATACATGCATGTACATGTAGTAAATTACAGTCTGCATGAGAAACAAATGACTTTTGGTTGAAGAAAATCCTTTGTACCTAATCTCAAACATATGACATTTTTTTGATAATAAAACAAAATAGATTTTAAAAAAACCCATTAATTATGACCTTTTGCTTCATTAAATGACCTTGGGAAAGGTCACTAAAGCCTTAACAGGGTATATTTGCAACATTTGTATACAGTTACAATGATCTTCCAGTGGTCCATATACATTTACCATACAAAGTTAATGACTAGAGTGACAAACATAGGTATTAAGTACACAAATATCTACTACAAAACTACATTTGGAAGATCCCATAAAATCAACACATGCTATTTTTTCCCCCAACATGCCCCAAGATCCTACTTCTGAAGTGTTGGCTAGAATCACTTCCTCACTGGTTCTGCTAGAGGGTGGTCAGATAATTGGTGTCACGAATGGATTCACTTTTGGTACAACGGCTTCAAAAGCTTAGCAAGTTTGATGTTGATCATTCCCACACTTCAAACTTTTCTTGCTCAATTTCTGAAAGAAAAGATTACCATAAAGATGTATGATATCTACAAATTGTTGATATCCAATGGAAGGCCTTCTCACAAGGAAACACCTAATGAAGTATGAAAGCCAAACCTGAATCCCCTTCACTCAAGGATGTTTTGTGACAAGTTTGGTTGATCCTATGGTTCTGAGAAGTCAAAAATGTAACACCAGACACTGATCAGAAAACTCACTTGAGCCTTGAGCTCAGGTGAGCTAAAAAGAAAAGGTTAGAACTAAAGTGTATAAATAAAGAGACATGATTGTGTCTAAGTTAATTAACCTTGAATATGAGAGAGAACATTGTAAATTACATAAACTATGTACCCTTAAAAACATTAAGCAAATAAAGTTAAGGTATGAAAAAAGTACATGCACATTAGTAAATATAATTTATATACCATATAAAACATTCAGTTTTGCCTTGTCAATGGGTCGTCTTTTGTCTCTTAAGCTTCTGATTAAAAGCACCCTGAACAGGAGTTTGGAAGCCTATGCTGCCTTTGATATATTATCCTCCATATTTGCAAAATCTGTTAACTGACCCTTGAAAAGAGGAAAAGACGAATTTATATGCATATGTAGTTGCTTTAAATGCATATTGGCATATTTACAATGTAACAAAAATATAGACAAAGCAAATAACATAAAGTGAATATATAGAATACATTTGTTCTACTGGCCTCAAACATGCAAATACATGTACATATTTTTTTTGAAAAATTAAGGAAATATTAAATAAACTGTTATAAATACATGTAACTTCCATGCATCAACAATTCAGTATTGAAATTAATAAAATATTTGAAAGAGTGATGTCTAATGTTTATAATAACTGGCTAACATTGATAAACACAAAATTTCAATTCTTTTGATTTTATTGATTAGGAAAATGATTAAAAAATCTGACCTTTGTGTAAATTCCCATACAGCTCTGAGCTCTTGTCCTTTTTGTGAGCATTCCTGTAAATAATGCATGCATAATTTTATGTCATAGAGTATAGTCATTTTTAATATTTCAGGGATAGACATTTAACTTTCAGATTCACTTGCCCTTTGGGCAAGTGATCTCAAACTTTGACTTGTCCAAATGCAAAACTTGGTTGCCCACAATTAGGAAAGAATTTAAGAAGAAAATTATTAATTACTGTAAACATTATGATAAGAAAAAAAAGAGGCTGCCGACATTGAGCATGGAAGAGAATTCCATAATATCACTGCATTGGGGGGGGGGGGGGGGGGGGGAGCTTTATTTAAATTATCTGTGCAAGCACTAAAGGTGTGAAAGTAAGGAAGTCTTGAAATGCCTTTGTTGGTGGTAGTCTGTGAAACTAAATAGAGGCTTGGGTCTACCGCAACTAAGCTGTGCACAACTTTATATCATATAGAGCATTATTAGTCTACCACGTTTCTTCTGCCTTGTAAACATGGTAAAAATAGCCAATTTAGATGTTGCATCATGCTGGAGACACTAATAGTGTTATGATGTGTGTGTACGATGTAACATGGACTGTGGTGGCGCAATTGGCAACGTGCAACTCGCATATATAGCGAGGTCTAAGGCATGTACGAACGGGAGGAAATTCGGGTTGAAATCCACACATTGTCCACACATTGTTCAAACATATTTTGATAAGCGATGTTTAGAGTTGTACTGACTTGTACAATAATTATTACAGAAATGAAACTGCACTCGCCCTAATGGTTTCACCGTCGGGCATTCTATGTGTGTGGTGCCCAGACTGAGGAACAGTAGCAGAAGCAATTATCCATTCAACTTCAAGGACACATAAAACACTGTACATTGTACCTACCGGGTCTTAAAATGTCTGCATCTTTTGTCAAAATACAAATTCCATTCCAAGCTAATGATGACAGCAGTTCCCTTCTTCGTGACACTCTCTTTCCTCCTGTCCAACAATACAACATGGCAGCCGAATTGTTGAATTTTGGCGGGCTGTTGTTTAAATTAATTGTTCATCGAGCCCGACATCGATCCCGACGTAATTGTACTATGAGCCGACAGTTTAAGAAAAAATTGTAAGTTATTTTCCACAGCTTTCCAGAGCAGAAAATGTCTAAGTTTCTCATTTTATCAGCTTTTCCATAGATTTCCACAACTTTCCAAGCCTCAAAATGTCTAAGTCCAAATTTGTTATTCAAATTCCAAAAGATTCCAAAAACTTCCGAAAACACTTTTAGACTCTTGTATGGAAATGTTTGGAATTCCATGGAATTCCAAAACTTTTCCAAACCCTTTGGAAAATCTACATTAGGGAATCTTCCAAATTATTCTAAAATAAAAAAGACATTATATGATCACCGGCACTGTCGCTGTTTAGTTTCATGACGTCAGACAACGTCATTGTTTCTCTACCTCATATACTTATCTTGATGAGATTACCTGGAGTTAAGTAAGGACTAAAGCCCATCTTATTTATATGACTTTATAATGTCATGAACAGCTGCTTTCAATGCATATAATATTGTAAATGGATCTCTACAAAGGGAAAGATCCTCACTTGATTATGCCAGAATACTTAGCTTGTTGGAGTTCAAATTCTACCACACATGATCAACCTCACTTTTTGACGTGACTGACTTTTGACACCCTGACTACAAATCAACATTAACTATGCATCTTTCATCTCTCTGAATCTTTTTGGGCATTTAAAAACAAATACTCTGGATGCATTTTATTTCTCTTTTGCCCGTTTTAATATTCCTTAGGTCTATACCAGTTTTTCCAGGTTCAAAACTTTATAGAATGCTGGAAAAAGAAACCCCTCCCCCTTTTTGACATCATTTTCAAGCCTTAATTTTTTGGACACTCCATATAAAATTTACGATAAAATTTCATAGAACATACAGAATGGGGTAAAAATTGCAGATTTTACAGAACAATTGTGTCGTACCACATGCCTGAAATAACAGGATTTTTTTATGACAAATGCTTATATCAAAAGAGTTTTTCTCAGTTAAACTCAGGAAGAAAAACCGTCATATTTGAGGTTGCGCCGCCTGGACATACCATTGCTTGCAAAAACATTAAAAGTTTATTTGAAAAATAAAACTTATGATTTATGGTTTATTCTATAGATAGAAAAGACAATGCTAACTAAATGTTTTAAAATTCATTGATGTATCTAAACCGGTTTTAATCTTATGGCACTAGTCCACGAACTTTTTGATAAACCCTCGTAAAAGAATACCCTGAAGCTATTTCAATGCAAGTTCTCACAAGTCGGCATTTTAAGTAAAAATAGTGTGAAAATTAGCGACATCAATCAACCAGACTTGTAAGAGATTTATTAGGACCCGACACTCCAAACCACGCTTATAGTAGATATGTTTTTTGCATAGAGCAGATTAATTTGAATTATGCAAGTAGTTGTAGAGTGTTTCGGCAATTAATATAACATAGTATAATGTTCATTTTAGGTGAGACCTGATTATCTCGTCACCCATGTTCTTGTGTTTGCTATAGGCTATGATTGGTTGAAAATTAAATAAAGTTTTGCATTCTGGATTTCTAAGAATGGTATTCCAATATTTCAGAATTGGTTTTTTCAGTCCTTTAATGCAAGGGTTAAATTTAGTAACCAGTAGTGTAGGGTTACGTAATGGTTGTTCTTTAGTGTTTTTGAGGATGAGTTTTGATCGGTTTGTGTTGATTGTTTCTTTGATAGTAGGATCAATTTCTGAAGTAGAGTAACCTCGCTTTGATAGGTGCGTCTTGAAGTCATTAAGTATTGCATGTAATATTGTAGGGTCAGTAGTATTTCTTGCATGTCTAATGTATTCTCCTTTAATGAATCCTTTAAACACAGCTGGGCTATGAGCGCTCTGTCTGTGTAGGTATTGAAAGTTATTTTTTGGTTTGATAAACGACTCGTTATTAGCCCAAAACTTCTGTAGACCCCCCCCCCCCCCCCCAAATACTTTAAAAAGTTTTTGCATCACATCCTAACACGACCGGATGTAACGATGACACATGGTTTTCACACGATGCAAATAAACTGATGATGGACTATCAGTCTTGAAAGTTTCAGATTTAAGTCATTTATTGTTGCCGAGCAATTGTGAAATAATTCTAATTTTGAGGACAGGAAAATACGCGACCGGAAGTGAATTTTATATAAAAAAAAAAATCTTACTTGTCTTTAGACATTTGCAGTATCTACAAGATGTATTAAAACATTCCAAATGCTTTATCTATAAGCGATATTTATGAGAAATTTAAATATCAAAATAACGTAGTTTATCTCTTAAAACTGGAAGTTGACGTTTTTGTTTCCAGTGGAATCTAACATATTTCAAAACAATGAAAGAGATGCAATAAAGTGATACAAGTTTTAATTTAAAAAAGAAAAGTTGAAATTTTTTATTTATTTGATCACTTCCTGTGATGACCGGATGTGACGGCTGACACATTTAATACAAATGGTTTTGCCTTTTCTTCAAGGTCTATTAAGCATATAAGTTTGGTGTCTTAATCTCTTACTGTTTCTGAGATCTCACTCAGATATTTTCTCATTTTGAGGACAGGAAAACACGTGACTGTAAGTGAGATTTGCAAAGATATTTGATGTTACTCTAGACATTTGCAGTCTGAATAACATATCTAAAAATCATTTCAAATACTTTATCTATAAAAAATATTTATGGGAAAGTAAAATACCCAAATTATGTACAGACCCTGAAACATGCTACTACCCGAAAAAAGCGTGTGACTTTCGTGCACTTTTCATTTCGTGCAAGCCTTGTAGCATTTAGTGTAAACCGTGCAGCATTTCATGCAAACCATGTAGCGTTTCGTGTAAACTGTGCAGCATTTTGTGTAAGCTCTAAAGCGTTTCATGCAAACTATGTAGTGAGCGTGCGAGAAACGTGTGAGAAATGTGTGACTTTCGTGTAAGAACCGTGTGAGAAATGTGTGACTTTGGTGCAAGAAACGTGAGAAACGTGTAGGATTCATTCGGAAGTTATTTTATTTTAAATATGGCTGTTGATGGATCAACATGTCATTCTGTGTTGTCTGTATCTAATATTATTCGGACATACAGTATCATATTGGTATTTTAAGAGAGAAAAGATATATGGAAACAACAAAATAAAATTACTCGGTTATGTATTACATGTTTGTTTGATTTTCTCTCCTTTTTATTTAATTAAAGATGGACAGAAAATGTGCTCAAAGTAATTGATTAAATGGACATCAATTTTAAGGTATTTGATTCAAAACATTTTTTATAGGGAGCAATGCTGAACATTTTTTTTAAAGTAAAATTCTTCAGGAATCCGGTCTTGTCCTGTTCATTCATTAATTTGAATCTCTTCACCAATTTACAATTATGGTATACAGAGATTACAAGCACATGTGGATGATTTATACAAAATAAAAGATAGATAAGGCAGGCTTGAAAAATAAAATACAAATTCAGTGCTTTGCTATAAATGTGAAGAATTGGAATTCTAGGCTGGGGAGCACAATTAATTTTTTTTCTTTATAAACGAAGATAGGAATGAAAGATTGTGATACAAATAAAATTGAAATGATGAGTCAGTTATAGTTTTTTTACACATAAAATTGGTTGATTTATAATTGTCATTTAAATGAATTTTTATACCAAAGAAAACAAATTCTGTAATTCGGTAGATATTTTATTACTAAACAATCTAAATGTTGGCTCTTGGGATCAACAACTGACAACCATTATAGATACACTGCAAAGACACAAATTTGCTACTTAATACATAAGCAACTACTTAATACATATGCAAACTAAAATCCCCTTAAATCTTGGGGATAAGAAATAAAAATGTTACTATATTTTTTTATGAATAGTCCATGTTACTATGACGGACTACTTTAATTTTCTAAAATAATAATCATAAACAAATTGTTAACCCCATGGCAACAGTTCTAGGAGAGTGGCGGGGATGGTGGTGGATAGCTGTTATAAAACTAATGGAATCGAGATGCTGCCAGCTATGGCGTTGGCTTCAGAAAGAGGCTGGGTATTTTCCCTCCGTTATATTGGCCATCTATGGGGCCCCCGCAGGGGAAATCTTCCACCAAGGGGCCTCATTAAGGAAGTGAATGAGTTTATTTGTTTCCCTGGTATAAACTCAGTTTATAATACTTATAAACTTTAATTTATACCAAAGAAAACAAATTCTGTAATTTGGTAGATATTTTATTACTAAACAATCTAAATGTTGGCTCTTGGGATCAACAACTGACAACCATTATAGATACACTGCAAAGACACAAATTTGCTACTTAATACATAAGCAACTACTTAATACATATGCAAACTAAAATCCCCTTAAATCTTGGGGATAAGAAATAAAAATGTTACTATATTTTTTTATGAATAGTCCAAAAACAGTGTCAGCTGTTGTCCCCAAGATGATAATTAATCCTCTCTCCTAAAACTGTTGCTTCAGTATGCATTACTAACAATAATGACTCAATCGCAAGAGAACAATGTATATAATATGGGTATATAAGAAAGTATGCAAGTACTTTGATGTAATGTGTGTAAGCACAAGTAAGTATATGATGGCATGCAAGTACCTGTTACTGTGGATAAGTAGTACATAAGTACTTGTAATTTGGGTGTAAGCACATAAGGGTATATGTAATGAAAGTACGTAAGTACTTGAAGTAGTTGTGTGTAAGCACAGGTAATTATATAGTGGTACGTAAGTACCTGTTTCTGTGTGTAAGTAGTACGTAAGTACTTTATGTATTGTATGTAAGCACAGGTAAGTATATGTTGGCACGTAAGTACCTGTTTCTGTGCGTAAGTAGTACGTAAGTACTAGATGTTAGTGTGCGTAAGCACATAGGTATATATATGAAAGTACGTAAGTACTTGGAGTAATTGTGCGTAAGCACAGCAAGGTATACGTGGTACGTAAGTCCCTGTTTTTATGTGCGTAAGCACATCTATGTATAAATGAGTACGCAAGTACTTGCTGTAAATGTGCATTGATGTAAATATTGTCCACAAGTACACAGTACTTTGCTTGTATGTGTTGTATCATGTAGGTATTGTAGAACTTAAACCATTGCTGTGCATAAGCGTATTTTTACTTCTGTAACATGTAAGTGGCTTGGATATTTATACAGAAACATACTTCACTCCATCTGCCAAGTACAATTAAAGTAAGCTTACATGTACGATGCCAATGTACAAAAACATACAAATAAAAGAAATATATTTACATTTCCTTCTTGAAATTATCTACATATATATATATTTCATATACCACACAAATCAAAATTAAGTCTTTAATCCTTAGACATAGCTATCTGAGCATCTCTAATAATCTCAATTGGGGTTTGTATATATGTTGTGTAACAGTCGGATGACCAGCGACCAAGGGTCTTCAATAAATGATCTTCCAATCTAACTTTTGACCCTGTGGTTGCTGCCCCTATTCTAAAAGAGTGGCCATTGTACTTTTTACTGTCTAATCCAAGTTTATCTAACAAAATTTTTACCTTCTGAATAAAAACACTACGAGATAATGCACTATTGTCACTTTGCAAAAATAATGGTTCTTCATGTAAAGCCCTAATGCTTCTCATTTTTAAATATTTGGTCATGGCTTTCACTGGACATGTAATAGTTTGATTTGCAAAAATTGGAATGGAAACGCCCTTCCTAAAAGGGTCTGTCTTTTATCTTTTAAGATTCAAAACCAAATGATCTTCAAAAAGTGTTAAATCGTCAATACATATATTATTTGTGGCAACAAATTTTTCCTCAATGGTAAATTCCCCACATCTTAAAAAACCAAAGAAAGCTAAAGTACAAACAGATTTAAGCATACTATCTGTGAAAACATCAAAAATTCCTTGATCAAGTAACATACACATTTTTGTTAAAATATCTATGGTAATAGGCAAGCGAATTCTTTTGTCTCTATTACATTGTGATTTCTTTATGCCTGACAAAATGGTTTGTAGACCTTGTAATGGTTTCCCATAGCTTTCTAGGGGGTTAAAACCACCTATTCGTAGGTACATGTATCGTATACCACTTAAATAAAGTTTGATAGTAGAATAACTTAGTTGCAGCTCAGAATAACAATAACTAACATATTGTATAAACACTTTCTCACTAACAATCGGCAAGCCATTAATTGAGTTCAAGTTCATCAACGATACAAATCTTAGGAAACTCTGGAAACCAATCTGGTATTGACGTCTGGTCTTGTCGCCGATAGCTCTGTCCCAAAGTTCACTCACTACGGTTTGAAGTCCCATAAAACTTGGTGTAACTGGGGACACTTGGTTGGATTCCTGTCTGCATTTGGAGCTAGTTTGCGAAATCGTTGAAACTGAAAACGAGAAAGAGCGTCAGCTATTTCATTGAAACTGCCTGGAACATGTTTGCTATATATTACAAAATTATTTTGCACAGAACACATAACTAAAACTACGTATAAGTTTCATAATATAAGTTTCTTTGGAACGTCCCTTTTGTATGATTTTAACTACTGCTTCATTATCACACATGAACTGAATTCGTTTCCCTTTCCAACTATGTCCCCAAAGAATGGCTGCAACGACTATTGGATACAGTTCCATAAATGCTATGGACATTTTTGCATTTGTTGATTCCATTAGGTCAGGTGGCCAAGGTTCACTGAACCATTTTCCATCGTAGAATCCTCCAAAACCTGAATTCGAAGCCGCATCAGTGTAAAGATGGAGGTCTGCATTGGACGTAAGATAACGCTCATAAAAAAGTGAAACTCCATTCCAGTCGGATAGAAAAGTAAGCCACATTTTCAAGTCATTTATGCACTCTTGATTTAAGTGCACATAATAGTGTAATTCCTTCACTGTAGTGGATAGACTTATTAGATAGCTTACAAATGCCCGGCCTGGTAGTATGACTCTGGTGGCAAAATTAAAATGCCCCAACAATTGTAAAAGTTCTAATTTTGTGCATGACTTTTTCCTTAAAAGATCATGAATAAAGTTGGCAATGCGCTGTACTTTCTCTTCTGGTAAAATGGCTTGCATTTTCTCTGTATCCAGAATAACACCGAGATAAGTAAGACGAGTCGACGGACCTTCGGTCTTTTTCTCTGATATAGGAATTCCCAGCTTTTTAAAAATCATTTTTAATATCAGCATAGTTCTTTCTCCATCTCCTTGGGGCCTGTCAATTGTAAGAAAATCATCCAGCAAATGCAAAATTGTATGGATACCATAGTTGTGCTGTGCAATCCAACACACTGCTTGAGAAAGATTATCAAATATCTTGGGGCTAGATCGAGATCCAAATGGTAATCTTACACAAAAATAATAGTTCTTGTTCCATTTAAAACCCAGAAAACGCCACTGTTCAGGTAATACAGGAATTTGCTTGAAAGCGTCTTGAATGTCTGTTTTACACAAAATTGACCCTTTTCCATATTCTTGAATGTGTCGAATAGCATCATCAATTTTAACATACGAAAGTGAGCATTTCTCTTTGTCAATTAAATTGTTGATACTTTCATGATTTGGGTCATTATGGGGTGAAGATAAATCTAAAATAAGCCTTTTCTTTCCTGAATATTTTCCAACTGCTATTCCCACAGGACTAATTCTATGTAACATGAATGGAGAGGATGTAAAAGGGCCTATTACGAAACCTTTCTCCACTTCAGCCCTTATGAGACTATCAACTGTCTGGGGATCTTCACGAGCTGATTTCAAATTCCTACATTCTTTACTGCTACAGATTTCCTCTTGCTGTATCAGAATGTCAAAACCGTTGGTTAGACTATCCATCAAATAATGTACAAAAGTTTTATCAGGATGTTCTTGTAATTCACTGCCCAACCGATGAATATTTATTGGTGTTGAAGCTTTAAATTCTAGTCATTTTGAAGGCTGTAATTCTGTATTGTTCTTTCCACTGCCATGAGTTGAATTTTCTATTTTCTTCCTTTTACATTTCATAGCACTATGTGGCTGGAAGCAGATAACACAGACATGCTGGAACTTGCATTCTGTTCTCAAGCAGCCCTTATCACTGTTGTAATTGTTGCAGAGTTCTTTGCCCTGATGATATCTTCTACTCCTTTCATGCATGTCGACATCTCTGTTCATTGTCCTTTGAATTTTCTGTTCTTTAACATTACACATCAGTGTGCTATGAACTGTGGAACCACATCTTTCACACTTCGTAACACTAGATCCTGCACAGACTCTCATAAATAGGTCAGGGTCCCCCAAAGCCCAATCTACTTTAATATGGTACTGTAAGAGGGCTGTTGAAGCTTTGGCAGAGAACAATTTATGATACTCGTAAAATTGTTGCCCCCAAGTGGAATAAACATCAATGATGTGAGATAGATATCCGTCTAATTCTCTACTTCTTTGAGGAAAGGTTTCGACCATGATTGATTTATATATGGTGAAGGCCTTTACGAATTCGCCGATGGATAATGTTCTGTTAAGACGTTCGTCCTTGTCTTCTTCTTTCTTTGTTTTAGGGGCTACATAATTTGACAACAAGAGTTTACACATGTTAACATCCTTACCCGAAATGATTTCTTTCCGGATGGTAGGTGATACTGCCATCACGTGCTGTAAGTCCGCAGAAGGGACGCCGCTCACACTCGTTTCTTTCATGGTACTTTTGAACAAATTCGGGTGTAGTTGGGTAGCCGCTAATTGGTCTGGAGATCCAGCTGCGAATGGTGCACTACTTCGGTTTTCATAAAATTTGCGTAATGAATAGTCTTCTTCTTCTTTATGCGTCTGTTGTATCAATTTTACTGTCTCCTGTAATGCGAACGCCGTCACCATCAACATAGACTTCTCAGTATTAAGGTAGCTAAACACAGTTTCGTATAAAATCCAAGGGGGGTTCCTCAGAGAAAAGCATGATGGGTAGGGATTTCCCTGCTATTTTTATGCAGTGTACATGAAAATTGCAGCTTTTTTTATTTTTATTTGCATAAAGTAGAGTCTTATCTTTAGATTAAATGAAAAAAGTATACAAATACTTTTTGAGAATTAATTTTTGTGTGAGTTTTTAATAGTGGGAGATAACTCTAAAAACACCCATTTTTCACATGTGAAGAATTGCATGATTTGAGTAGCAGGTAAAGTAGCTCTTTAAAAAGCTGGAAAATGTACCCTAAAAGTACAACAAAAAGAAACCTAAGGACTTGTTCTGTGAAATGCATAGCACTTATATTTTCTGAATATTGCACTGTTTGTGATCAAGGGAGCTAAAAATGCATAGGTGTACTACAATTAGATGCATAAACTTACCCATTCCCCCCATGTTTCATGTGTCAAATACTTCTTATTAGTAAGTGATAAATGCAATATATTTATATATTTATAAAATTCACCATTTTATCTTTTTATTGATATATAGATGTCTATGTAACAAGTCTTCGTATTATTTCTTTATGGGGGTCACTTTTGCATGTCCCTCATTTAATTACGTCGTGATAACGTCATACATAAAACTGTGTTTTGCACCCTTAATGAGTGACACTAAATGACATTTTTCTTCATTTATCTATCTGTAGGTCAGAAAATATTGCTATCTTAGCTTTACTTAATTTACGAAACCATGCCTTAAAGCTTCATGCTGACATTTAATCTTGTATAATGCATAAGGTACATGTTTTATAGCTTTGTTACATGTTATATTATGACGAGACGGATTGTGAAGTATTATTTTACATTATGATGAATTTGCATTGTGACATCAAAGTGTGACGTCATGTCAAAAAGAAAGCTTCATGAGGTCGTGACCTTGAATATAATTGATCATAATCAAGGGATATATGCATCTATATCACATTTCATAATGAATATTTTGCTATGTTGACACATTCTGGTATTCTAAGGCAATCTCTCAATTTAACACTGTGGCATACCCCCCCCCCCCTTTTTTTGTTCATACTGCAACCAGAAATTTGTGTAAAATACAAAAATGTGTATTTTTCTGATGTTTTTTTTAAATTTATATTTTAACATGTCATTGATATTCAAATACTCAACTTCCTCGGTCATGTTCATTGTATAAAATAAAGTAAAATTTGTAAGCTGATAGTGAGTTTTGAAATTTTTATCTCCAAAGTCCTGTTTAAGGAGTCGACCAATGTCAAAGACATGTAATACTAAATTGACAATTTCTTGGCTATTTCTGGACCAAATTTAACTTTGCATACACCAAAATGTTTGGATTTTTGTCCTCCTTGCATCTAGACACCAGAAAGTGAAATACAGAAATGTTTTATTTCCTTTAAGGTAGCTAAACACAGTTTCGTATAAAATCCAGGGGGGGGGGGGGGTTCCTCAGAGAAAAGCATGATGGGTAGGGATTTCCCTGCTATTTTTATGCAGTGTACATGAAAATTGCAGCTTTTTTATTTTTATTTGCATAAAGTAGAGTCTTATCTTTAGATTAAATGAAAAAAGTATACAAATACTTTTTGAGAATTAATTTTTGTGTGAGTTTTTAATAGTGGGAGATAACTCTAAAAACACCCATTTTTCACATGTGAAGAATTGCATGATTTGAGTAGCAGGTAAAGTAGCTCTTTAAAAAGCTGGAAAATGTACCCTAAAAGTACAACAAAATGAAACCTAAGGACTTGTTCTGTGAAATGCATAGCACTTATATTTTCTGAATATTGCACTGTTTGTGATCAAGGGAGCTAAAAATGCATAGGTGTACTACAATTAGATGCATAAACTTACCCATTCCCCCCATGTTTCATGTGTCAAATACTTCTTATTAGTAAGTGATAAATGCAATATATTTATATATTTATAAAATTCACCATTTTATCTTTTTATTGATATATAGATGTCTATGTAACAAGTCTTCGTATTATTTCTTTATGGGGGTCACTTTTGCATGTCCCTCATTTAATTACGTCGTGATAACGTCATACATAAAACTGTGTTTTGCACCCTTATGTTTCTCTCCGGAACTGCGTTTGGTTCCGTTGGCGCATGCGCATTTACATTGGTGTAAGGAGGGGCCCCTCCATAGGGTACAGAAGTTTCAGCAAAAGCTGAAGCGGATAGTTCGTCAATTCGTTCCGTTATATTGGAGGTACTTTGAGCTATGTTTTCATTCTCATTCCTTCCTGCGCTTGGTCTCTTCTGAGCAGAGTCAATATATATTGTTATCTAACCATAGTTTCACTAGTATTTTGTGGGGAATAGAATGGTTAATATCGATGCCGCACAATTTTAATTCATTTCTTAATTTATCAATTGTCCAATTGTTAGGGTCGTCAACGTCTACTGTTGCTGCCCTTCTAACCCTGGATCGTGATCTAGCGCGATTCATAGTGGGGTCAAAATCCAAAGACACGGATCACTAATTCCTAATCACAACAATAACACATGGTAAACACATGTAGTAGTCACGTAAAAGTCCAGTAAAGCAGTTAGTCCAGTGGAACAAAAACGACAGAAATAAAATGAATGTCGAGTGAATAATTTTTATAATAGCTGTTGTAAAACTAATGGAATCGAGATGCTGCCAGCTATGGCGTTGGCTTCAGAAAGAGGCTGGGTATTTTCCCTCCGTAATATTGGCCATCTATGGGGCCCCCGCAGGGGAAATCTTCCACCAAGGGGCCTCATTAAGGAAGTGAATGAGTTTATTTGCTTCCCTGGTATAAACTCAGTTTATAATACTTATAAACTTTAAATTATTCACATGCACATACAGGGTTAAATATTTCCCAGGGTGGGTGTTCAAATGAAAACACAAACTTTTGAGTTTTTATTGTTAACAAGTTTTTATAGATTGATTTTCTTTTTAAAGAAAATGATTATTGCTTTATATTCGGGGTGCATCTGATGCACCCCTCTAAAATATATTGGAATCTTCTTTATACGCTTCCAACATTCTTCTTACGACTGTGATCAAGGTAATTTACAACAGCGATCATGGGCACCGCATGCCGGGAACTTAAAACTTGTTCTGCTACATGTATTATCTCTTGTCAATCATGGCTAAGATGACACCTGTCAATAACGACTGATTTAATTCGTGAAATTAAATGGTTTTAATTACCATTTAATGGGTACAAATAAATACCCGTGGATTATATTTCTTAAATTTATACAATTTTCTGTAAACAGTTAATTAATTTGCCATTGAATTCGTTAATAAAATAATATAAAGAAATAAATCCTAAATAATTATGTATTAGTTGTTTTATTAATCACTCAGTTCTAGAGCATAATTTATAGTTTTTAGGACATTGGGCATGTATACATGTATACCAAATGTATTGTTAAGAGCCACGACTATTGATTACTTTTTTTGTCTAGACAGGGTTTGAAATCAAGGATTTCACAAGGTGGTGGACATATTGTTTTTATTTGATAAACAAAATGCCCCAAAATAGAACTAAAGAATTATAAAACCTATACCCCGGCTTCTCTACCATATTAAATTTTAATGATATATCAAATCGCGAGCAACGAGAGGTCTTCCGTCCGAATAACCATCCTTAACTGTGATATTCTTTGTACGTAATTACATTTAGATCTGCTCGTTGTAAAGATACCTAAAAATTGAACATGGGTCTTTCAAAAGATTTTTTATTTAAAAAAATAAAATAAAAAGAGCACAGAATTCACAAAGAGAAAATAAAAAGTTCAACATCATTGATAAAGATGAAAATGCAAATTTAAGCAAAAAATTCAGATATTATCGGGATTAAACCAAGATCAGCTGCGCAAAAAAAGCTAGGTTTACTTTATGTATAAAATGGCCTTGTAGATATACCAATTTATTGACTAACACTTTATGTTCCATTTTAAACATCAAGATAAAGTAGAGACAAAGTGCTTTCATTTCCTATTAAAAATTTTCTCCTTAAAGCCAAGGTCTTGGAAAACAGGCTTCATGGAATTGCAATGTTCTTGAATTTTAATGAAAATAAGTATATTTGAGTACCTTCACAGAAGAGAAATAATATGAGTGCACCCTCTGATCTAAAAAATAAAACAGGTTTTGTAATCCTCAGAAATAGTTGTATCATTTAATAGTTGCACATTTAAGATTAGAGGTTACGCTCTATATTAAATATCGAAAAATAGCTTTAAAAATTGGCTGTTTTGTAGAATTCTTCAGGATATGAGGAAAATGACGCATTTCATGATGTCATAATGCATTGACTAGCCAGAAAATTACGTCATTTTTGATAGATATGCATTCATCAAAGGTCTAAATGATATTTAATGCATTTTCAACTAAAACCAAGCACTTTCAGTTTTTCTGAAATTCACAGGGCCAAAAAAGGCCCCAAGTGAACCTTGAAACCACTACACTAGCGCAATGTACCAGCCCTCATTGATGTTTACCTTGCACTCATTCCCTGAAGTAACAAGTGTCAGGCAGGTTAATTTTTTTTTTTCTTATAGTGCCGAATTATAGGAAGAAAACTAGCCAACTAAATTTTGTGCAAGTACTAGTAGATTTACATCGGATTTGTAACTTGAGTTTTAACAATAACTGATAGCAGAGAAAAATAATCTGTTACAGATAAAAACTATAAAAAAAAAAACTATTGTGTTTACTTCCTTTATTCTTTATGCATTCAACTTTCTATTCTATGCAATTCCAAATACAGACATGTCCATGTAATCTTTTTCTGTACTTCTACACTACTGCATCAGACCATTTGAGATAGGCCGGTCAAGATACATTATTTGGCGCCAAACATCACGAGTAAATCTTCGCACCTTTTCTTTGGAATTTGTCTTCAATTGAATAAGTGTACATGATAGCTTCCATGAAATGTTAAAAAACTATGTTGCTATAGCCTGATTTTCAAGCCTAAGAATGTGTATTAATCACACTGTACATATAACATATCATATACGGTCAAGTAATATAAAGGCGGCGCTAAGTTTTCTTACACATTTTATATTCCTCTTTACCCTCAAAGTGGATTATTCCAATTATTAACACGTTAATGAAAAGACAGGAATATTTCACAACAAAACACGTCTCGCCATATGACGCTCAAGGAATCTGATACCTATTATGTTCAGTAACTTGCATCTATAAAGGAATATTACCCTACTAAAATCAAAGAAAAATATTGAAAAACGTAAAAGTTGAAAAAATTGACTTTTTTAATTCGCTTCTGGTAGCAACCAGAAGTACTCACGATGCACGAAAAGGCAAACCCACACATCTAGAAGTCATGTTCTATGCTCTCCTATAATTCTCAAGTTCATATCTTTAGCCGTTCTTTAGATCTTGCATGCATAAAATTTCATTTCAAAATCAGAAAAATGTCCATAACTTGGAACCGGAAACAAATTTCTCCAAAATTCTTACAAATGTAACAATGGCATTTTATAGCGCATTATCCCTGAAAGTTTGATGAAAAACCATTCCATAGTTCTCGAGATATTGCGTGCACAAAATTTGTCTAAAAAATAAGAATAATAACTAGACGAGCTTGTTGCAAAGCAACAAATAAGTCTTCCCTCTAAATTTCAAGGAGATGAGATCGAGATCGAGAGACATCTATGGTCATATGAGCAAGAATGAGCCATCTACCTTTAATTCCAGTTTGACCGGAAGTGACGTCATTTTGACGACTTTTAATGATCTCCTTAGCTGCTACTTGTCATTTTGAACAACTTTGCTTCTATGATGTTATACAAATTCTCAATACTTTTTGAGATATCAGGAAAACACTTTTGGCCCCTCTAGCTCCCTAATTTTAGGGGCCAGCCCCTTATTGTTTGATATCCTTTGAAAGATCGTGACATTTTACACAACTTTTATTCTATATGTTCTAACAAAATATTTACAGGTAAAAAGATATTGTAGAAAAAGTGTTAGAAATTTTGAAATTCTCGATATGCCTTTTTTCGGGCCATAGTGAGTGTCGGCATGCAGCAATTCCGGTGAGAATGAAATACGTTTGTCACATCTACATATATTGTTCTGTCATCGCTGAAAATCTCAAGTTTCTCTCTTAAGCCTTTTTTGAGGAAACTCGCGAACAAACCAACCCTCTAAAATTCATTAAAATGCAGAAATCTCGGAACCGGAAGTGACGTCATCAAAACAAAAAAATATATGTCTAGATCTTTTGATGTTCTATCAGACCTGAAAGTTTCATGAAAATCGAGCAAGCCGTTTCCGAGAACTCGCGTGCACAAAATCGATAAGAAAAAGAATAATAAAAATTGTGGAAAAGAAACCTAAGAATAACAAGAAGGTCTTCCGCTGAAGACGGAAGACCTTTTAATAATAATGATAACTAGATGAGATCTTGTTGCAAGCAACGAGTAGGTCTTCCGTTAGATATCTGATAAGATCTTGATTGGGAAATTTTGATTAATACAAGAAAGTAAAACAACTTCAAATGAAAAAAAATATATCAATTCTTCAAAATATGCTTAACAACACATGAAAGAATGTAAACTATCAATTTCAAACAACTTCCGGTCTTTTATATTCACTTCCGGTATGACCGGAAGTACTCAAAATGACTTTTAACTGCTCACTGAGTGTGGAGGAGTCATCCCTCAAAGTTTTGAGGAAAAATGAGCATTTTCTTGTCTACTTCCGGTTTGGAAGAAATAACTTCCGGTGGAAATAACATGACTTGAAACAATCTATTTGCCTCTATTATTTCTATTATAAACATTAAAAAAAAGAAAAAAAAGAAAAAATTGCATTTTTTTAAACTATTTCCGGTGGATAATGCAACAAAAACTAAACAAGAAATTCAAATCTACCAGTCACAATCTACCATCCCTTAAAGTTTCAAGACTCAATCTTAAAGCATTTTTGAGAACACTGGTGGACAAAATCCAACTTTAAAAAAAGAAAATTGGCCTTATCTCGCGACCAGAAGTGACGACAGCAAAATAAAAAAAACGCCCTAAGTTCAGATGATTTGCCATCATTGCTGAAAGTTTCATGAAAATCTATCGAGGCGTTCTTGAGAAATCGCCTGCACAGAATCAGTAAGAAAAAAAAAATAATAATAATAGTGGAAAAGAAACAACAGAATCAGTAGAAGGTCTTCCGTTGGAAACGGAAGACCTTAATAAGAAACAGTAGAATCACTATAATGTCTTCTGTGAAGACGGAAGACCTTAATAAGAAACAATAGAATCACTATAAGGTCTTCCGTGAAGACAGAAGACCTTAATTAATAATAAGAAACAGAGTAAAAACAATATGTTCCCAACTTCGTTTGGGGAACATAATTATAAGAGATTTAAAATCATCAAAATCTGTCAGTTGCTTTGCATCAATTTAACTTTTATCCCTTTTTGACCTGACTAAATCAATAAAGGTACACTTTTCTAGTTTAGTAAAATTTGGACCTTTCTTCCCAGCCATTGTACATGTAATACCAAATAAAGAAAGCAAACAGAACAGGAGTTCAGGTAAAACCAGTTTTATTTTAAGGATAAATAACATAAACAAACTTTTTACACAAATCAGCAATATTTTTCATAGATATATATTCAAATATGTTACCTGAGTAATGTTTGCCAGGTAAAATGGGAAAATTTCATACAATTTTGTCACGATGTTAAAAATGTGTGCAAAATTTAATATATAGAATTACATAGAAAACGATACAAAGTCACATCTTACAGAAAAAAACCAATAGAAACTTAGAATTGTTTTATAATCCACTTATAAGCAATTTATAAGTCATCCATAAGTTTTGAAATTTACTATAAGTCAAAGTAAGTATAAGTGAGGAAAGGTTTGTTTCATTAATACTTCACTTATAAGTAAAGATCAGCCACATATCAGTGAATATCTCACTTATACTTCACTTATAAGTGAAGATCAGTACATGTATGGTATTAGCCAGAATAAGTGTGGACTTGAATTTTTACGTTATACTAGACTTCTCTTGAGTTGCATTGTGGGTATTCAAAGCTAACCAATCAGAAACTTTGTCTCTCCAGAGATAAACAACAAGAATTTGAAACTTAAGTTAGTGTCTGTGAAAGGATGTTGCTGGAGCTTTCAAATTTATTTTGAGTATGCCTTCACATCAAGTACAAGTACCGGTTCTATTTACATCAACTTTTTATTTTAACTTCCTTTGCCTGAAATTTTGAATCTATTGACTCCGTTGTTTTCAAATTTCATCAATTTGAAGATGTCTCAAGGTCATTAAATCTTGATGGCCTTTTGTCCAACATTTTTGTTGTGAATTGAAATAATATATAAAGTTTGCATCATCAAAGATTGCAATATGAGAGGGAATTTTTTCATAAAATGTTAACAGATACATATGTATGTGTAAAAAAAAACTTTGAACATCATGCAACCCCTGCTAAATTAAGATCTTAAAGGCAGTGCTGTACTTCACTTATAAGTGACTTATAAATGACTCATACTTAAAAAAGTATGAAGGGCTAATACAGTTAAAACTGCCATAGCGACCCACTGTATTAAGCGTCTTGCTGTCATATGTGACCGTAAGAATTCCTCCCAATGCTTTTCCCTATATATTATACCTGTATTAAACAACCACCTGTCTAACACGACCAGTGACCGTGATTTTCCTGACCATTTTTTGTAATTTCAGGCAATTTTACCAGGATTTAACGACTATATAATTTCCGATTCCTACTTTCGATTTCGGTCGAGCATGCAACATTTTTTGGTTCAAAACATCTACAGACACGTGTTTATTTCATTTAATAATTATATAATGTGAGTTTTATGAATAAAACAACATTTCAAATAAATATTTTTACTTATGTTTTGATATTTATTGAATAAACATTAAAAAATCTTATACATAACCATTCACGTTCTCCAATGATCGAGTGACATTTTGAAAATAGACATTTGAGGTCGATCCCAATATCATTTCGTGCTATAAGGGCCAAATGGATATTCAGCTATAAGACTTGCCAGTTTGACTTTTAATTAACAAGTAACTAAATCCTAGATGTTTATTTAAGTGAATTGTGTCACTGTCGGGATATGTAAACACACGCTAGCTAGCACCCACACCAGGTGATAATTGAAGTGATTGAAGTACCTGGTGACAAACAGGCAATTAGATGCGGTAAATCAGTAATGAAAAAAAATATAATTAGGTTAAATAAATTTTTAGTCATAATATAATTTAATGTGTTACTAAGTGCATAACAAAAATCATGATACAGTTTTAATTCTTAGTAATGTGCAAAACATACCAAGTTATATATAGGCTATCATGAAAAAAACAAAACAAAAAAAAACAAACTATTATTAGAAAAAAATTATGCAGCTTAATTTTTTATACTGTTTAAAAAAAATTAAATATTTTCAGATGTTCACAATATTTCCCAATAATCAAATGACTCATGTGGGGATCAAGCAAATTTTATTACTGAACAGGACAATTGTACCTATAATGTAAAAGCATTTAGAGTTGAGCAGAACCTATTAAAAAGTGGAAATAAACAGAATATGTTATAAAATACATTCCACATACACATGTAATATTTTCAGTATTGTATATTTGAACACTGCGGAAAATAAGCAACCTGTATTAAGAGACCACCTGTCATATGTGACCTTTTTTCCTTTCTCCGTTGGAAGGTCTCTTAATACAGGTTTGACTGTACTTGACTTATAAGTCACTTATAAGTGACTATACTTGCATAAAGAAAAAGTGGGTTATACTTGGCTTATATATTATATAAGTCAAGCACCTCATTTGTATATGAAATCCTAATTAGTCACTTATCAGTCACTTATAAGTTAAATGTATCAGTAAAGTAAAAGTCCAGAATAAGCAACTTATAAGACTTAGTAAAAGAATAAGTCACTTATAAGTCACTTATCAGGAATTTCTATAAGGGAATTATTATTTATTATATTATTTTATAAGTTCCAAAGAAAACTTACAATTTCTCTATATTTTAGGGATTTATTATTCATGTCATTTCTAATCAAAATCAGTCAAAAAATATATATCAATCCATGCATCAAATTTTTATTTTTGTTATGTATCCCTAAGTGTGAAACACAGGTGAGTTTTATGTGAACTCAGCTCAAATAGGATTTAAACCCAGTTTACCTGAATTAGGCTTACTCCTTAATTAAATCTAGCTTACCAAAGACACAGGTGTAAATATGGGCATTAGAGACATCGTGTACAATGAATTTTTCTTGCAAAATAAACTAAATCTTATAGAGTGCAAAGGTCTAAGTTATGAATCTTTGTTTACACTATACTTGTTTTCCATGCCAGATGCATAGAAATGCCTATACATGTATGCCATGAAAGGGTTTAAAGACATAGATATTTTTAAAAAATACATTGATATATTAAAAAGGTCATAATATTACATAACAGACAAATCAGAAGATTCCAATAACATTGAGTTTATGAATTGATATGTAATTGACAACAGGAAAGCAGTCGCTATTTATTAAAAAAAAAAAAATTACACTCTCCGGAATTACCTGGAGTCTGGAATTACCCAGATATACCCTATTGTCAAAAAGAGATATGTTAAAACCTGAAATGTATTTGCAGGTCAGGCCATTTTTAAAAATTTGTTTGTTTGCCCTCTCCCGACCGACTGGCTGAAAATGGCCAGACTCAAAATTTTTTTTTATATTCAGGACACAATATTTTTTTCTTTTTATTCCAGAATTTTCACATCCCATCAATAAATATGTTGAAATTTTCGTGGAAAAAAAAATTTCCACCTACCTACTAACCCAGTGTTTTCACCCTGAGTTGGGAGAGGGCAAACAAACATTATTTTAAAGATGGCCTCAACAAAGAATTTTTTGCCAAGCTCAAAAGTTTGTGAATTTAAGGAAATTAAAACTTAACAGAAAACTATTCTTTGTTAATGCACCTGTAGGATTTATAATACCTGTAGAACTTTTGAGGATACCTTTGAAACTGTTTTAGAGCTTCAAATCAGAGTGGAGGATTGACTTCAGCATCAGGTCTAATACAAAGCATCTTGAAAGAGGGGGAGGTAACCAAGTTTACAGAGGAGGAGCAGTGTCGAATCTGTAGTATTTTATGTACAGCAGAATACTGCATGGAAACAAGTCAACAGCTGGAGGAGAAGCTGAAAGAAAAAGTTGACCCCTGCCTCTCAAGTCAGATAGATTTAAACTCAGAACAAGATACATTCCATAAGTAAGTTATAAATTTGAATATTGTTGTATAATTTTTTTGTGTCTGCTAGCTCACATGAGATTCATGTAATCTCTTCTGATTGAAAAGTATTGAGCATCTGTCTGCATGTTGGCTAGAAACTTTGCACATTTTTAGGTCACCTGAGTTTACTCAGGTGACCTATTGCTATCTGTTTTCGTCCGTCGGCGTGCGTCGTGCGTCGTCCGTCGTCCGTCGTGCGTTAACATTTGAACATTTTCAGCTTCTTCTCTGGAACCACTGAACCAATTTCAACCAAATTTGGCACATAGCATCTATATGTGAAGGGGAGTAAAAATTGTGAAATTCATGACCCCTACCCCCCTGGGGCCTGAGGGGTGGGGCTAAAACCATCAGAATTAATGCAATCTTTAAAAATCTTCTTCTTTACTCCTGGGCATCAAGCAGGCAAACTGTTGGCATGAATGTAATAAGCATTGAGCCCTCTACCTAAATTGTGAAATTTATGGCCCCAGGGTCAGGGGTTCTGGTGCTAGGGTGGGGCTCTGTTGAATATGTAGTGAAAAGCATTATTCTTAAAAAATCTTCTCCTCTGCTCTTCGGTATTTAGGAAACAAACAATATGCATAGTTATGATGAGGAAAGGTGTCTCTTCTAAAATTGTGAATTTCATGGCCCCTGGGTCAGGGGTTCTGGTGTTAGGGCAGGTATCTAATGATTATATAGTGAAAATGCATTAATTATTCAAAAATCTTCTCCTCTGCTCCTGGGTACTAAGCCGATGAACTAAGTACATAGTTATGATGAGAAAGAGTTCCTCTTCCAAAATTGTGAATTTCGTGGCCCAAGGGTCAGGGGTTCTGGTGTTAGGGTGGGGCTCTGTTGAATATATAGTGATAATGCATTATTTCTTTAAAAAGCTTCTTCTGTGCTCTTGGATATTATGAAAACAAAATAAATACATAGTTATGATGATGAAAGGTGCCTCTTCCAAAATTGTGAATTTCATGGCCCCAGGGTCAGGGGTTCTGGTGTTAGGGCAGCGTTCTGTTGAATATACATGTATAGTGAAAATGCATTATTTCTTTTAAAAATCTTCTCTGATCCAGGGCAAACAAACTGAAGGCATAGTTATGATGAATAAGGGTGCCTATTCCTATGTTGTGAATTTCATGGCCCCCTGGTCAGGGGTTCTGGTTTTAGGGCGGGGCTCTAATGATTACATAGTAAAAATGCAATAATTCTTTGACAATCTTCTCCTTTTCTCCTGGATAATAAGCCGATGAACTAAGAGTATAGTTATGATATGTAAGGGTGCCTGTTCCAATATTGTGAAATTCATGGCCCCTAGGTCAGGGGTTCTGGGGTTAGGGTGGGGCTCTGTTGAATATATAGTGATAATGCATTATTTCTTTAAAAATCTTTTTCTTTGATCCTGGGTATTTAACAAACAAACTGATGCATAGTTATGATGAGTAAAGGTGCCTCTTCCAAAATTATGAATTTCATGGCCCCTGGGTCAGGGGTTCTGGTGTTAGGGTGGGGCTCTAATGATTACATAGTAAAAATGCAATAATTCTTTGAAAATCTTCTTTTCTCCTGGGTATTAAGCTGATGAACTAAGAGTATTGTTATAATATGTAAGGATGCCTCTTCCAAAATTGTGAATTTTATGGCCCCTGCATCATGGTTCTGGTGTTAGGGCAGGGCTCTAATGATTACATAGTGAAAATGCATTAATTCATTGATAATCCTCTGCTCTCTTTCTGGGTATTAAGTAAGCTTACTCAATGTAAAATTATGATGAGCAAGTGTGCCTCTTTCGAAATTGTGAATTTCATGGCCTCTGGTTTAAAACATGAATCCATTGTGGCGAAGTTGTTGCATGATACTCAGGTGACCTATAAGGCCCGTGGGCCTCTTGTTATTTCTTTTGCAAAACCACTTGGCCACTTTCAACCAAACTTTCCATTATTAAGCACTTTGGGTGAATGGGATTCAGATTTGTTAAAAAGGCAACCCTCTTCAGGAGTGGATAATAAGAAAAAAGTGAAAATTTGGTGGGGTCACTTAAAAATCTTAAAAGTCTGTCATCATTGTTGACATCATCATGATTATTGTTGCCATTGTAAACTTTTCACATTATCATCTTCTCCGGAACCACTAGGCCAATTTCAAGCAGACTTGGCACAGAGTATCCATGGGTAAAGGGAATTCAAGTTCAAGAATTCAAGTGTGGCCAATATGGGCATACTTGGGGGAAATCTTTAAAATTCTAAAAAACAGCAAATTCATTATTTTTCATATTTATATAGAAGCATGCTCAGGTAGTGTAGATTCAATTTTGTAAAAATTATGACCCTGGGGGTAGGGTTGGGCCACTATGTGAAAGCTTCCTGACATATTGTAGATTTAAATTTGTTCAAATTATGGTTTATGAGGTGGGTGGGGCCATAATAGGGTTCAAAGTTTTAAATGGCTGTGTATTTTACAAGTTTAAAAATCTTCTCAAGAACAATCGGGTAATGATGAGTGATATTAATATGCAAGCATCCTCAGATGATGCGGATTCAAATTTGATCAAGTCAAATTTGTTGTCTCTTATGGACAGGTTGGGGGCCATAACTGGGATCATTTTTTTTTTCATGGGAATATGTAAGTTAATGTTTTCAAATCTCTATAGTGGGACCACAGTAGTTCTTATTTTAACGTAGGAAATCTTTTTCTCATGAACCACTGGACCAGAAAAAATGAAATGTGTGAAGGCATCCTTAGGAAGTGAAGATCCTAAATTTTTCACATCTTGCCCACTTGGGGGGGGGGGGGGGGGGGGGGGGGGCACAATACGGTGAACGATGTTTTATAATGGAATAAATAAGAAAGAATTTTTGAAAACCTTAAAGGAATAAAAACTTATAGGGTAATTATGATAAGAAACATTATAATGTTGGTTCTAATTTGTTTAAACCAAGGCCCAGTGAATAAGGTGGAGTCACAATAACATTTTCATTGGACTATATAATAAAACATTTTTAGCACACCTGAGCTGAAAGCTTAAGTGAGCTCTTCTGATCACCCTTAGGCTGGCATCTGCCTATTTGTAAAAGCTTTTCACATATTCAACTTCTTTTCATGAACCTGTGGTTCATTGTTAACCAAATGTAGCACAAGGCATCCTTAGGTAAAGGGAATTCTAAATTGTTCAATTGAAAGGCCCCTTCCAAGGGGAGGCACATGTAATCAAGAGAAGGCAAAAAATAGTATAGGGTAATTTAAACAAATCTTCTAAAGATCCATTGAACCAGAAAGGTGAAACTTATGTGGAAGGTTCCTGAGATAGTGTAAATGGATTGAAATGGGGCCACAGTAGTTGAGTTTTACATTGAAATACCTGTTGTATAGGGAAAATCTCTAAAAATCTTCTCAAGAACCACTGAACCAGAAAAGATGGATTTTATTAGCTCTTCTGAGCCAAAGGCACAAAGAGCTAATGCTGTGGCCATTTGTGCGAGTGTGTGTCAATGTTTTAGCTCACCTGAGCAGAAGGCTTAAGTGAGCATTTGTCCATTGTCTGTCATTATTGTTGATGATGTCGTCATCATCGTAAATTTTTTTTACAATTTCATCTTCTTCTCCAGAACCTTTTTGCCAATTTCAACCAAACTTGCCCCAAAGTATCCATGGCTGAAGGGAATTCAAGTTTATTCAAATAAAGGCCACGCCTTCTTTCAAGGGGAAGATAATTACGAATTAGAGAAAATTTAGTGGCATCATTTAAAAATCTTCTTAAAAAACAGTGGGCTAGAAAATATAAAACTTAATATGTGGAAGCACCCTCAGGAAATGTAGATTCAAGTTCTGATCAAGTTCAAATCATGACCCCCAGGTGTAAGGTATAGGAATATATAAGAAATATTTTAAAAATCTTCTCAAGAACATCAAAGCCTTGATTAGTCATATTATTACAGAAGTATCCTCAGGTAGTGTAGATTCAAGTTTGTTCCAACCATGACCATAGGAATATAAAAGAAATGTCTTTAAAAGTCTTCTGAAGAAGAACAGCAAAACCATGATTAGTCATATTAATACAGACATATCCTCAGGTAGTGTAGATTAAAGTTCAAATCATGACCCCTGGGGGTGGGGCAGGGCCACAACAGGGGGGGGGGTCAAAGTTTATCATAGGAATTTATAAGAAATGTCTTTAAAAATCTGAAGAAGAAGAACAGCAAAGCCATGATTAGTCATATTATTACAGAAGTATCCTCAGGTAGTGTAGATTCAAGTTTGTTCCAACCATGACCTCTGGGATGGGGCAGGGCCACAACAGGAGGGGTCAAAGTTTACCATAGGAATATATAGAAAATATAATTATTATTTAAAAAACTTCTTTTCAAGAACAGCTTAGCCATTATTAGACATATTAATTCAGAAGTTTACTCAGGTAGTGTAGATTAAAGTTCAAATCATGACCCCTGGGGGTAGGGCAGGGCTACAACAGAGGGCAAAGGCTTACATATGAATATATAGGTGTAATGGTTAAGGGACATTGGAGTAAAACACATTAAAGACTTCAAATAGTGGAATGACCTGACAACCCTTGGAATGGACTAGCCTAAGGGTATATATGGCAAAGCCTTGGGAAAGTCAGGCATTCAGAAGGTAGCTGAAGAAGTTTGCTGATGAATCAGCAATTAAGAAGTTAAGGTATTCCATCCTACTAGCAAAAAAAATTAATGAAATTGAATAATAACAGATGTGAAGGTGTTGAATACTCAGTATATTTAGACATAATTCCCATTTATTAGGTCACCTGAGTCACTCGTGACCTATTGCTATCTGTTTTTGTCTGTCATCGTGCAATGTGCGACATGCATTAACATTTGAACATTTTTAGCTTCTTCTCTGAAACCGCTCAACAACTATTTCAACCAAATTTGGCATAAAGCATCTATGGGTGAAGGGGAACAAAAATTATGAATTTCATGGCCCCTGCCCCCCAGGGGCCTGAGGGGTGGGGCTAAAACCACCAAAATTAATTCAATCTTTAAAAATCTTCTTCTTTATTCCTGGACATCAAGCAGTCAAACTGTTGGCATGATTGTAATAAGCATTGAGCCCTCTACCAAAATTGTGAAATTCATGGCCCCAGGGTCAGGGGTTCTGGTGCTAGGGCGGGGCTATATAGATCATATAGTGAAAGTGCATTATTATTTTGAAAATCTTCTTCTCTGCTCCCGGGTATCAAATAAACTAAGTACAAAGTTATGATGAGCAAGAGTGCTTTTCCAAAATTGTGAATTTCATGGCCCCAGGGTCAGGGGTTCTGGTGTTAGGACAGGGTTCTATTGATTATATAGTATTAAAGTAACCAAGTACATAGTTATGATGAGCCTCTTCCAAAATTGTGAATTTCATGGCCCCAGGGTCAGGGGTTCTGGTGAAAAGGGGGGGGGGGTCTATTGATTATATAGTGAAAATGCATTAATTCTTTGAAAATCTTCTTCTCTTTTCCTGGGTATTAAATAAACTAACCAAGTTTAAAGTTATGATGAGCAAGAGTGCCGTTTCCAAAATTGTGAAATTGATGGCCCCAGGGTCAGGGGTTCTGGTGTTAGGGCGGAGCTCTTTTGATTATATAGTGAAAATGCACTAATTCTTTGAAAATCTTTTCTCTACTGCTAGGTATTATTGAAACTAGTTAAATACATAGTTATGTTAAGCAAGAGTGACTCTACCAAAATTGTGAAATTCATAGCCCCAGGGTCAAGGGTTCTGGTGCTAGGGCGGGTCTATATAGATCAAATAGTGAAAGTGCATTATTTCTTTGAAAATCTTCTTCTCTTCTCCTGAGTATTATTTAGACAAACTAAGTACACTTTCATGATACTCAAGATTGCCTCTTCCAAAATTGTGATTTTCATGGCCCCAGGATTCTGGTGTTAGGGCAGAGCTCTATTTACTATATATTGAAAATGCATATATGCTTTAAAATTCTTCTTCTCTGCTCCAAAAATAACTTGTGTTTTTCAATGCTCATCAAAGACCAAGAGAGTCTAATGTAAAAGATTTCAACAAGGAATTAATATAGTACAGAAGCACTGATAAAACGTTTGTTAATATACTGTATGGTGTTAGTGATAAATTGGGAACAGATCAGAACCTAATTTATGAACTGATAATGAACACTAGACTAACTATTTTGTTGATCCTGATCACCCTATTTTTCTTGCTTTTGGGCAACAAAGCTTCACCTTTCAGTTCATTTTATACTCTGTGGATCCTCTAAATTGTTGTATTTTACTCAGGTGACCGTTAAGGCCCTTGGGCCTCTTGTTACTATTAGCATGTAAGGGTTGGATGCGTCCTAAATTATGACCTTGAATTTTGGTAAGAGTTATCTCCCTCTGTTTTTAATCAATAAAAAAGAATCAATTTCAAAAATCTTACCTGGTAAAAAAAAATCATTTTCAATTGTCATTCTATTTCTAATGTGTTTTAGTGCATTTTTTCACTACAGTATTTATTGTTAAGGTCTTCCGACTTCCTTTGGAAGACCTTATTGATTTCTGTCTGTTTTCTATTATTATTATTCTTTTTTCGTAGTTATGGCAATATCTTAGCTGTGAGTGGGCAGATTTCAGAGATTTTTTCAGGGAAGATGCAACATGTGAATATCTCCAGACATGTTTTTTTCATTTTTTCAAAATTCACTTCCATTCGTGATTTTTGGGGAAATTTGTATTTTTTAAATGACATTTTGTCCAGAATTTTTCTTGACAACGGCTAAAGATATGAAATTGAAACTCACTGAAGAGATAAAACATTGAATTCCAATATATGGAACAACCTTTATCTTTCGTCGTTGGCACTTCCAGTCGCAAACCAAAGTGAATTAAAAAAGACCAATTTTTCCACTTTCTTGTTTTTTAATATTTTTCTTTAGGATTAACAGGATTTATAGAGTGTCTTACAAGAATTCTAAAAATGTATTCAATATCTTGATGCATGCATTTATTGCAAAGATATGACCGATCCAAACTTTGTCCCACTGTCGGGGGTTCGAATCCTGCAGCTGCAGGCAGTTAAAAAAAATTTTCTTTGATTCTCTGTTTTTTCAGTTGCTAATGACTTCTCTCTCTTTGAAAACATGTATCATAGTTTTTGCCGGTTTTTAAAAGCTTTTTTGTCAGAAATTCTGTAGAAAACCTTTAATAATCATGATCTATGTTGAAAGACTGCAGTACATGAATGCAAACAAAAAAATACATTCTTTAAAGTATTTTATGGATGATGTAGAATATCGTTCGGGAGAAAAGTTGGTCGGAAGACCACTTATTACCCTAGCAACAAGAAACGCATCTAGTTATTCTTATGAATTTTTATTTTTGAAAAATTGCTCCATAGTACTTAAGTTCTGGGTGTAGTAAATCTGAAGAAGATTGAGACAACTGGTTCTTATCTATCAATGGGAACCTAGGGGAGAAACACGGTGCAAGTACAGTACCGAACAGACACAACCTAACAGAAAGCGAACCCAGAGCGCACCCCAAATTTAGTAGCGGTCCCAGAAAGCGAATGCGCGTTCGGTGTTGCGTAACAGAGCTGTTAATCAGGATTAGCGATTAATTCATCAGCGCGACGACCAATCAACATGTCAAACAGGTCTGTCAATCAGGATAAGGGATAAAATGCGTTGACCATCAGCACATCGACCAGTCAACATGCCACTTTGTAATCTAAACATTGTACAAGCAAAGCGTGTGAATGTGCAGTGTAAAAATATTATTAATATGATTTTTAAACATGATTTTATATTTATATATTTTAATTCTCCAGACAACATGCAATATTTACACATCTGTTTTCATTATTTTTTATTTTTAAAATCTATTAATACATTATATATTTTTATTATCCAGGTAGCATGTTACATGTATAGTTGCATATTTATATTCTTTATATTTTTAAAATCCATTAATATATAAATATACATTGCGTAAATTTATCAGACAATAAGTACTTTAATTCATAATAGAAAAAAAGAAGATAATAATGGTTATAACAATTGTTACTAAAAAAAAAAAGAATTAAAAAAACTGGTCTTCTTTAAATTATAGAATTTTATTATCTCAAGATACAGTATAAGAACATGTACGTGCTTTAATTATTTTTTATTTATTATTTCAGTTTACATGCACGTTTCAATTTATCCAGGTCAACATCGAAATTATCGATCTAAATAATTGATCATGAAAAAAAACTAAATGTATACTGTACAGTATAAATGTGCATTATGTCAATACGTAAATTGGAGAAAAAAAAAATCTCTATTTTTTTTAAATACTATGATATTATTTTTTTAGTTAATCTTTTACCAAAATTTAATAAATAGCTTGATTTAAGTACATGTATATAGGGAAAGATTATTTTATCAATTCTAATTATCCTACATGTAGACCTTACATTATATGTTTTTGAATTTTTGTAACTACTTCCAAGTCAGTCAAAAAAAAAAACCCCGCAAAAATGATCACTTTCCTTCGCATCGATATATATATATATATATACAGGTTTTACATGTTCACGAACCTCTTACATGTACTACATGTAATTTTCGAAATACTTTATATGGATATTACTAGACAGGTACGTTTTGTACTTGTGCATGAAAAGTAAATTGAACTTGCAAAGATATCTTAATACAAAAACGTACATATATTTTTCATTACATAGGTACCTGTATTTGAACTTTGTAATTGTCATAATTATTTAATTTTAACACTTTAAAAATTATAGTTTCAAAGTGAAGCCAAGGTCATCATGTGTCGGTAATCATCACCTGTTTCGGAGATATTGCGGTTGCTAAGAGCAATTGCGGTGGGGTTTTTTAATTGACACTTGCTAGCTGAATGTATACTGTCTCCATGGTCACGGTATACCTGAGTATATACTCCCCCTACATTCGATGCTCCTTAAGTTACACGTACCTAGTCTGGGCACGTTATCAATGAGAAATTCAATTATTATTCTTTTTTTTTTTTTTTAATTTGGAAACGTCATAGTTCTTTGGTACGTTGCATGAAGAGTACATATTCATGTAATTTGCTGCCACCTGAATGCTGAAAATCAGTAAAATAGCTTTATGAGAGAGAGAGAGCTGTATATTATTTGAAATTAAAATCGCTACAAGCGGCCCATAGAAAACAATTCGAGTACAGGGGAGGGGGGGGGGGGGCTCATTGAAATTAAACGATAAAAAAAAAAATTGCGTTATTATCTTAATTTCATCTACCTTAATCATGCGAGTTTACAGTACAACGAAATTGAATTCTTGTTTTGTTTGTTTTCTTTCTTGTTTTTATTTATTTTTAAACATTTAGAATTTTGTTTGTTAACATGCCGCTCCAGTATGTACATGTATGTAGTGGGGGGGGGGGGGGGGGGGGTCATGAACCAGTAAGGAACACAAACTATTCAAATGATCATTTACATGTATTTGAAAACAACTTAAAAAAATAATATATTCTTATCAGTGGACCAGTTATTAGTTTTTGTTTGTTTGTTTGTTTTGGTTTTTTGATTGTTGTTGTTTTTTTTAATAAGTCTTCTGTTAAACTCGCCTTATAAAACAATGATTTATAGCATGGAAGTAAATTATTAAATTAATGATCTGTAAAATGAAAGTCAACTTACACTGTATGAGAATTTTTAGTGATTATCACGACCTACATGTACATGTAATGGACGACAACCTAGCTTAAATGTAAACTGCTAAATATGGAAACTTAGCATTTTACATGTACAGTATGTCTCAGCTATTTCATAGGTAAGACCATAATTCAGTTGTTTGTCTTTCAAACATTTAAATTACGATTTAGCAATTGCAATTTCAATTGGAAGTTCCAACTTATTTTAAAACGCATGAATAATGTAAACAAATGAATTTGATAGTTTTTTTTAATCAAGATATTCTTATCAATTTCACTCCATCCGATACATCGAAATAAATTTAACACCTTTTCTTCTTTTTCATTAGAGAGATACTTAACTTGTAAGTTAAGAAAAATAAAAGTGATAATTCCACGTCAAATGTATAGAGGATATTCAATGTTTTGTAGATGAATATGGAATTTATTTCACAAGTGGGACAGGCTTTTTTGATATTTTCACGAGTGCGAAGCACGAGTGAAAATATAAAAAATCCTGTCTCACGAGTGAAATAAATTCCTTATTCATCTACAAAACATTGAATTTTCTGTTTGTTACATTTTCTTTGATTTTCCCTTTGCCTCTGTCTTTTCTTAACTCAGTGTCATAGCTAGGCTTGAGGTCATAGTTGAGCGGTTGAGACGTCATAGCATAGCAGTTGTGAGATTGAAAACATTACATAGCATGGATTTTAGCAACATATTTGGAAAGAAAATTGCAGTTTTAGCTCTATTAAGATGTTTAGTTACTATCTCTACCTTATGACAGGCCAGAAATTATTTTTTACTTACTTTGACATCCTTTCACACTGTGAGAGAATATCATTTTGGTATTCTTTCACACTGTGAGAGAATATCACTTTTATTCAATAAATAAATCACAGTATTTCACTGTTGAAAATGTAATAAACGGTGACATTCTTGAAAATTTATCAACGTTCTCCATATTGTCACTTACATGTACATGTTTCGATTGCCATAAAACAGTAATGATCGATTCACTAATGTATTTGGAATATACAAGGGGCGGGGCTTATTGGTGGCAAGATTAAAGCGGGGTTCGCTTCACGCATGAGTGTGTAAAGTGAACCCCAGAAAGCGAATGCCAGGTTCGCTCTAGCGGACCCAGAGCTGACCCCGAGCGAACGCAGAGCGAACCCGTAGCGCACCCAGAGCAGTCCCAAATTTTCTGAAAGCGGACCCGCAGCGGACCCCTGAGCGAACCCAGGAAGTGAACCCAGGGTGCGCTCTGGTGTTAGGCTGTGTCCGGTCGGTACTGTAGTACCTTGCCCAGTCCCCATCTCTAGATGAAAGAGAAAATTTAAGTACTATGTGATATACCCTCAGACGTAGCTGTCCAATCATTAACTCAGACAGATTAAAAGGAAAACCTATACATCCCTTGTAAGAACCTGATCATATATGTTACATAGGAAGTATCTTTGAAATCTTCTCAAGAACAACTAAGCCATTATTAGTCATATATATATAGAAGCAATCCTAGGTATTGTAGAATTAAAGGTCATAGGAGACAATTACCTGAACATATTGAGTTACATACGGGAATAAGTTCATCTGAGCTGGTAAAATAAGACTGAAATTGTTTTTTGGATTTTTTACGCAAGATAGCTACAGCACAGTCGATCAAAATTACTCAGTCATGAAAATTCACTTTGACTAACGTTGCTTATCTCCCTTAGCATATGACGTCAGTAAGGCCCAGTCGCTGTTCAAAGCTATGCAATGTTTACAAACTATCATGTCATTAAGCAGCTTAATTTTAAAGAATATCACAATTATGGCTAAAACCTTGTATAAATATACGATCTTCAAACAGGCTAGTATTTCTTTAAAAAAATTCCATTGCATATTTGCAAGATGTTTGCATGTTTTATCAGTCAAAATGTGATCATTTTCATCGTTTGACACTTCGATCTATTGAGAGAAAAATAAAGCGATCGGAAGACAGAAAGAAGGGAGAGGGAGAGTGAGAATGAACTCATTTTTCATAACCAGGGCAGTAACTGTTGTTTAAATGAAATCTACAACCTAGTTTTACTTTCACACAGTGTCCAACACTGTCAGTATGGCACTTTTCTTGACAAATGTTACGTACCTGCTGTGTAGTATCACATGGCTTTAAAAAAAAAACAAGAAGAAATTTCTCGTGTTACTGTTTTATACAATTTAATCAATTCTTATCATTTGACACTGTCTTTATATTCACTTACTCATGTACAACATCACCACCAATATCCGATCTCTGCCCCCCCCCCCCCCCCCCCCCCCCCCAGTTATTTCTTTCTTTTTGTAATTTAAAGTTCTTAAAATAATCATGTCATTTTTAAACACACTGCTGATGGGTTAAAAACAACTCTGGCAAGAACTATACATAAACTTGTATATATGCGAGTTAGTACAAGCGACGTTTAAACATGTATACCTAAGTACTAAAAAAAGGCAGCTCTTACATGACATGTGGAAATATTTCTATGAAGAATAAGGATTCTACCAAATGTAGATATATTGAATGAATTAGAAATCAATGTTTTTTTTTAATTTAATAAACTTTAATACTTAAAATACAAAAAAGGGAGGTATCTTTCCCGTCAATTTGTTAAAATTTTATGAAAGATTAGTGCTTATTTTTCCACTGTGTATTATATTTACGTTTTTTTTTTCTGTAGAGGATATAATTTCAAAAGTTTTATTACCTGTGAAAAAGAACATTAATATTAAAATTATAGTTTCGCAAATGATGGATGGATTTGCAAACTGATCACGGACTGTACTGTTTACTACTACATACTGAGTATTTCAAAAATTGATATTGTCGAGTCAAAGCGTGGCTGCACAAAGTATCGGCATCGTAACATTTTCATTTGCTCTGGGCTCAACATTTCTTCTTTATATATATATATATATATATATATATATATATATATATATATATATATAAAATAGAAGAATACGATCATGTCATAAACTCAGGGATTCGTATTGCTATATCTTTTTACAGCAATATGTGTGTTTCGGATCGGGGAAAACGAAACTTCAAAGACGCTGACATTTTCAGTGGTTCGCCGCGTTTATCATGGACTTCAATACCATTGGTCCCCGTGTTTATTTTGGGGATTTACGTTAGGGATATTCCCTACATACGTGTCATATATCTTTCTTTAACAGAATATTATAGGCTTAATCAAAATTTTTATTCTAAGCAGAAAAGGTGACTTTTAATAAATTGCTCTATTCTATGTTGCATTATGCGATTTTTCTTGGAATAAAAAAAAAGACTTAATAACTTTTTTTTAATGACGATGAAATTCTCTTGGTATGTCGTATATATATATTAAACAGGGAAATATATTTTTGTTTCTAAAGGTTTGAGGTAGAGTAAGTAATTGAAGTTGTAGCTTAATTTAAGCGTAATTTAATATAGGATATTCATCAAGATCATCCTCCGATAAAAAGCCTTAGTTCTGAGTTGCCGTGCCTTATTAACGACTCGCTCAAACTGAATTGACTGAACTACGCAATCAGATAACTCACCTGAAAGCATAGACACATTTATATTTACAAAAATAGCTTAAATTAACTAGATAAAATATGGTAGAAATACATTAGTCTAATGCTTTGTTTACATAAGTGGGCTCTTGTGACGTCATAAAACCACAAAATCAAGAACGATAAGCGGGTAAGAAAGTTAACAAGTGGAAAAGTTTTCACCTTTATTTTTCAGTAGAACAAAGGCCAAAAATATTACTACTCGTAATTTAACATTCTTTCATATATAGCTTTAGGTTTAAAAAGTGAAATCCTAGTGTTAAGAATCATTTCCTATGACCTTTAAGTTTGTTCAAATCATGACCCCCCAGGGGTTGGGGCACAACAGAAGGTCAAAGTTTTACATAAGAATATATAGGAATTGTCTTGAAAAAATCTTCTGCTCAAGAACAGCAAAGCCTTGATTAGTCATATTATTATAGGAGCATCCACAGGTAGTGTAGATTCAAATTTGTTCAAATTTACGGTGGGTAGGGTGGGGCCACAGTGACCAATCAGAGTTTTACATAGGAATACATAGGAAAAAAAATATTTAAAATTCTTCTGTTTAAGAACAGCAAAGCATGATATTGATATAGAAGCATCCTAAGGTAGTGTAAGTGTAAATGTGCTTAGGTGAGTGATGTGGCCCATGGGCCTCTTGTTGAACTACTGTAAAAGTGGTTATTTACACTGGTTGTTAAGTATGCATTTGTGACAGTCAAACATGACGCGTGGGTGTAAAATACACGGTCACACGAATTACCGAGAAAAATTTACGCGGCCATCATTACTAACATTGAGTTGTTCACCTTTGAAAAGGTCAAGTAGAATAAGAAAAAAATAAACTAGAAACAAAATAAAACAAAAAGAATTTATACTGGTCATCGATATGTGCATGTTTCTTAAATTGTTAAATATAACGGCAATCTGTACAGGCAAAAGCGGTGAAGTGTGAATGACTGGTGTACTCTATTGTAATTATTTACGCAAGCTCAAACTTCAAAGTGGGATCTACTTATCTGTATATGCAAGGCGAGTGTTGACAATTAATTCAATAGATGTGTTTGTAGTGACTGTGAGTTTTTGTAACATTTTGAACTAATTATTTGAAATTAAGAGGGACGTACACGTACATACAAAGGAAATGAAAATGGGTATCGGTGGCTTGAAGCTCTAATTGCGTGACGTTGCTTTAAAATATTTGATATGAAGATGCATTTTTCATTGTACAATTAAGAAAAAAAACATTTACGTTTTCATCACTGATTGTGATGTAATTATCTACTCGCGGGCGTTCAATAACACGATTAATATATGACTGGTTCGACCGGTCTAACAGTATTAGTAATAGTCTAGATCGAATGACCTATGAATGAAATTTTGTGACCATACGGACGGAGGTATTTTAAGCGGTTCTAAGCTTACCGCGTAAGTAGTGTAAATTTCCTCCATGCCTAAATAACCACTTTTACAGTTATCTGATGTCAACTTTCTGTTTATCCCTGGGTCTGTCCGTACCATACATAACAAATTTTCGTCACAGTTTTCTCGGAAACTACTCATCACAGATGCTTAAATTCTAACACACTCTTTGTTTAGGCATGCCATATGGTGGCATCATTTTTGGTACGAAACAGATGTCAACTTCCAGTTTATCCGTCCGTCTGTCCATACCATACATAACAAATTTTCATCGCAGTTTTCTCAACAACTACTCATTGCAGATGCTTGAAATTTTAACACATTCTTTGTTAAGGCATGCCATATGGCAGGATTTATTTTTGTAAAAATCCGATGTCAAGTTCTTGTTTATCCATGCATCTGTTGTACCATACATAACAAATTTTTGTCACAGTTTTCTCAGCTACTCATTGCAGATGCATGAAATTTTAGCAATCTCTTTGTTTAGGCATGCCATATGGTGAGATTTATTTCTGTTTGAATCTAATGTCAACTTCCTGTTTATCCCTGTGTATGTCACAATTGTCTGTACAATACTGTATTTGGCTGAATATAATACGCACTTTTTTCCCAAAATAATTTTCTGTGAGAAAGGGGTGTGTATTTTACACCACAATGGGATTTTGATAGGTTTTTCTTTCATGTCAAACACGGCTATCATACTGTAGTGATGTACGATGTATTTATGATTGGGATTGGGATCCTTATAATGTATATAAATAGAATGTAAATAGTTTTCAGTAGTTACCCCCTAGACCTTGAAGAGTCCAGACATATTATACGGCCTGTGAGATCCAGTAACTCAGATCATTGGTGAGTTATTGACTCATCTATTGGTTATTCATTCTTATTTCATTGTATTTATTTATGTCTAAATATTAACACAACATTGGTGTCAGAAGTGGTTGTAGATTTCAATCGAATACCCTGCACAAAAGATCGTGAATTTTGGCGCCATTTTTAAAAAATAAATTCTTTGTTTGCCTAAATAAGATCAGGATGCATTGAATAAATAGTGTTAGTATTTTATAAGATCCTTTGTCATTATTTTTCAATTTTCAATTTTTACTTATTTTTTCTTAGCCTACAACAACGTTTTTTTGCATCTCATACAATTGCATGACTATTTCGTCGGAGTGTCTGATGATTTAGTCAAACACATCATTTAAGATCATTTAATAGTTATTAAGTAGGCTAATATAGTGGGTAAATAAGATCAAGATCATGACTACCCCTATAGATATGAACACAGCCTCTGTTGAAGATCTTGTGAGGATAAACAATATAGGTAAAGTAAGAGCACAGGCAATTGTAGATGCACGAATAAATAAGGGAACCCTTACATTAGAAGATCTTAAGGTAATCCCTAGTATCCCAAGTAATATCTGGGACCCTTTTGTCGATCAGGGTAAAATAATTGTCCCTTCAACTTTAAGAAGTACTTTGTCCACACAGATCACTGGACAAGTAGAAAAATCACAAGACAGATCACAAATTCAAACAGAATCAATACAGCATGTACAGACAATGCAATCACAAGAAAACTTATACCAACAAATAGAACATTTACAAAGAGAGTTAAGAGAGAGAGAACATCAGATCAGAGAGAGAGAACATCAGATCAGAGAGAGAGAGAAAATGTGATCATGGAGAGAGAGAAAGAAATAGGAGAAAAAGATCAATTGTTACAAGAGAAAACTGTCCGTCTTGAAAATAGTGAAGAGGAAGTTTCAATGTTACAGAGAAGTTTGGTCGTTAATAGAGAGAAGTACGATGGCATGTTTGAAGATTTACAAAAGAAATTTAATTTAAGAGAACAAGAACTAAATGATCAGTATGAGAGATTTGATGAACAAAAACAAAAAATAAGAGCATTAGAAGAGCAAGAGTGTGCTGAAAGAGAAGAACAATTAAGATCAAGAATGAGAGAGATGGATGAAAGAGAAAGGGAGATTGTGAAAAGAGAAAAAGAATTGAACCAAATGAAAGCAGAATTAGAACATCAACGCTTTACATCAAGAATAGAAAAATTTGCCCCACATAGTTTTAATAGTTGTAAGAACAAATCTAGTGTTGAAAAACCAGAATAGAAGAAAAACACAGTTTCCAGTCCAGCACCCCCAAAACTTGCTACGTATGATGGTAAATCAGAATGGAGACCATATTTCACTCAATTCAATCACATCGCTAAAAAGTACAAATGGAATGACTCAGACAAATTAGATAAGCTGATTGAGTGTTTGAGAGACAAAGCATTAAAGTTTTATAGTTCAAGACCTGAAAACGTACAACAAGATTACAAATTGCTCAGTCAGAAATTGAAAGAACGATTTGATAAGAAGGACCAGCCACACATTATTCGAAGACAGCTGCAAGAGATTAAACAAAATTCAGAAGAAATGATTGACGAATTTGCGGAGCGCATTGAAGAACTTGCTGCTGAAAGATATCCAGAGACCCCTGAATTCTTCAAAAACACCATCACTGTCGATGCTTTTCTTCGAGGCTGTACAGAGAAATGGGCTGCATTGGTCACTCTTGATAAAGGTCCACAAACTCTGGACCAGGAAATTAACTACATGAAAAGTTCCATCACCAATCAAAAATTAATAATGTGCTCAAAGAAAGAGATCAAAAGCGTTACATTTGAGAACATGAAATCTGACGATAGTCCATCCAAAGACATCCGAAGCCTTCATTAGAATCAAGAATGTCAACTTTAGAAAAAGAGAGCAGGGAAACAACTAGACTGGTAAAGGAAATTTTGAGAGTATTGCTGGTGCCAGATGAAGAAAGACAACCCAGACCAAGATTCCAGTCACCAAAAAGAACATATACATCAAGGTCAACGTCAAGGTATACATCACCACAAAGATCGTTGAATGCATCAGGACCAAGATATGCATCACCAAAAAGATCTCCATCAAATAGTCCTGTAAGGTCAGAGAGTGAGAGCGAGTGCTATGTGTGTGGTAAAATGGGACATTTCGCTAGAAATTGTTGGAAGTCAAAGTCAAGATCACCCTCACCAACACAAAAAGCTGTCAATTTAAACTTTCAAGAGCTGAGGAAATAGGTCATTCCTCAGTTCGTACAAACACGCAAAGACCTCAACCACACATTAAATTTAAATCAAACATAAAAGAAATCAAATTAACACAAGATAGATCCATGAAATATAAGACACTCTATCTACCAATAAGAGTTCAGAACATTAGTACAGAAGCTGTTTTAGATACTGCAGCTCAGGTGTCCATCATAAACTGTGAACTCTATAAAAAACTGAATCCAAGTCCTCAACTTACTGACCATGTTTCCTTAAAGGGTATAAGTAATACCAAGGTAGATTCTGTCATATGTCAAAGTGTACCCTTATCAATAGGAAATTTCAGCACAAAATGGAATTTTGTAGTGGCTAAGGTGTCAGATCCAATAATTATAGGCCTTGATTTTTTTAGAACATACTAAGGCAACTATAAATTTACAGGATTTTTCAGTAACAATAAAAAATTGTAAAATACATGCAAAATGTATCGCAAATGAGAACAAAGAAAAAGTCAAAATCTTCAGAATACACACAAAAAAGAAAGTGGTGGTTCCCCCACATGCTTATATTTATTCTGAAATAGATTATGACATTACCCCAGAATCTGACATTGCTATAAGTCCATGTTACAATCTTCATGGTCTTTTGTCACCCAATTGTGTAAATAGCAAAGATCAAAATTTTATTTTATTGAGAAACCCGACAGACAATTATAAAACTATTAAGAAAAACTTTGATGTGGGTTTTGGTATACAGTTAGACAAGGTTTTGGACTATGAAAGATCACGGTCATTAGGTATTGAAGATCTTGTAAATATCAGAAAATTAGGTATTGAAAATCTAAGTTTAGATCAGATTAGACAAGAAATACCAAAACATTTGACTGAAATGTTTGAAAGATCAATTAAAAATCTGTCAACAGAACAAAGTATCCTGTTTGCAAAATTCATTATTTCATTTCAAGATGTTTTTGAAAAAAATGATTTTGACATGGGTTTATTCAATGGGGATATTCAACATAGAATTGATACAGGTGATGCTAAACCAATTAGACAAAAATTAAGAAGAACAACCTTATGTTTTGAGAAGGAAGAAAAAGAGCATTTAGATCAAATGTTAGAGAAGGGTATCATAGAATCTTCTTCTTCCGAGTGGGCTTCATCTCCAGTACTAGTTAGGAAAAAAGATGGTAGTCTAAGGTACTGCATAGATTTTAGATCATTGAACAAAGTTACGACTAAAGATGCTTTCCCTTTGCCAAACATCACTGACTGCATAGATTCATTAAAGGGGAGTAATTTTTTGAGTACTCTGGACATGCAAGCAGCATATTGGAACATTTCTGTACATAAAGATGACAAACATAAGACTGCTTTCATAACAAAATATGGTTTGTTTGAACATAATAGGCTACCATTTGGTCTGTGTAATAGCCCTGCTACATTCAGTAGAGTTATTCAATTAGTTCTTCAGGGTTTAACATGGACAGAGTGTTTAGCATATTTAGATGACATATTGGTTCTAGGCTTTAACTTTGAAGATCATCTTAAAAATCTAGAGCATGTACTATCAAGATTTAAGCAATACAATCTCAAACTTAAACCAAAGAAATGCCAATTTTTTCAGAAAGAAGTTAAATTCTTAGGTAAAATTGTGAATGGAAAAGGGATTATGATTACTCCTGAAAATATCACAACAATGAAAAATTGGCCAGTTCCAACAAATGTTAAAGAATTGGAATCATTTCTTGGTTTTGCAAATTATCATAGAGAACATGTTGACCATTTTGCTATCACTGTTGAACCACTTCACCATTTAGTTAGTAAGCATTCAGAATTCAATTGGCTAGATGAACATCAAGAGGCATTTGATAAATTGAAAGATTCTCTGTTAAATGCCGCAATATTAAACCACCTAGATCCTGATGAGACTTTTATATTAGATACTGACGCTTCAGATAAGAGTATAGGAGTGGAATTAAGTCAAATTCAAGATGGTGTAGAAAAAACTATTTCATTTGCAAGTTAAGTTTTAACACCAGAACAACGCAAGTATTGCACAACAAGAAAAGAACTATTATCTATTGTTGTTTTCACCAGACAATTCAGACATTATTCATTAGGAAGACCTTTTGTAATTAGAACAAATCATAACAGTCTGATTTGGTTGATGAATTTTAAAAACATTCAGGGTCAGCTAGCTAGATGGTTAGAAGAATTAGCACAATATAATATGGTCATTCAACACAGATCTGGTAAACATCATCAAAATGCAGATGCATTTTCTTGAATTCCTGATCCAATACCATCATGTAATGACTATAAAGCAAATGTTCCACTAAATTCTCTTCCATGTGGAGGTTGTACTTTTTGTACTAGAGCTAGAAAACAATGGGGAACTTTTGAAGAGGATGTAGATTATGTAGTTCCCATATCAATAAGATCAACAAAAACAAGTTCAGATTTAGATCAGTATACAAGCTTATTATTAGATAATGATGAAATAAAAAATGCACAAGAACAAGATCCAGATGTAAGTCAAATTGTATTATGGTTGAAAAACAAATATGAACCATCCATTCAAGAACTCCAGCTGTCTAGTAAGACCATAAGACACTTTTGGTTATGTAGATCACAGCTACAAATAAAAAATGATATCCTGTATTATTTGTGGGAAGATCCTATTATGCCGAGATTACTTTATGTAGTTCCAGAAAGTCTGAAACAAAAAGTACTAGAATTGTGTCATGATATTCCTCTTTCAGGGCATTTAGGGCAAACAAATACAATAGAAAAACTAAAGAAATGTGCTATATGGTATAATATGCATACTGACTGTAAGGAATATATGTAAGATCATGTGAAATTTGCAATAAAAACAAAAAACCAAATGTTAAAGCTAGAGGACAATTAGGGCAGTATCATTTTGGTGTCCCAATGGAAAGAGTTCATATGGACATTTTAGGTCCCTTACCTGAAACAAAATTAGGAAACAAATACATTTTAATGATCATAGACCAATTTACAAAGTGGGTAGAATGTTTCCCTTTACCAAATCAAAAAGCTGAGCTTATAGCTAAGACATTTGTAGATAATTTCATTTGTAGACTGGGTTGTCCTTTAGAATTACACACTGACCAAGGTAAAAATATGGATGGTAATATCTTGCAAAATATCTGTGATCTTTTACAAATCGCTAAAACGAGAACTACCCAATATCACCCAGCTTCAAATGGTCAGATAGAAAGATATAATCGAACAATTTTACAAGCTTTAAGGTGCTACATAAAAAACAAACAAGATACCTGGGACTCATATTTACAACAACTGGCAGGAGCCGTTAGAGCTACAGAGAATAGACAAACAGGGTTTACACCAAATCAAATGATGTTAGGAAGGGATGTTATACAACCCTTAGACATATTTCTTGGTACAACAATCAATACAAAAGAAACAGATACAAATGAATATGTTTCAAAATTAAGATCAAATTTAGAACTTATCCACAAAGAAGCCAGAGATAATCTCAAATCTTCACAACAAAGACAAAAAAGAGATTATGACTTGAAATCTTTTCAAAGTACATATCAGATAGGGGATGTTGTATATAAATTGAATTCAGCCACAACTGTTGGCCAAAGTCCAAAATTAAAATCCCCTTGGAAAGGCCCGTACATCATTTCAGAAGTTAAATCCCCTGTTTTGTATAAAATAAAAAACAGAAAAAGAGAAGAAGTTATTCATCATGACAGAATTAAGCTTTGTCAAGATCGAAACCATCCTGTATGGTTATCCCGGTTAAGAAATCAAATTCTTAAAAAATGTGATGTTGAGGATAGCTCTGTTCAAGAAACTGATTTTGACAATGTGTTCAACCTTTCAGAACTTTTTAATGCACAAGAAAATAATTTTTATGATGATAGTGAAGAATTGTCTTGAGATCAACAGATAGTGGAGTCGGATACTCTGATACCATTGTCTTGTGATGTCTCAGATAATTCTAAAAACAACCAGAGAGAAATAGGAGAAAACCTAGATATTTGGCTGATTATGATCTTGATGACTAATTTGCCAATATATTAAACTAAATGTTTTATTGTAGTATATATATATTTTATGACATATGTAGCTTGGCTTACAGACTCAGCCTAGATATTTTATCTATAATATGTAATGAGTAAGGATCGATACTTATTCTAAACAAAAAAAAAAAAATACATGTATATATGTATATAAATATTAGGTATTGACTGAGTAGAAAAATACACTTGTGAATATATTCAGTGTTTTATTTAGTTAGAATGGAAGAAGAAAGGGACTTCGTTCCTGATTATGAACCCGAGTATGATCAACTACTCAGTCCTCCATCTAGGGTGCCTGGTTCGACTACCAGTAAAAGAGGGAAACTGTGCCCAATCTGTATGGCAAAATTTACGCATGTTAAGCACCATGTCATAAAAGATCATTTGCCATGGTATGCCTATCCCTCTACATGCTGTCCATCTTGCAGAATTAACTTTGGCCAAAAACACTTTTTAGATGTGCATGTGAAAAATCAACATAACAATAATAGCCCTCTACAACAGTTTGACCATTTCTGGATGGATTTTATGTTTTACCTATTCTTACAAATTATTCATGTTTTGAAATTAGAAACTTTTGAGAATCTGTTTAAATTCATTAACAGTAATGAACAGTTCAGTTGTTGTCAGGGATCTGTTCTTCAAGAAGATGATCTTTTTTTTTAAAAGTAAAGTTTCCAGGATTAACGGTTTCAAAAATACCCTTTCCAGTAGTTAATGCTTCATCTCTTTTACACTGGAAGATTTTAAGCAAACTTATAGATGTTTCTAACAGTACAGATCTTCTTTTTAAAGTGTACAAAAAGTATGTAGTGTGGATTTTAGGATCATCAATTGTACATTGGGCTGCTCAAAGAGCAATTGACATTGGTATAGAAAATCTTGAAGTTGAAAAGGCAAAATTGAGCATTTTTTGGCATGGAATAAGGGGCATGAAGTGGGAAAGTTTATTTGATACTGTCTCTTTTTGTAAATCCAAATTTCCCCTGCCAGATTTCATAATTATACATTTAGGTTCAAATGATATCAAATTTGGATGTTCAAGAAAACTATTATCACACATGCAGAAAGATTTAGCTGAAATCAGACAAGAGTTTCCAAATTGTAAAGTGATTTTTTCAGATTTATTAACCAGGCTTACTTGGAGAGGTTTAAATTGGGAAGAGGGAGAAAAGGAAAGGTCTACCATTAATAAAGGAATGTATGATTTTATTGGAAATGAAAATAATATTAGACATGCTAAAATTGAACCCAGAAAGAGATATTTATTTAGGAGAGATGGCATTCATCTCTCAGATTTGGGCAATGATTTCTTACTGGAAGATTTCAAGATCAAAATTCAACAAAGTATTATATAAAGTTTGATAACATCTTTTATAATTATTTATTGTGCATGGATGATGCTGACAAACAGTCGGATCGTCTGATTGTTGTCAATTTCATTGTCTGTGTGTAATAAATAGACGAATTACAAGTTTTTATTCTGACATTATTCTTTTTAAAACTATGTAAGTTCTATATGCGTTATATTTTAAAAGACATAAATATTTTTATGACCATATGTATATAGACTTTCAAATATGAGGGGGAGGAATGTAGTGATGTACGATGTATTTATGATCGGGATTGGGATCCTTATAATGTATATAAATAGAATGTAAATAGTTTTCAGTAGTTACCCCCTAGACCTTGCAGAGTCCAGACGTATTATACGGCCTGTGAGATCCGGTAACTCAGATCTTTGGTGAGTTATTGACTCATCTATTGGTTATTCATTCTTATTTCATTGTATTTATTTATGTCTAAATATTAACACAACAATACGCTCATACCGTAGTATTACCTAGAGACTTATGCAATTTCTTGCTGTTTATCGCCGTATTTAAAACTTTCAAAAGTTATTGTTGGAATGTAGGCTTGTTAAAAATGTTATATTTAAATCCTTTTGATAGTTAAATTAAATTTAAAAGCAAGTTAAAATTGAGCTGCATGTTCATCGTCTCCATGTAGGCCGCCATTAACTATGTTATTTATAGATGTTCACACATTCCTTTGCCACGTGCTTCCGTAATCATAGTACACATGTACCTAATCAGTCAGACACTCGGTCAAAAAAGTAATAAGTCAATTTTTAATGAAATGCAATTAAATAAAATTTAATTTTAGGTTTTAAATAACTCAGTGAAAATTCATTTCAACATAAACACCCCTCTATACGTCCCAATGAATGGAAGCCAATGTTGTGAACACGTGCGCTTGTCACTTGATAATTACCCCTCAACACCCCTACAGGCAATTAAATTGTTTACCGACCCCAAAGCATTGTTTTTACGGTTAGAGCACTGATTATATACTGCCCTTATTAATGGCTTTGATTATTTTCTTTGTTAAAAATCGGGGGTTTGTTTATGATCTTTTGTAGATATAAGCATGTGTTGATTACGACACATTAAACAGTTAAACGCTTGTTAAATGTATTTTACTTTATCTTATATCGGCCTCGTGTTAAAATGATTGAGAGTTAAAAAAGGAAATATGAAATATGTTGAAACTTAAGTATTATCATTTACTCGTGCTCTGTAGAAAATAAGATATCCACGAAGATTACCTCGATGTATGAAGACATAAATCCCATTTTTGTACATCATTTTTCACAGCTTTGGAGGTGTGTTGATAACTACACTTTACACGCTTGTTAAATTTTGATTTTATTTTTATAACATCAGCTATGTATTTAATTAATTAATTTCAAGTTCAAAAGAGGAAAATCGTAGTCTTTGATGTTGCAATATCGCTTGCCCTGTTAAATTTACATAATTTTCAACATGATTACCTTAAACTAAAAATAAATATGACAACTGTTAAACTTGTAACAATATCTCATGCTTTGTTGAAATAAAATTATTTCCACAAAAGATAGTTAGAATACAGCGACGTATAATTTCAATATCACCGTATGCTAAAAAAATTAATAAATTCTGTTGATACTTTAATGCAACATTATCTCGTGCTTTGTTAAAATAAATAATTTCCTGCAGATAGCCGCAATATGGAAAGTCCAGATTAAGAAATAAAAACGCATTTGAATTAAATATCGTGTTCTGTAAATTTTTGATACTTTATCTCCGCGCCGATTTTCATAGCAAATTACCGCGATTTTCAAAAGTTCAGAACACCGCTTGGTAAAATTTTCTGCTGCATATAATACAACCGAACTGGGTTTTTTTCCCCAGTTTCAAGCTCAAAAAGGGGGGTGCGTATTTTACACCAATGCGTATTATATTCGGCCAAATACAGTATGTAAAAAAAATTTTGTTGCAGTTTTCTCAACAACTATTCATTGCAGATGCATGAAATCTTAGAACACTCTTTAATGAGGCATGCAATATGATGGGATTCATTTTTGTATGATGTTAACTTCCTGTTTATCCATGTGTCTGTCCATAACTGAACTCATCAGAGTGTATATTCACATCAAAGCAGGGTATAACTAGTGAGCGTTGGCTCACAGACTTCTTGTTTAAACTCCTTTCAAGAACAGCAAAGTCATAATTGGTCATTAGCTCTTCTGAGCAAAAGGCTCAAAGAGCTTATGCTATTGCTATTTTTGCAGTGTGCATAAACTTTTTAGAATATGGGCCATAACTCAAGAACCCCTTGGCCAATTATTGTCAAATTTGTTACAGGGTATCCTTGGCCCAAGGGCTCCCATTTGTACTAAAACTAGGTTTGTGACCTTTAAACAAAGGGAGATAATTAGGTAAATAAAACCAGAATATACTGGTTGCTAAAAAATCTTCTCAAGAACCACTGGGCAGATTATCACCAAATTTACACAGAAGGATAAGATTATGTTGAAGATTAAAAATTGTTCAAGGCATCACCCTGGGGCAAAGGGTCTGGTGCCAAGGTCACTACAGAGTTGACCAAAATTTACATTTTTTTAAAATGTTGAAATTTTGCTTACTATAAGGACTAGGATCATCAAATCTTATCAGTTGATGCATCTTGGGATGTCAAATCATGTTGACCCAAAAGTAGTCAGGGTGGCCTACTTTTTTATTTTGTGGGCATTCATTTTCAAATTGATTTGGAGGCATATTTTGGACACTTTTTAAGGCCTATAATCATCAAACTTTGTTATTTGATGTGTCTTGGGTCCTCAAAGTACATCCACTGAAAAGTAGGTCACAGTGACCTACTTTTTGAATTTTATGAATAATCTTTTTCAAAACATGTAAGGGTGATTATTTCAAAAACTGAAAAGTTTAGAATCATCAAACCTTGTCAATTGATGCATCTTAGGGCCTTAAAACATATTTATCAAAAATTAGGTCACAGTGACCTGCTTTTTGAATTTAGCAGGCATTTGTTTTCAAATTGTTTTAGAGACATATTTTGGACACTTTCAGACCTATGATCATCAAACTTTGTCAGTTGATGCCTCTTGGGTCCTCAGAGAAGCAGGTCACCATGACTTACATGTAGTTTTGAAATTTTATGGCTATATTTCAATATCTCAGGTACTTATTGGCTTACAATCATCAAACTTTGTCAGTTGATGCATCTTGGATCTTTGGAGAACATCAACCAAAAAGTAGGTCGCTGTGACTTACTTTCTAAATTTTATGGCCATATTTAAATATCTCAGGTACTTATTGGCTTAGAATCATCGAACTTTGTCAGTTGATGAATCTTGGATCTTTGGAGAACATCAACCAAAAAGTAGGTTGCTGTGACTTACTTTCTAAATTTTATGGCCATATTTAAATATCTCAGGTACTTATTGGCTTAGAATCATCGAACTTTGTCAGTTGATGAATCTTGGGTCTTTGGAGAACATCAACCAAAAAGTAGGTCACAGTGACCTACTTTTTGAAATTTTATGACTATATTTAAATATTTCGGGTATTAAGGCCAAAATTTTCTTTATATCCTGTTTTATGGGAGCGCCAACCCTAATTTGGGCTAAAAGGAAATAAAATAAAAGTCCCTAATTCAAGTTTTATTTTTATTTCTCCCGCTGATAGTTTATTTATAGTCACTGAATATGAATAAACTTTTCACAAGCCTTTCAAAATGTGATTGTCATTGGCTGAGGTAAATATATTCATCCAGTCACAGTATTCATAGCGTGAATAGTCACTGCACAGCATAGTGCCAAAATGTTAGAATCGGAGGGTTTCATATATTTCTAATAGTCATTTTAAAAAGTGACATGTCAATGTTATGTATCAGAAAAAGTATAAATTTCAGATTAACTTTTAATGAAAGATTGAATGAAAAGGACGAAACAGTAATCTTGATCAAATATCATGCGGAGGGCCACGTGGAAATTGAGGTTTTGTCAACCGCTTATTTTGAAAGATTTTGAGTATGCATTTTCTTTGACAATTGCTTCAATACATGGAAATACTTCTTGAAGATTTTTTTTAAACTTACCCGGGTAATTTTAAGACAATTATGTTTTCTTTTACAAGTAACGACGGAACAGAACACTGTAGAACTGGTAGAAAGTAGTGTGACTGTGGAAATTTGAGTCACAACTTTCATTCGTTTATGACAAATATTAGAATTCAAAATTACCTACAAAAATATATGCTTGATTGATAAAAGACTTTATCTCCTTTTTTATCATTTTATGGAATTTTGCATGCTATGTAACAAATTAATGTATATTAGTGTATTAATATCAGCTGATATAGTGTATATGTATCTCTTGTTCAGTTTTTACCACTAGGGAAAAGTATTGTTGTAAGTGATACGCCCTTACAAATATTATTTAAATTCAAAACCTGGTTTCTTTTTTCTCATTCAAAAGTTGTGGATTAGAACCAGTTTCAACAATTAAAATTTTTGAATTCTGAAGTAAACAGAATATTGTCATGTGTATTTTTAGCTGATGCTAGCTAATGCTATGGCCATTTGTGCAGTGTGCGGTGCACATATACTTTTTAGCTCAAAAAAAAAGTGAGCTTTTCTGATCAAAATTTGTCTGTTGTCTGTTGTCTGTCGTTATCATTGTTGTTGTAATCATTGTAAACTTTTCACAATTTCACCTCCTTCTCCAGAACCACTGGGCCAATTTCAACTGAACGAAGTATCCTTGGGTGAAGGGGATTCAAGTTTGTTCAAATGAAGGGCCACACCCTCTTTCAAGGGGAGTTAATTACAAATTAGTGAAAAATTAATGGCATCTTTTAAAAATTTTCTTCTCATGATCCACAAGGCCAGAAAAGATGAAACTTATGTGGAATCATCCTCAGGAAGTGTAGGCTCAAGTTTGTTCAAATCATGACCCCTGGGGGTAGGGTGGGGCCACAATGGATGAGCAAAGTTTTACATAGGAATATATAGGAAAAATCTCTTTAAGCCTTCTTCTTAAGAACAGCAAAGGCATGATTGGTCATTTTTATATGGAAGCATCCTCAGGAAGTGTAGATTCAGATTTTTCAAATCATGACCCCGGGGGGTAGGATGGGGCCACAATGGACGAGCAAAGTTTTACGTAGGATTATATAGGAAAAATCTTTAAAAATCTTCTTCTCAAGAACAACAAAACTATGATTAGTCATATTTATAAGGTAGCATCCTCAGGTAGTGTCGATTTCAGTTTGTACAAATCATGACCCCAGGGGTAGGGTGGGGCCACAATGGAAGATCAATGTTTTACATTGGACTATATAGGAAAAATCCTTAAGAATCTTTTTCTCAACAACAACAAAGCTATGATTGGTCATATTTATATTGATGCATCATCAGGTAGTGTAAATTCAAGTTTGTTCACATTATTATCCCTGGGGCGGGGGGGGGGGGGGGGGGGGGCACAATGGATAATCAAATTTTTACATAGGAGTATATAGGAAAAATCTACTTCTCATGAACAGGAAAGCCATGATTGGTCATTATCTATTTGGAAGCATCCCTGGTAGTGTAGATTCCAGTTTGTTCAAACCATGACCCCAGGGGGTAGGGTTGGGCATAATGGATGAGCAAAGTTATACAAAGGAATACATAGGATTTTTTTTTTTAAAATCTTCTCAAGAACAGCAAAGCCATGATGATTAGTTATATGAAAGCATCCTTAGGTAGTGTAGATTCAGATTTGTTCAAATCATGACCCCCTGATATAGGGTGGGACTACAATGAAAGTTCAAACTTATAGGAAAAAAAGCCACTGTTCAACAAGGAAATGTGTTAGCATCCTTAGTGTAGATTCAATTTTGTTCAAATCATACCCCCCTCCTTTTTTAGGGGTAGGTTGGGGCCACTTATGCATTTATACTTTTTTAATACTGAACTAATTTCTGCTTTTTTCCTAGCCACAGTGCTCAGGTGAGCGATATGGCCCATTGGCCTCTTGTTAGAATATGGGCCATAACTCAAGAACCCCTTCACCAATTATTGTCAAATTTGTCACAGGGTATCCTTGGCCCAAGGACTCTCGTTTATACTAAAACTAGGGTTGTGACCCTTAAACAAGGGGAGACAATCAGGTAAATAAAACCAAAAGTACTGGTTTTTAAAAAATCTTCTTCTCAAGAACCACTGGGCAGATTATCACCAAACTTATACAAAAGGATGAGGATATGTCATAGATTAAAATTTGCATGGGGAATCACCCTGGAGCAAAGGGGGTGGTGTCAAGGTCACTTCAAAGTTGACCAAAAATTACAATTTATTAAAATGTTGATATTTTGCTTACTATAAGGACTAGGATCTTCAAATCTTGTCAGTTGATGCATCTAAGGACCTCATATCATGTTGATTCAAAAGTAGATCATGGTGACCTACTTTTTAAAGGACAAGATAGGCTAAGACCCCTTTTTGGCCCCTGGTTTGGGGTGTCTTTTAGAATGATGCAAACAGTTCATCAATAAAAACCTGTTGTCACCCCTGCCACAAAATCAGTATTGGTTCTAAGTTATGGGATATAACGAGGTCACAGGAAGGTCAGAAAATATGTCAATTTCCGAATTTTCTCATTTTTATACAATTTTTCATCGATTTTAGAGCACATTTAGTTTAAGAAAAAATAGAGCACAAGTTTGCCTATCTACCAAATTAATATATTTCATACACTAATATCAGATGCATCTTTTGTATAAAAATCTCAGATAGGCAAGCTTGTGCTCTATTTTCTCAAAGTGAAAAGTTTTACAAATTTGACAAAATTCCACAGAAATTGAGGAAATTTGGGAAAATGTCCTGCTTTTGTGCCCTCGGTGTAAGCTTTGAATCAAAATTAATGCTTGTTTTAAATCAAGCATCATCTTAAGTTCTTAACTACAAACTATCGCAATTTTAACTGTGTTCTGATTTTTACATCAAATAAGGGGCCAGATTCGGCCATTGCCATACCTTGTCCTTTGCTGCCATTCTTTTTCAAATTGATTTAGAGGCATATTTTGAACAATTTAAGGCCTATGATCATCAAACTTTGTCAGTTGATGCATCTTTGGTCCTCGGAGTACATCAACTAAAAAGTAGGTCACCTTGACCTACTTTTAAAATTTTATGGCTAATCTTTTTGAAAACATTTAAGGTCATTAATTTGAATACTGAGTGGTTTAGTAGCATTAAATCTTGTGAGATGATGCATCCTGGGGCCATAAAACATATTTATTAAAAAGTATGTCACAGTGACTTACTTTTTGAACATTGCAGGCATTCTATTTCAAAGTGTTTTAGAGACATAATTTTGACATTTTAAGGCCTATGATCATAAAACTTTGTAAGTTGATGCATCTTGGGTCCTCAAAAAATTGTCAACTGAAAAGTAGCTCATGGATCACCGTGACCTAATTTTGAAATTTCTTGGCTATATTTAATTTTTCGGGTACTATTTGGATAAGAATCATCAAAATTTGTCAGTTGATGTATCTTGAGTCCTCAGAGTAGGTCAGTGGAAAAGTAGGTCACCATGACCTACTTTTCAATTATATGACTATAATTAAATATTTCGGATACTAATTGGCTTACAATCGTCAATCTTTTTCAGTTGATGCAACTTGGGTCTTCGGAAAGTCAACTGAAAAGTGGATCACTGTGACCTATTTTTGAAAATTTATGTATTTCTGGTACTAATTGGCTTAGAATCATCAAACTTTGTCAGTTGATGCATCTTGGGTCTTTGGAGTACACAACTGAAAAGTAGGTCACTGTGACCTACTTTTGAAATTTTATGACAGTATTTAATGTTTTCAGGTACTGTTTGGCTTAGAATCAACAAAATTTGTCAGTTGATGTATCTTGGGTCCTCGGAGTAGGTCGACTGAAAAGTAGGTTACAGTGATGTACTTTTCAATTTATAGGATTAATTAAATATTTTAGGTACTAATTGGCTTAAAATCATCAAACTTTGTCAGTTGATGCATCTTGGATCCTCAGAGTAGATCGACAGAAAAGTAGGTCACCCTGACCTACTTTTCAATTTATATGACTATAATTAAATATTTCAGATACTAATTGTCTTAGAATCATCAAACTTTTTCAGTTGATGCAACTTGGGTCTTCAGAGTAAGTCAACTGAAAAGTGGGTCACCATGACCTATTTTTGAAAATTTATGTCTTTAATTAAATATTTCAGGTACTAATTGGCTTAGAATCATCAAACTTTGTCAGTTGATGCATCTTGGGTCCTTGGAGTAGACAACTGAAAAGTAGGTCACCGTGACCTTCTTTTGAAACTTTATAGTTGTATTTAATGTTTTCAGGTACTGTTTGGCTTAAAATCATCAAACTTTTTCAGTTGATGCAACTAAGGTCTTCGGAGTAGGTCAACTGAAAAGTAGGTCACTGTGACCTACTTTTCAATTTATATGACTATAATTAAATATTTCAGGTACTAATTGGCTTAGAATCATCAAACTTTGTCAGTTGATGCATCTTTGGTCTTTGAAAAAGGAAAGAAAGGATCTTAAAAAAATATTTTCAAGGGAGGAGGAATGAGGCCTGTGGGAACCTTTCTATTCCTTACAATTTTGTAAATATTTGTATAGTGTTTTCTTTCTATCTTTTTTTTTAAATAAGTCAGCTCAAAAGTAGGTCACTGTGACCTACTTTTGAAAATTTATGGCTATATTTAAATATATCAGTTGATGCATCTTGGGTCCTCAGAGTACGACAACTGAAAAGTAGGTCACTGTGAAATATTTTTGGTACTAATTGGCTTAAAATCATCAAACTTTGTTAGTTGATGCATCTTGAGTCCTCAAAGTAAGTTGACTGAATGTAGGTCACTGTGACCTACTTTTGAAATTTTATTGCTTTATTTAAATATTTTTAGGTACTAATTGGCTAAGAATCACCAAACTCTGTCAGTTTATGCATCTTGGGTCCGCAGAGTTAGTCAACTTAAAAGGAGGTCACTGTGACCTACTTTTGAAATTTTATGGCAATATTTAAGTATTTCAGGTACTAATTGGCTAAGAATCATCAAACTTTGTCAGCTGATGCATCTTGGGTTCTCAAAATGTGTCAACTAAAAAAAGTAGGTCATGCTGACCTACTTTTCGAATTAAGGCAATGTCTAAATAATCAAATAATAAGAGTCTTAAAATCATTCATCTTTGTCAATTGAGGCGTTTTGGGGTCTCAGAGTATGTTTACCAAAAAGTAGGTCACTATGACCTACTTTTGGAATCTCATAATCTCATGGCTATATCTGAATATTTAAGATAATAAGATGCTTTGAATCATCACACTTTGTCAATTGATTCATCCTTGGTCTCAGAGTGTTTTAACCAAAATGTAGGTCATGATGACCTACTTTTGGAATTTCAAGGCTTTATCTAAATATACCAGATACTTAGAGGCTTCAAATAGAAGTGATAAGTTGTACAATTTATCAGAAGAGCGATTCAAGGCCCTTCAGCCTCTTGTATTTATATGGAAGCATTCTCAGGTAGTGTAGATTCAAGTTTGTTCAAAACATAACCTCAGGGGTAGAGTGGGACCACACTGGATGATCAGTTTCACATAGGAATACATAGGAAAAATCTTTTAAAGTCTTTTTCTTAAGACTAGCAAAAGTGTGATTGTTCATATTTATATTGGAGCATTCTCAGGTAGTGTAGACTTAAATTTGTTAAAATCATGCCCTCCGGAAGTAGGATGGGGCCTCAATGGAAGATCAAAGTTTTAAATAGGAATGTATAGGAAAAATCTTTAAAAATCTTATTCTCAAGAATAGCAAAGCTATGATTGTCATATTTATATGGAAGTATTCTCAGGTAGTGTAGATTTAGATTTGTTAAAATCTTGATCCCTTGGGGGTAGGGTGGGGCCACAATGGGGAATCAAAGTTTTACATAGGAACATATAGGAAAAATCATTATAAATCCTTTTCTCAAGAACAACAAAGCCACGATTAGTCATATTGATACAGAAGCATCCTCAGTGTAGATCAAGATTGTTCAAATCAATAAGTAACCTGGAAGAGGAGGGGGGGGGGATAGAAGATGATAGAAGATAAAACTTCTAGGAATATAATCTTTAAAAATCTTCTAAAGCCATTAATAGTCAAAGAAATATCAAAGCTTCCTCAGTTAGTGTAAGTTCAAATTATTCCCACTCCCTTGAATAGGTTGGGGCCACATATATTTTTAAGCTTTTCAATACTGAACTTATTTTTTGCATTTTCGTAGCCAAAAATGCTCAGGTGAACAATGTGGCCCATGGGCCTCTTGTTATAATATGGGCCATATCTCAAGAACACCTTGGCCAATTATTGTCAAATTTGTTACAGGGTATCCTTGGCCCAAGGGCTCTCATTCAAATGAAAACTAGGGATGTGCCCCTTAAATAAGGGGAGATCATTAGGGAAATAAAAACAGATGTATTGGTTGCTAAAAAAGCTTCTTCTCAATATCCAATGGGCAGATTATCACCAAACTTAAGTACAAGGATGAGGATATGTTGTATATTAAAAGTTGTTCATGGCATCACCTTTGGGCAAAGGGTCTGGTCTCAAGGTCACTTCAAAGTTGAACAATTTTTTTGGTTGTTAAAACTTTGATATTTTGCTTACGTGTACTATAAGGACAAGGATCAGCAAATCTTGTCAGTTGATGCATCTTAGGACCTCATATCATGTTGATTCAAAAGTAGGTCTGGCTTACCTATTTTTTTCTCACCTGAGCTGAAAGCTCAAGTGAGCTTTTCTGATCACCTGTTGTCTGTTATCAGTCTGTTATCCATCTGTCCATCCGTCCATCCATCCATCTACTTAGTATATGTACAGTACCAACCAGACCCAACCTGACACAAAGCAGTCCCAGAGCAGTCCCGGGGACTGCTTTCTGGGACTTCTCTGGGACTGCTAAAGCAGTCCCAGAGCAGTCCCACAGTGGTCCCAGATCAGTCCCATAGCGGTCCCAGAGCAGTCCCACAGTGGTCCCAGCAGTCCCAGCGGTCCCAGAAAGCAGTCCCAGCGGTCCCAGAAAGCAGTCCCAGTGGGCGGGGTTATTAATTTAATGGGCGGAGCTTACTCAGAAATGAGATTACCAATAAACAATGTAACTATAAAAGGCAGTTAAAATTGATGATGCACTTCTTTCTGAGCAGTATCAACAAATATTTACAATTCTCATGCGACAGTTATTTCTGAACTGTTAAAAAATAACACTAGGCGTATAGAAACAAATAATAGATATTGAACAAAGAAGACGTTCACACCTACTAATAACATGAATATTTAAACACAGTTATGTGGTATATTAATTTTTCACCAAAATAAATCAATTTCTTAATTTACTGTGATTGATGTTGGTTTCCATATTTATTTATTTTTTATAGAAAATTAAACTTGAGTTATTTATTTTCTATCAGAACTAGCTTTAAATAAAGCTTATAATTATAGAAAAAGGCCGATTCCCATACTATACTCTGAATGCATTTTTCTTAAGTACTGGAGCTTTTGAAAAATTCTTCGCTAAATTTGCCGAGTATTATATTTCAGTTATGATTATTTTCACTGTCTTGCCAGTTTTATTATCGTTAGATTCTCTATGTAACAGAAAATAATAACACTCTTATTATATAAACGTTCGAGTGTACATCTGTAAATCACGCGAATGGAACCCTCAGATTATATTCAAAATAAATTAATCCCGAAATAAATTTATACACATTTATTGAAACAAAGATTTTTTGCAGTACATAGATTGAAAATAGTGTCATTGTTGACCAGCGTGTTCAGTGATGTGTAACACTGATACCCAAAATAACATGCATTGACTTTCTGCTAATCATGCCCAAAGGCGATTGAAACCTCAGGTGTTGACACCATTTGTACATTCTGTATTGCTTTTTATTATTCGGCCAGGAAAACACAAACAAAGCAAATAAGAAATAAGTCACAATTCCCAATATTTTCAAATGTTTATTTATTTATTTATTTTATAAATTTACTCTTTTAATAACTTGTTTATAAATCAAAAACAAATTCATAAATAAATCCCCCAATAATTGTTCACATTGTTTAAATGACTGAAGAATGGTAGAATAATTTTATTTCATTGTCATTTAATAAATCATTAGGTTTTATTTGAGGACGGTAAAAAAATTGCATGCTCTTTTTTAGCATGGTTTTACCCTTTTCAATTAAAAAAAAAATCCAGTATAGTATGTCCCTCTGAATATCTTACAGTAATGACAAGTTTGTTTGTTGTTTGTTTGTTTTCTAAATAGTGCTAATGCAAACACTGAGTACATAATTTGACAGCATTGATTAATTAAATAGGCCTAGATATTTTTTTCAAAACACCTGTATTGAAGTTTTAATTAGCATTAATTAAGTAGATAGGCCTAGATATTTTTTTCAAACACCTGTATTAAAGTTTAATTTAAGGAATAAAAGTCATCTCCTGACTTCCCTTTTTAACTACTTTCTTCCCTTTTTAACTATACTCTCATTTTTTAAAATTATTTCTAGACTACAATTGTGTAAATTTACAGCCCCTGAAGACATTTAGTAATTACATGTAAATCTATCTCTACTTATTAAAATTTTTTTAAAGAAATCCTTGTTTTTTTTTTTAAAATTCTTTATCTTAAACACCTCTCTGCTGAAAGTAAACTGAAAACAACAACAGGGAGCCTGCAAATTTAGAATACACAAGGGGCGGAGCTATCATGTCACTCAGAACCTTTTTCATGCATGAGTGAACAAAGCAGTCACAGAAAGCAGTCCCTGGGACTGCTGGGTCTGCTTTCTAGAGCAGTCCCAGAGCAGTCCCATAGCAGTCCCAAAGCAGTCCCGGGGACTGCTTTCTGGGACTGCTTAGGTGTCAGGTTGGGTCTGGTTGGTACTGTATACTTTTCACATTTTCAACTTCTTCTCAAGAACCACAGGGCCAATTTTAACCAAAGTTGGTACAAAGCATCCTTGGGTGGTTAAGGTAATTGGTGACTTTCTGCAGGAATGTTTAACTTTTCAAAAATCACAGGGCCACATTTGATACATAGTGAACTAAGTTCAAATTTGTTTAAATCATGAAAAATCTTTCAAAATCTTCTTCTCAAGAACAGCAAAGCCATGATTGGTCATATTTATATGAAAGCATCCTCAAATTTGTTCACATTTATGATTATGACCCCTGGGGGTAGGGTAGGGCCACAATAGAAGATAAGACTTATAGGAAAAAAATCTTTTTTAAAATTTTAAAGCCATGATTTGTCAAAGAAGTATGGTAGCATCTTCACTTAGTGTGTATTTAAGTTTGCTCAAATCATGCCCCGGCCGGCCCTCTCCTTAGGGATAGGTTGATACCACTCATAAATACTGAACTCCTAACCAAAGTGCTCAGGTTGGGGCTATATAGATCATATAGTGAAAGTGCATTATTATTTCTTTGAAAATCTTCTTCTCTATTCCTGGGTATTATTTAAACAAATTTAATACATAGTTATGATAAGCAATAGTGACTCTACCAAAATTGTGAAATTCATAGCCCAAGGGTCAGGGGTTCTGGTGCTAGTGTGGGGCAATATAGATCATATAGTGAAAGTGCATTATTTCTTTGAAAATCTTTTTCTCTACTCCTGGGTATTATTTAAACAAATTAAATAAATAGTTATGATAAGCAAGGATGCCTCTTTCAAAATTGTGAATTTCGTGGCCCCTGGATCAGGGGTTCTGGTGTTAGGGCAGGGCTCTATTTATTATATATTGAAAATGCATATATGCTTTAAAATTCTTCTTCTCTGCTCCTGGGAATTATTATAACAAACTATAAGTACATTGTTATGAAAAGCAATGATGCCTCTTCCAAAACTAAGAAATTCATGGCCCCAGGGTCAGGGGTTTTGGTGTTAGGGTGGGGCTATATAGATCATATAGTGAAAGTGCATTATTATTTCTTTGAAAATCTTCTTCTCTATTCCTGGGTATTATTTAAACAAATTAAATACATAGTTATGATGAGCAAGAGTGACTTTATCAAAATTGTGAAATTCATAGCCCAAGGGTCAGGGTTTCTTGTGCTAGGGCAGGGCTATATAGATCATATAATGAAAGTGCATTATTTCTTTGAAAATCTTCTTCTCTACTCCTGGGTATTAATTAAACAAATTTAATACATTGTTATGATAAGCAAGGATGCCTCTTCCAAAATTGTGAAATTCATAGCCCAAGGGTCAGGGGTTCTTGTGTTAGGGCAGGGCTCTATTTATTATATACTGAAAATGCATATATGCTTTAAAATTTTTCTTCTCTGCTCCTGGGTATTAAATAAACAAACAAAGTACATTGTTATGATAAGCAAGGATGCCTCTTCCAAAATTGTGAAATTCATGGCCCCAGGGTCAGGGGTTCTGGTGTTAGGGTGGGGCTATATAGATCATATAATGAAGGTGAATTATTTCTTTGAAAATCTTCTTCTCTGCCCCTGAGTATCATTTAAATAAATTAAGTACATTGTTATGATATGCAAGGATGCCTCTTCCAAAATTGTGAATGGCATGGCCCCAGGGTCAAGGGTTCTGGTGAAAAGGGGGCAGGGGCTCTATTGATTATAGAGTGAAAAAGCAAAATTTCTCTGAAAATATTCTTTTTTTTTTTTGCTTCTGGTTAAAAAGCAAAGTAGTTGAGTGTATAGTTATGATGAGCAAGAGTGCTTCTTCCATAGTAGTGAATTGCATGACCTCTGGGTCAGATGTGCTGGTGTAAGGGTGGGGCTCTTGATAATATAGTGAAAATGCATTAATTCTATTAAATAATGCTGTCTGCTCCTTATTGTTAAGCAGATAAACAAAGTGACTACTTTTGATGACCAAACTTCTGGTCCCAGGGTGAGAGGCTCTGGTGTTTCTTGGTGGGGAGGGGGGGGGGGGGCTCTATTGATAATATAGTGAATCTGTAATAAAAATGCATTATTTCTGTAAAAATCTTCTCTGCACCTGGGCATATTGGAGGCAAAAAGAGTGAAAGTTTTAATAAGGAAGGGTATTTTTACCAGATTTCTGAACATCTGGACCATTTGGTCGAGTGTTCTGGTCCTGGCCAGGGCTCTATTAATTTGTATTCTACTGAGAGGAGTTATTCCCCTTTGCCATTTACTTTAGATAATTAATCACTGTAAATAATAATACTTGAGAAAGATTAATAGAATAAGAGAATGATGCAAGAATTTTTATTGTATAATACAAAAAGTACTTTCATAGTTTTAATAATCAGGTAGAATTGTAAGTAATAGATAAATAAAAATGAGACAAAAATAAGTGCTATTAAATGTTCATCAAAGACCAAGAGAGGCCAATTTAAGAGATTTCAACAAGGAATTAAAATAGTACAGAAGAACTGTTAGTTTGTTAATATACTGTATGGTGATAATGATAAATGAGGAACAGATTAGAACCTAATTTATGAACTGTTAATGAATACTAGACTAATTATTTTGTTGATCCTGATCACCCTATTTTTCTTGCTTTTTAGGTCACCTGAGTTTACTCAGGTGACCTATTGCTATCTGTTTTCGTCCGTCGGCATGCGTCATCCAACGTGAGTTAATATTGGAACATTTTCAGCTTCTTCTCTGGAACCACTGAACCAATTTCAACCAAATTTGGCATATAGCATCTATGGGTGAAGGGGAGTAAAAATTGGGAAATTCATGACCCCTACCCCCTGGGGCCTGAGGGATGGGGCTAAAACCACCAAAATTAATGCAATCTTTAAAAATCTTCTTTCTGGACATCAAGCAGTCAAACTGTTGGCATGATTGTAATAAGCATTGAGCCCTCTACCAAAATTATGAAATTTATGGCCCCAGGGTCAGGGGTTCTGGTGCTAGGGTGGGGCTCTGTTGAATATATTGTGAAAATGCATTATTTTTTTAAAAAATCGTCTCCTCTGATCCTGGGTATGAAGCAAACAAACAATATGCATAGTTATGATGAGGAAGGGTGCTTCTTCTAAAATGTGAATTTCATGGCCCCAGGGTCAAGGGTTCTAGTGTTGGGGGGGGGGGGGGGGCTCTGTTTAATATATATTGAAAATGTATTATTTCTTGAAAAAATTTCTTCTCGAATCCAGGGCAAACAAAGTGAATGCATAGTTATGATGAGTAAGGGTGCCTCTTCCTATGTTGTGAATTTCATGGCCCCTGGGTCAGGGGTTCTGGTGTTAGGGGGGCTCTAATGATTACATTGTAAAAATGCAATGATTCATTGAAAATCTTCTCCTTTTCTCCTGAGTATTAAGCCAATGAAGGAAGAATATAGTTATGATGAGTAAGGGTGCCTCTTTCAAAATTGTGAATTTTATGCCCCCTGGGTCAAGGTTCTGGTGTTAGGGCAGGGCTCAGGGCAAAGTTGATACATGATACTCAGGTGACCTATATGGCCCGTGGGCCTCTTGTTCATTGTAAATAAACATCCATCAAATCTTTGTTATCTTTGTCTTACTTTGTGTGTTTCAGATAAAGTAAATAGTCGCTGACAGGTGACAGTCACCCTGAACCTGACTGTCCCAGGAGCAGAGTATTTTATTATTCCCCTCTTGGGGTATCAGTCATACTACACTTATTTATCAATGGGAACCTAGGGAAGAAACACAGTGCAAGTAGTACCTTACCCAGCCCCCATCTCTAGATAAGAGAAAATTTAAGTAATTTGTGATATATCCTCAGACAGAGCTGTCTTAATAATCATTCCAATCATTAACTCAGACAGAGTAAAAGGAAAACCGATATATCCCTTGTAAAAACCTGATCATACCATTACATAGGAAATATCTTTGAAATCTTCTCAAGAACAACTAAGTCATTATTAGTCATATTTATACAGAAGCATCCTTAGGTATTGTAGAATCAAGTTAGTTCAAATTATGACCCCCAGGGGTTGGGGGCACAACAGAGGGTCAAAGTTTTGCATAAGAATATATAGGAATCATCTTGAAAAAAATCTTCTGCTCAAGAACAGCAAAGCCATGAGTAGTCATATCATTATAGAAGCATCCTCAGGTATGAAGGGAAATTTTTTTTTTTTAAAAAATCTTCTGTTTAAGAATAGCAAAGCCATGAATAGTAATATTGATATAGAAGCACCCTGACAGGGATCGAAATTAACTTTTTTATCCACAGGCTAATTTTAGCCTGTACATATAAAATCCACATGCTAAAATGAAGATCTACAAGCTAAAAATAAAAGAATAATTAAATGCCTTTTTCATGCTTTATTTAATCAATAATTATACAGGGCCTACTAGTATAGATGAATTTCATCGGACAATTTTGATCTGTTCCTGTATTGCCATAGTATGGGGCAACATAAAAAAAACATAAAAAACATATTCATATAGATTTCATTTGCAAGACATTGCCCTATGAAGTTGGTAATGGTATAGAGGGAAAACAGTGTCTTATGCCAGTTAACCCCAGATTGACCCTGCAAAGGAAAATAACTTTTGTAAATGTGAAAGTCATCTATAGTGGGTCAGTACAGAATTATGATCTGGTCGTGGATCATCAATGTTTTTATGTTTAAAAAAATGGTAATCTGGCCTAAAAAAAATTATATTTGTTTCCTGTAACATTTCCAAAAAATCAAGGGTCGGTAGGTCTGGATTTTTTTGTGTGCCAATGAATAAAGGGGTCAAACATCTGGGACTGAATTGACTTGGTGTGATATTTACAGCAGGCACCCAACATGGCTTTCTAGCGGCAGAAAACGAACTTCAAAAAGTTGTTGGAGAAAAGCTTGATGTTATAATTATGATTATTCTTTTTATTTGAGGTAAATTTTGACTAGGTTGACATATTTTATATCTCAAATAAAGCTACAATTGCAAAAAAATTGTATAAATTGAATCTGCTGATTGAGATTTGGCAGAAAAAAAATCCACCCAGGGTCAATTTCAATGGGTCGGGTTACAAGAAACAAACTTGATTTTTTTAGGCCTCATCTTGTTTCTGTGACCTTTAAAGCCTCTGTTTGATTCTGATTTTCTAAATGAATATAATAGAAAAAGGGAGATAAAAATGGCTGCTTTAATCAGTGTTAAAGTTTCAAAAAAGCAAAAGACAAATTGCAGGAAAAATATGGATACGAGACAATAGAGGTCAAAAATCACCACTCACTAAAAAATTGGAATGTCTACTATTTTTACTCGCATTTTTAAAAATCAGCTTGCATTTTGCGAGTATTTCCAGCTAATTTCGATCCCTGCCAGAGGTACTGTAAATTTAGGTTTGCCCCCTCCCCCCCCCCCCTTTAAAACTTTTCAATTCTAAACTAATTTCTGCCTCTTCCTAGCCAGTGTGCTCAGGTGAACGATGTGGTCCATGGACCTCCTGTAGTATTATAATAGTCTTTTCTTGCTTTACAGTGAAGTTGAGTTTGTCATATCTTCGCTATTCTCATATTTTTCATAAATCTTTTGCTTTATGATACAGATATCTTAAAAGAAACACATGAGTTTGACTCATTATGTAACTTTAAGAAACATTGGTCTTACGTTTTTTGGAAATGCTAAGATATTTAATTTCCTCTTAATCATATCAAGAAACTGGTTATGTAGAAAAGCTTCATAGACAGGCCTTTACGTACCCTGGGATTATTAAAGAAAAAGGAAACTAGGAAGACAAAACATTGAATAATTCACAACTTTAAAAAAATGAAACATAAACCTTTACACAACGTTTTTTGGCCACTCGTTTCAAGAAACTGCAAATACAAATTTTTCAATTTGTAAATAGACATCGCCACATAAAAATCACTTAAAAATATTAAATAACAAAAATATGTTGTGGTAAGAGTGGAAAAGTAATTTTTAAAATGAAACTTCTGAGAGCATACAATGGTGACGTGACAGCAACAATTCTTAAATTATTTTTTAATATTCTAATGACAATGTTGGTGAAATTTTAAATGAAATTTGCGCAACTACGAATAGTGATTATTATTTCTGTGGAAGGTTTCAATAGGATTGTCAAAGTCTTTTACGAGAACATTCAAGGAAAAAACCAAGTGTAAAAACATCGCAAAATAGATGACTCGACTGCAGCTTTTTTAAATATAATCGTTCCTTTAGTCCATTATGTTCTATTATTTTGGAGGAATCACTTTGATAGAATGCAACTAACAATTCATTAAAGTTACAAAACAGATTTTATGAAAAATTACTGAAAAAATCGAAATTTTAAAAATATGGCTTTTGTTTGTTGCCATGGCAACAGTGACAATTCTGAAAATTTGAAAGGGTTTAAGCACAACTACGGTTGGTGAATATTAATTCTGTAAAGTTTCAGTAAGTTTGTTTAAGTCATTTTCAAGAAACTTGAAGGACGGAATCACTGGCAATTTATCAAAAAATTGGTCAAGTGACATCAACTTTTCTTCAATTAATCATATTTTCCATCGATCCTTTTCCATCTAATAGATGCATTAAGTAATTTTTCAACATCCATATTTGTCATTTCGGGTTGGATCATAATATAGGCTCCTCAATTATAATTTTGATTTTTTTGTTAAAAATGTTTAATTATTTATTACTTCAAAAGAACTTTTGAAATTGTTTTTTACATTTGACATCATTGAAGCCTCTGGGTACAGCCCACTAATTGTTTTCCCAAAGGCGGCAGTGTTAACGTTTCTTCACATAGCAATGTCCCTAATTTTCGTTCAGCATTGAGTGACCCCTCAAATCAAAGCACATCAAGTTGTCTTTCCTTGGTTAAAATCTTGAGGTGGCATGTCAGATTCGTTTTCCGGCAAAATGCGTCTGTCTGCGTTAACCTCTGAAAATGAAAATGAAAGTAGGGGATTTCAAGACTTCTCACTGGTGTTAAAATACATGAAATAATTCTGCTAATCTTCTTGATAAATTACATCTGCCAAGCTTTTTTGCAAGGGAACATACTCCTTATCAACAAGTATGAGTCTTAGTTTAATACCTTATCACAGTTTTTTTTATTCTGGTCTGCAAATTAAGGAACTTGTAATTTTTTCTGCACTACTTTCTTCTCCTACCGATTCAAAAAATAATTAGAGGTATGTACCCCTCTGAGGCTATTTTTTGTTTTGTTTTCTTTTGTTTTGTTTTTTTTTTGGGGGGGGGGGGTGTTTGTTTTTTGTTTTTGTTTGTTTTTTTTTTTTGGTCTGAATGATGAGTTATTTAATTAGTTTAACAAATACATGTATGAAAATTCATATTTTAATGGTTAACTTTATTTATTTTTGAAACAGTGTAATATCCAATTGTATACAACTGCTAGTGCAAGATCTAGAGACAGCTTGTGAGCCAGCTCTAACTGCAATGAGCAAGGTAACTATCTTTCTGTAAGTTTTATCTAACTTTCTATTAATTTTGTTTTGGAAGCATTTAAGGACATTGGCAAGTCAGGGTTTTCCGGAGAAAAAAGGTTTAATACATGGTTTTTAGCTCACCTGAGCTGAAAGCTCAAGTGAGCTTTTCTGATCACATTTTGTCCGGCGTCCGTCTGTCTGTCCGTCTGTCTGTCCGTCTGTCTGTAAACTTTTCACATTTTCGACTTCTTCTCAAGAACTACTGGGCCAATTTCAACCAAACTTGCCACAAAGTATCCTTGGGTGAAGGGGATTCAAATTTGTTCAAATGAAGGGCCACGCCCTCTTTCAAGGGGAGATAATTAGGAATTACTGAAAAAATTATGGAATCATTTAAAAATCTTCTTCTCAAGAACCAAAGGGCCAGGAAAGATGAAACTCACTTGGAAGCATCCTCAGGTAGTGTAGAATCAAGTTTGTTCAAATCATGACCCCCAGGGGTAGGGCGAGGCCACAATGGAGGATCAAAGTTTTACATAGAAATATATAGGAAAAATCTTTAAAAATCTTCTTCTCAAGAACAGCAAAGCCATGATGAGTCATATTTATGTGGAAGCATCCTCAGGTAGTGTAGATTCAAGTTTGTTCAAACCATGACCCCTGGGGGTAGGGCGGGCCGCAATGGAGGATCAAAGTTTTACATAGAAATATATAGGAATAATCTTTAAAAATCTTCTTCTCAAGAACAGCAAAGCCAGGAAGAGTCATATTTATAGGGAAGTATCCTCAGGTAGTGTAGATTCAAGTTTGTTAAAACCATGACCCCCGGGGGTAGTGCGGGGCCACAATGGAGGATCAAAGTTTTACATAGAAATATATAGGAAAAATCTTTAAAAATCTTCTTCTCAAGAACAGCAATTTCATGAAGAGTCATATTTATATGGAAGCATCCTCAGGTAGTGTAGATTCAAGTTTGTTCAAACCATGACCCCCAGGGGTAGGGCGGGGCCACAATGGAGGATCAAAGTTTTACATAGAAATATATAGGAAAAATCTTTAAAAATCTTCTTCTCAAGAACAGCAAAGCCATGATGAGTCATATTTATATGGAAGCATCCTCAGGTAGTGTAGATTCAAGTTTGTTCAAACCATGACCCCCGGGGGTAGGGCGGGGGCCGCAATGGAGGATCAAAGTTTTACATAGAAATATAAAGGAAAATATCTTCTTCTGAAGAACTGCAAGCCATTATTAGTCATTTTGATATGGAAGCATCCTCAGGTAGTGTAGATTCTATTTTGTTCAAATGATGACCCCCAGGGGTAGGGTGGGGCCCAATGGGGGATGGAAAGTTTTACATAAGAACATATAGAAGAAATATTTCTTCTCAAGAACAGTAAAGCTATGTTTAGTCATATTGATATGGAAGCATCCTCAGGTAGTGTAGATTCAAGTTTGTTCAAATGATGACTCCTATGATAGGGAGGAGCCACAATGGGGGATCAAATTTTTACAAAGGAATATATGGGAAATTTTTTAAAATCTTCTTAAGTACAACAAAGCCATTTGTTACATTGACATGGAAGCATCATCAGGTAGTTTAAAATTCAAGCCCCCCCCCCCCCCCCCCCCCCCGGTCTTTTCAGTACTGAACTGATTTGTGCTTTTGCCTAGCCAATGTGCTCAGGTGAGCGATGTGGCCCATGGGCCTCTTGTTAAGTGATTGAGAGTGATCTCCCGTGTAGAATTCTCTAAGCCGTGAAAACCAATAAAGCGTATGTTACAGAGGTAATCAAAAGCATGTGTACTTCCTTCGACGGGTAGAATTGTCTATACAGCAACAAAGAAAAGTAGTAATGGCTTTGTTGTACATTGTATTCAGGGACAAAGAGCCAACAGGTCATCATTTATCATAGTTATGCTCAGCATGCTGAGAAGGGCTAAGATGTGACATAATGCTGAACTGCTGAAAGGTAGACCGACTGAGAACAGTTCTTAGGTAGTGTGAAGGAAGCAGCATTTAGTAACTATGAATAAAATTTGAAAATAAATCCATGTCAATATTTTTATGACAATGTGTTTCAATCAGTTTAGTCCATTACATGATAGAAACAATCAATCAGTCTCTTGATCAATTTTAGCTGTTAAGGGAAGCAACTCAAAAAGAATGATTGGTGCCGGTATATGTCCATGTCTTGTTTCTATATATACATTTTCAGCCAAAATATCTAGAAGTCAAAGGAAGAAGATACAATAATGTATATAATACAAAAACTATATGAAATAAATGGGTTTTGGAGAAATATTGTGGTGAAAAATTATGTAGGTCCCTTTTATCAACATTTTACATAGGAAATGCATTGAGAATGTAAAAGCACTGATTTGACAAAATCTAAAAAAAGAAGGTTGGCTTGGTAGGTTAAACGATCCAGAATTTAGCCTGTGTAGTACATCTAAACCTACTCAAGAGTTCTTCGAAAATTCTATACAATAACCAGGAACCTTGCCAATGTCCTTTAAGAAGTTGTGTAGAGTTTGTATAAGTAAATATTTATATTGACTTAGAAGGATTTCTTAATCCTGGATTAAAAAAAAATCATTTTTAGGTCACCTGAGTCACTCAGGTGACATATTGCAATCTGTTTTTGTTTATCGGCATGTGTTTGTGCATTGTACATTGTGTGTCAGTCGTAAACTTTTGAACATTTTCAGCTTCTTCTCTGGAACCACTGAACCAATTTCATGATCCCTGCCCCCATACGGCCTGAGGGGTGGGCTTAATCACTGAAAATTAATTTAATCTTTAAAAACCTTCTTCTTTACTCCAGGACTTCAAGTAGTTAAACTGTTAATGGGCATGTTTGTAATAAGCATTGAGCTCTTTACCAAAATTATGAAATTCATGACCCCTGTTCAGGGGTTTCAGAGTTAAGGTTAGCTCTATTGATAATATAGTGAAAATGCATTCTTAATAGTGAAACAATATGCCTCCTTTACCTCCAATATGTATCATAAAATTTTGTCATGATTTGGCTATTTTTAATATGTAATATTTTGGTAGAAGGAAACAAATTCAAAGTTGTTTTTAGTTTTATTTCTGTAATTCCAGGCTCTTTATCTACTTGCAAATTAACTAGATGATTTGATGATAATGAATTGTATGTTAATAATTATTGTACAAACTATAAGTCCTGAAAAAATCATGTTTTTAAAAAAAATTATCATGCTGTGTACCTGGTACATGTACTTGTTTTAACGAATCCAAAACCCAACCAAAAATATACTGGACCTAAGTGGGAGATTTTGTATCATATCAAACACAAGAAATCAACTTATTTTTTAAAAAGCTTCCCCTCTTCCCAAGTAATTATATAAACAAACAAGAAGTATGGTTATTGAGAACAGTGGTGGCTCTTCCTAAATTTGAAATCAATGGCACCTGGGTCACAGGTTATATTAATACACTTATCCACTGGTTGTGAGTGGGATAGCTCTTTTATCAAACCGGCAACAGGAACTATTCCGCGAGGGCTTGCCCGAGGGGAATAGTTCTTGTCAAGGGTTTGATGAAAGAGCTATCCCACACACAACCAGTGGATAAGCGTTTTATTATACTAGTGCATATTATAATTTTTGGGGGTTGAATTACCTGATACTACAGTTTCATAGGCAAAACTTGAAAACTTCAAAAGAATAATTATAAAAGTATTGAGGAAGTATTTGGAGTAAGATAACACTGCAAGAATAAGCTGAAATCCTGATGATGGCATAATGTTACTAAAGTCATGATGACATCATCAATCTATAGATTTATAGCAGGAAATCAAAACTGGCGGCAAAAACTGAATGAAAGTTTTCCGAGGGGTGGATAGCACAAACTATACCCTGGGTTATTTCTAAATCTCCTTCTCTGCTTCTGGGTTGCAAGGATGCCTCTATTAAAATTTTTAATTTCATTGCCCCTGGGTCAAGCGTTCTGCTGTTAGGGTGTAGGGCTGCAATGATTCAATTACCCCACAGTTCAATTTTCAATTCTTTGGCCACAATTCGATTATTTTTAATTCAATTGAACAGTTATAATAAACTAAATTAATAAAACAAAGAAAGACATCATTGTTTGTGTTAGACATGCATGTGCTTTATTCAGCATCATACACTCAAACTAACTTTACAAGATGAAGAGCTCTCTTAGGGGGAGATAAGTTAAGCATAAACTAGAGTTACTTCTCTTGTCATGATATACATAAGTAAACTAACATTAATTATACCTTTCTCTTTTTGGGTAAAGAAAATTAAAATAACAAAAGTTAAGAATGATTAAAATGTTTCTGATTGTAAGATTAACAATAATATTGTCACTTTTAACCACAAAAGTCTGGCAACATCTGTCCTGTTTGTAGGATCTCCAAAACGCACAAACCATTTGCTCATGCTTTTGTTAGGCAATTTGCTAGCTGTTTTTGTCCCGAACACCACTGAATTTTTTTCACTTCTCCTTGAATTACTGCTTCTGTCAATGCGGCAATATCAATTCAAAGTCTCTTATCCTCCACAAGCTTTGTTGAATGCACAGATTCAGTCACACTCTTATTGTCTACAAATGCATAAATCGCGATGGATTTGCTGGGAACTCCCAAAATTTCCTCCAACATGTGTCGATAATAAAAACTTGCCTCCAGTCCTTCCTGTAGACTAAGTGCCTCTGCTGCTAGGGTGGAGCGGACAACTCTTCTGATCTTTTTAGCCTGCCAGAAAAGGAGGCAGCATTATCCATGTTTGTCCATAATCCAGATAATAACTCCTTGGGTGCTTCCAACTCCATCATTAAGGTTTCCTAAAGATGCATCAGTAAATGTTATTATTTTTAGTGAGCTGAGATCTAATACTGGAAATCTCAGGATACTTTTGAAGTCCTTAAGCCTGTTAATGGTTTTTGTTGCTCTGATCAAGTCTGCCATGGTTCCACTTCTCAGCTTAGTGCTCATGTCTATCATTTCAAATGCAAGGTCTGGTCTAGACCCCTGCACTGCCCAATTGATCTGCCCTATGATTTATCTGTATTCAGTCTGTTCTTCATCACTTAGTTGCCTTTTCTTCTGACTTGCTCTCAGAGGGTCAATCTCTACACTTTGTAACTTCTCCATGTAATTAGTGTGATCCAGTACTGTTCCCTCTTGAACTTGTTTAAGATAGAAACCGATATAATGAAATTGGCATTCGGCAACTTTTCCTGCTGAAAATCTCTCTAAACTTGCAAATCTGTCTCTCAAAAATCTCATCAACATGAGAACAAATTATTCCATGTAGCTTTCCATCCTTTCTATAGCAGAAGAGAGCTGGGTCTACACCACACTGCTCAAAGCCAAGTTTATTAAGTTCTTCTTTAACACTTAAGTAAAACTGTCTCGCACCATCTTTCAGTCCATATAGACAGTGTTTCAACTTCCATATCATTCCAGCAGGTGTGATACTTTCCTTTGGCGGTTGAAGATAAACATCTCTGTCAAGTGTTTTTCCTTGCAAAAAGGCTGACTTTATGTCTGTGGTTTTGATGTCCCATAATTTACTTGCTGTTATGGTCAAAAATATCTTAAGGCCGCCCTTTCCAACTGTCGGACTGTCTCTTGGGATACAAAATTCCTTCTCGAATCCACGTGCTACAAGTCTAGCTCTTACTTGTCCTTCTTTTGATGTAACAACCCATCTTGTAGATAGTCTATGTTGTCCTTCATCCAGAACTTCAGTGTTTCAAAAAGTGGGAATTTTATACACAATGGGTTGAAAAAGGTGTCAAGAACCAGAACAACCTAGTTTCAGAAAATGGGAAAATAAAATGTTTCAATGAAATAAAAGATGTACTTGGTTCTAATAATTTTTTAAACTATTTTCATCTGATTTCAAAATTCCCCTTAAAAAATTAAAAGAGAACTCATTCCCATTAAAGAATGTAGAATTCCTGAAAATACCGAACCAGAAATATGTCTTGTACAAAAATTGTTATCAACATATAATGTTTAATTTTTGTATATCTTGAAAGAAAAGGAGTTTATAGCCCAACTTCAAAAAAAAGATCTGGGAAACTTTACTAGATAAGTCAATCTCAGAAAAAGAGTGGAAGTTCTATTTTGTAAATGCATCATTATGCACAATAGTGAAACAGAGACAATTATTCACTTATTTTATGATTGAGTATATGTGACTGAATTTTGGAATGAATTTGTACAATGGTTTAATGTAATTGAAAAAGACTATAAAATATCCAAAAGAATTTACTTGGTAATATAGGGGCATACATGTTAACCTTTGTTGTTGTAATATGTACTCAGGTGACCAATATGGCCCTTGGGCCTCTTGTCTATTTATTTTTTTTTATTGGATTTAAGATGTCTTGGTCATCAGTAGAGGCAGTGGGTGATCAGAGTGGTTATATATCTGCCATCACAGGCCACCTAAAACAAAACCTACCAGTCATCAGGGACAACCTAGCATCATCTCGGAAATTCTTCACACAGTTTTGTCTAAAGTTTGCCAAGTATGCCTATTATTTTTTGTTCACCTCAGCAAAATTTAGATAAGCTTTGGCTATATCCATGCAGGCGTGACATTGATGTCCTTAGTTGAAGTTTAAGGAGTGGGGGAAGAGTCTTTTTTTTGGTTATCTTACTACTTTTGAGAACTGAAAATCTAAGGAGGGGGACACAAGACACTGATAGTAAAGGATGACTGTAATTTTACATGCGTGGTACCCCTAGGCACTGACTGTCATGCAGAGTGCTAATCCCTATACACAAACAGTATACACAGGAAGTCCGTGAGTATTACCTGTACAGCTTGTTTAGCCTACATTTCATTGCGAGATGAAATTATTAGATCTTTACTTCGATAGAAAATATCACTAGCAATACCTAAAATTTGTAAAATTCCATAATTTCATATTCATAATTAATATCAAACAAACAGAAATCCCATTGTTTTTGTAAAAATGTACGTACTACCTGTCCTTATGCCGTTGTATCAATGAGTTGAGTTCATCATTAAAATCAATTAATTCAGGTAAATTTTTAAAAGTAAGAAATTCATCCTCGCCTGTTCCTTTCAATTTTTAAAAAAAATTATTATCCTAAAAAAATGAGATTCGATCTTTTCCATTTTAACAGTTGCTTCCCGTTAACTAGTATGAATAGTCAGGTTGCCTTATTTTTAGCAACTGGGCCCTATGGTGAAAAATTGGCGAGAAGGATGCTTTCAGAGAGTTAAAAATATTTCATTCAAGTAAATTTTAAGTATAATTAAAAGAATTTTAAATGAAATATATATATTGTTAATAAATGTTTTCTTTCAAAAAGAAACTATTTTAAACACTCCGGTGTGGATGTAACAATCCATGTGGCAAGAAATGCTGGAGAAAAAAAAGAAGAAACCCTCAATACTTGTCCAGGCCCAATTGGTACTGTATCAGACATTTTGCACATCTACGAAAAAAGAGTCGTGTTAGCAGACTTTTTTAGTCCCCTACCGGTGAAACCGGAGGGGACTATAGGTTTCCTCTGAGTCTGTCCATCCGTCTGTCTGTCTGTCTGTCTGTCTGTCCATCTGTCTATTTGTCTGTCTGTCTGTCTGTCAGTCTGTCCCACTTGGTTTTCTGCACTTTTTTCCTAAACGCTTGCAGATATTGAGCTGATTTTTGGTATGTGAGTGTATCTTGATGAGTTACAGATCAGGTTTGCATTTCGTTCCGCTTCATTGATTTTTGACAGAATTATGGCCTTTTCAATTTTTAGGGGTTTTCAGCAATTTTCTTCTAAACTCTTTCAGATGTTGAGCTGATTTTTGGTATGTGAGTGTATCTTGATGAGTTACAGATCAAGTTTGCATTTCGTCCCGCTTCATTGATTTTTGACGGAATTATGGTATTTTCATTTCTTAACGGGAACCAGATTACACTTGCCGGTAGGGGACTAGTATTGCTAATGCAATACTCTCAGAATGCTTGTTTCTTCTCTAGTTTTCACCATGTCTGAAAAAATTATCCTCTACGAGAGAAATAAGATTTCAGTTACCTACGTGCTAATCATATTGTACTTTGAATCGAAATTTATCTATTAGAAAAAAAATATATAAATTATACTCAAGCATGATTTATTTTACTAAATCATTATGAGATGATTTTTTTCATGTGTGTGTACTAAAGATAATTTTAATCTCGCTAAAATATTGATATGGCTTCTTTATCGCGCTGGCATAAATATGTGGTAAACATCGAAAGACCAAAAGTTAATTTGATGGTCGCCACAAGAGCCAAACAAGGTGTACAAGTTATACACAGGGACTAGCAGATGAATGTCAATCAATTTCAAGCACCCAATGATGGACCTTAATTCACTTGATTGATGGGGGGTATACAGACCAAGTATCTCGGGCTTTAATGTTTTGGGGTCTTTTTCGGTCACTTCTGTTACTTTTATATATCTTAACCTGATTTAACTTCTGTATATTTTGTTATGAATCCTGTCAATTTGGAACCAAATGTTAAAATAATTTTAGACTGTAAAACAATACAATAATTCTATATTTTTTTGCCCTCACTGCTTCTAAATATAGAGAATTTACACTTGATTCAATATTATGTATGCATGAGGGGTGGCAAGAATGGGTCTACTATTAGACTAGATTAATAACAATGATATGTATTTAAGTAAAAATGTGATCACTTTCCCATCTCCCTCTTTATTCTATATGGCACAAGTACACTATTCACACAGGTTTCAAAACAAAATTAACAATAGGAGCACGTCCATGTGAAAAAAAAGAAGATTTAAAATTAATGTCAGACAATTTATAGTGTTCAAACACAATGTCCTAGGTAGCAAAACATACTATCTTACAAGTCAAGTAATGGAAAGTTAATATTCACAGAGGTACATGAGGTAAGAAATCACATGGTGAATTATAATATTCAACGTCCCAACTCTTGGATCTATTACATTAAATTAACATAGAGAGGGGATGTATAACCAAAAAAAAGCATTTTTTTTTCTTTTTTAAACTTTGAGCCCATGACTTTCTATTAACCTTCTTTTGACACAACATTATTAATGCAAATACATGTTTAAAACCACTGTTAAATGGAGAACAATAGACAAACATGCGCTGACTATGTATGAAGTCAGTAAAAAGTTGGCGTCCTCATTACTGTACGGATATTCAAGAAATTGTAATGACCCAAATTTGAAAATAGATTCATACTTTGTGAATAAATACTTTTATTTAATGTAATTATGTAAAGTTGTAGATTCGATGTTGAGCATTTTTGCGATAAAAAGAAAAGTGCTTTTTTGAAAAATTATTTTACAGCAACTTTCGCATGTCCTTAAGTGCAGTCATCCTTTGCTTCATTTACAAGGGGCATTTGAAAAGTTCTGAGAACAGTTTTATATAATATTAACCATTCCACAGAAGTTTGATTCCATTGCAAAAGAACTGGAAAATTGCACTTCGACGTTACTTTTTAAATTTTATGATGTAATAACTTCGAAAATGACAGAATCTCAAATGTTTAGCATACTGATCGAAAATGACAGAATCTCAAATGTTTAGCATACTGAAAAGTTAGGGTTTTTTTTTCAATATGAGAACATTGAAAAAGTGCTGTCAAAAGCTTCTCTTAAAAGATATTTCAAAGAAAATTTGCATGGCAGTAAATTAACAATTCCATAATTCATATTTCATTTTATGATTTGTTAATAAGCAGAGTTTATGTCCAGTTGTGTTATTGTAGCATTCATAAAAGATTTTAAGCTTTTCTGAGCCAAAGGTTCAAAGAGCTAATGCTATGGCCATTTGTGCAATTTGCGTAAACATTTTAGAATATGGACCATATCTTAAAAAAAACCCTTGACCAATTTTTGTCAAATTTGTCACAGAGTATCCTTTACCTAAGGGCACCAATTTTACTAAAGCTAGGGATGTGATCCTTAGGCAAGGGGAGATAATTAAGAAAATAAAAACAAAAGTACTGGTTGCCAAAAAATCTCTAGAACCACCCGGCAGATTATCACCAAACTTATATATGAGGATAAGGATTTGTTGTAGAGTAAAAATTTATTGAAGGCATCACCCTGGAGCAAAGGGTGTCTCAAGGTCACTTCAAAGTTGACCAAAAATTAGGTTTTGTTAAAACTGAAATATTTTGCTTACTATAAGGACTAGGATCATCAAATTTTGTCAGTTGATGCATCTTAAGACCTCATATCATGTCGACTCAAAAGTAGGTCATGGTGACCTACTTTTTGAATTTTGCAGGTATTCATTTTCAGTTTGGTTTGGTGCATATCTTGGACAATTCGAAGCCTACAATCATCAAAACTTGTCAGTTTCTGCATTATGGGGCTTTGAAGTTTGTTAATAGAAAGTAGGTCACCTTGACTTTCTCTTTTTATGGCTTATCATTTTCAAATCATTAAGGATATGTGAACCTGACGATTTTGAATCCACCGCACAACTTGAACTGCTGAAGATGGATCGATGTCGTGATCATACTTAGAACATTGCATTTTGCTCTAAAACTATCTTATAGGATTTTAAGCATCGATTTCATAGTGAAATAAAGTCAAATTAAATAAATAATGCGTGAAGTTTATAAAAATTTCGGCTTTTTGCATGTTCTTTCCACCCAGAGAATGTACGACATACCCTCGCTATTTTGCGACGCCATGTTGGTAGAGAGGGACGCAACGAGAAAAAAAGCAGTAGATCTACGTATTACGGTTATGTTTAGGCAAGAAATGTAAAGATTGATGCCGATAGGTTTCATGCAACAACTGCCCAAGGGATGTCATCCCGAGTACAATATCAAGATGTACTTCATGGTTTTTCACGTAAGTAAAAGTAAACTAATGGCAGAATAAACATGCACCAAACAGAAGAATAATCTGACACCTTATATATACTTATTCATTAGTTGTATTTGATATCTTTAATGGGCAAGCTTGATTTAGCTTAACTTGGTGTTCACCAGTGTACACTGGTGTAAAAGGTGGTATTGTATAATCAAGTGCATTTTACGAGGTGCAGTGTATATATATGTTTTGTATGTTGCCAGTGTGTGACTGAATTTTTTTTTAAAAAGTAAAAAAAATATATTAAGAATTGACTTAACTATATAAATAGTTAAGAAATAGTTTCAATGCAATCACTTACACACAAAAGACAACTTGAAAGTTATTTCTTGTCCTTTATATTGCATAAAATTATTTCTTAAATTTTCAATTGTACCATTCTGCGCCATGTTGGATTCAGTGTATACCTTTCAATACATGCCCGAAATTTAGTGTAAGAAAGTGTACACCGAGTGTACACCACCAGTCTACACCCCTGCACTTGATTAAGAAAGGTGTGCATGGTGTAAAAGGTGCATGTAAATCAAGTTCGCCCATAGCATCACAGACATTCAATGTGCCCTCTATTACTAGCTGGGATTCAAATCAGTTTCAACTTTTTAAAAAATTAAGTTTGAATATTGCAGAATCAAAATTTGCAATTTTCCTAGATACAGTTACATATCTATTATCTATATCTCCCTCATAATTCAAACAGAGAAGAATAAGTAAACATTCAGCATGACAGTGAGATCTGTTTATGATATTTGGTGCCAAATATACATGTAATATACAGTTGCATAAAATATTTTCTTCTTGATCATGTTGATGTTGCCGTAATATCTTTTCTTAGTAGAGTCAACATTTTCATTCAGTTATGAATAAGAAACTGTAAAAAGTCTGAAGTGACATTTCTAAGGTACAAATTGTTATAACTTTTTGATTACTAGTGTCAAATTACCAAATTACACTTCACTGGCCAAGGGACATTTCAGTATTCAGTAAACTATTCAGTATGTTGTATGTCTGTGCAATACAAGATATGACTTGTAAAACTGATGGGTTATGTATTTAGCCTATGAAATGATGCAATGTGGAAAAAAAGACATGATCAAAAGCTGTTAGTTAAATGTTGAAGACATCGAATTGACCAATTTATTCTTATTTTGAAAGAATATTATCATGACTCTTATTCTCGAGTGAGCTTGAACACTCTAGTGAATTTACACATTCATTCATTAGTTTTTGTTGTAAGTATTTATTAGGTAATAAAATCTTTAAAAATGGGCTTGTATACTGCATAATTCGTTTAGAATTTTGGAATTGTATGAAAATTTTAATATAAAATAGTAATAAGCACTTTTTATTTTGATATCAATTTCAGATAAAGGAAGGAAGATGTTTTAGAGAGAGATAAATCCCAAAACAATGTGAGATAACAGATGATGGAAGATTGCTAAGGACTAATTGAACATTGAATATCTGTTTTGCCATTCAACCATGAGCATACAAATTAACTTCAAGACCTATGGCTTTGGATCTATACTAAAGTAAATTTTAGCTAAGTAATAGTTATATTGCTATAAATGATGTAACTGTTCTATGAAAAAATAAAAGCCTACATTAAAGTTAAAATTAGTTGTATTACACAATATACAAATTCACCTCAATTTTGTAAGGGAAGTAATATGTGTCAAATTAGTTTAGCTAACATTGACTAAAATCATAAAAACTATAACATGTACAGTCCCTGAAACGTTCTACTTTCCCATTTTTCCGTTCGCTCAACGTTCGTTCAGCGTGCGTTCACTGTTCTTTCACCTTGCGTTCACCGTTTGCTCTCCATTCTCAGTTTTGCGTTCAGCGTTCACCGTTCACAAAGCATTCAGTATTCGCTCTCCGTTCGTTCACTTTGTGTTCACCTTGCGTTCAGCGTTTACTTATCATTCAGTCTTCACTGTCATTCGGAACTCCAAAGTGAAGGGACTTATCTTTTTTGTAAGTAAGGATTTACAGTTTTTGAAATTTAATAATTTAACATATCATGTTTAAAGGATCATTAATTCATGGGAAAAAATGATCTACAATGTGTTTTATAATTATTCTAAATTAGCTGTTAGGTTATTTATTAAATTACTCTGGAAAATAAATGTTGTTATAAGTATGTAAATATGTAGAACGATGCTGAAGAATTAAATTTAAATTCGGACAATATACAGATACTTCAAGCACTGCAACATTTTGTTGTTATATTAAAGGGTTTTTATCACATCTCAAAATTTTGTGATATGACAAAGTTTACATGCTATTAAAATTATATATTTAAAAAACTTGGCTTGAAAATTAATATTTTTGATGTTTCAGCAATTCAAAGTTTGAATTTCTCAATATGCATATTTTGATCGCCGATGTTATGCGCCATTGCTCTGACGTCATAAGTGTCAATCCTGGTCAAGCAAAGTACTTATTGTGTATACAAAAGGGCTCATTTGTAGTGTCAATTAAACCTGTTAGAAAATAATTAAGAGATAATTGGATAATTGACAGCTAATAAGGTATAATTTAAAGCTTTAGGATGCACAAATGTGCACAAGAAAGAGTTTAGGAAGATTTTTTTCTCCACATTTCCTGGACTTGATCGAAAGATGAAAGGGGGACCTTTTTCTGCAAATACAATGGCATTTATCTCCATTAAGAACAATCGTTTATGCCCGATCAATCACAAATTTTTTCTGTCCTATAAAATATTTTTAGGAAACATACCTTTTAAAAAAAATAATAAATGACAAACATGCATTTTTTAAAAGTCACACAGAATCTAGTAGGAATGTTGTAAACTTTGTAATGGCGTACGGCGCCATTGAAGAAGTGTCATTTCTAGAACATGATATTCAGTGCTGGAACAGATAGAAGATATACAGGATTTATCGATATATAATTCATTAAAATAATAAGGAGAATTTAAAATTCCCATATTTATAAATGTTTACGAGGTTAAACTTTAGTAATTCATTCTATTAAGTCGAAGTCCCGAGTTGTCAACGGCTTCGTCTTTGGTGACCTCTCCAATTGTCAGCACATTTTCTGCTTATTTCTCTCTGCTAGACGTTCATACATATTAAATTGACCGTCCATAACCAAAGGAATATAGCCGATGTCAAAATTTCAACTGGCCATATTGTATATTCTATTTATTTAGCGTAAAAATCTATTCAATATATTTTTTCTTGCAATAAGCTTTACGAGTTCTATTGACCATTGATACCTATGACGTTTCAGTACCACGTGACCCCTATCTAATTAGTGGCGATTTTTACTTCGAGGACCCTATTTTACAGGTGTTTTATCGTCTAATTACGGCCGTTTTCAACATTATTTCATACTGTAGATTTCTAAATATACGCGAGGAATTAATTATTGCGTAATTACGCGAGAAGCACCACTCGCGAAATAAAATTACTCGCTTTTATTTTTATGGTGCTTTAATGTATGTAAAATCTCTAGATAAATCACCCATTCGTGAATTATTTTTCTCGCGATTTGACGCCCTTTAGCCATTTCGCGATATTAAATACTCGCGTAAAATAAGGAATCTACAGTAATTAAACGATAATTACATGTTTCAAGAATATAATAGTGTTTCATTTTTAAGAAATTTAGATACGTGATAAAAACCCTTTAAGGTTCAAACTTAAATAAAATTTATTTTCCAGGCGAAGAATCACATTGCTTTGTCGCTGTCACCAAAGACTGAAATGTTTTCTCCAAAAGACCTACACTTGCAGTCATCAATATTTCAACAGAGCCTGTGGCCAGAAAAGTTTGCAGTTAAAAAGAAAAGTTTGCAGTTAAAAAGGAAAGAAAATAAAGAAAAAGTTTCATGTCAAGGAATCTAGCTTTACTAAAACAGACCATGTAGAAACTTTCATAAAGGTTAAAGAAATCATTCTGTAAGAACAGAACTAAGAGTTTGTGCTTTTTTGAAGAGGAAAGATATTTAACTGGTGACCGTTATCTCCAAATGTTGAACTTTTTAATACGATTTCCATCTAGATCATGCAAAGTTATGTCATTCGTAATGTCAGTTTTATTGTCTGACCTTTCTTCTAATCAGGTCAAGTTTATGTATTAATTTGAGTTTAAACAGAGGAAATTCAGATTGCAATTTTGGGAGGATTAGATTCTGAAAATACAGTAATTTTACATATATGATTTAGACCCTTTTCTCACATATTCTTAAACATATTATACAATCAATGGTTAAAAGTTTCTTATAAGATAATGTTTTACTGTTTTCCACAATTGGTGTATCCCATACCGAAATTAAGTACAAATTAAGTACGGAAAAAAAGAACTAGAAAAGGTTACAGAAAGTGTACTTTTTTCGACTAAATTTGGAACAAGGGATTTGGTCGTTCCAAATTAAGTAAAAAAGTATACTTTTTTGTGCTTTTTGAGAACTTAGGTTCTCGGTTACATAAAAAAGGATAACAAAAGACTACTTTGGTACATTTCTATATTTGAGAAAAGTACATATATACATAAAAAGTATATTCTTAAAACTAACATACAAAAGTACAAAAAAAGTTCATCTGGAAAAAAGTACAAAAATGTATGAAGTACAAAAAAGTATACTTCCGGAAAAAAGTACAGAAATGTATGAAGTACAAAAAAAGTATGCTTCCAGAAAAAAGTACAGAAATGTATGAAGTACGAAAAAAGTATACTTCCAGAGAAAAGTACAAAAATGTATGCAGAAAAAGTATAAAAATAATACTACTTTAGATTGATGCTTTAAAAAGTACAATAAAATGTCAAAATTAAATGTAAGTAAAAAAAGTATACTTTTTGGTACAAAAAAAGTAGGGAAAAAGCACCCCCCCCCCCCCTAAAAAAATATATGTATATATAGCAAATAGACCCCCCCCCCTTTTTTTTTTTTTTTTTTTTTTGAAAAAATACATATATTTTGAAAGAACATTTTGAAAGCATCAAATTGTAACAAAATATGAAGTAAAGGGGAAAAAATTCAGCTTATCAGAAAAAAATCAGAGAAACCGGTAATTGGAGAAATCTCTGTGAAATATTAGCTACAATTCAAAAATCGTAAATGCTAGCTTTTATCAATATTCAGAAACATAAAACCCCACATCTTCATTACATGATTCATTATTTTCAGTACTAAATCTTCCATAAATAATTTAAAGAATATAAATGAATATTAAATCATCAACAGGATTATAATTCTGTAAATAACAAGACCTGATCCTTTATAGTCTAGTAACTTATAATGCATGGTTATGTCACTGATTGATCACGCTCACAGATCGCCTCTGCTCCTTCACAGTCTAGTCACCCCATCTTTCCCTCCCGTTTGAATTTTCTTGCTTACACAATTCAGTGCACTAACCTTTGACTGCATAGCAATGTTAATGTCACTCATTTTTTCACTGATCTTCATTTGAATATGCTAAATGATTTCAGCCTTCAAGTATTTTTCCTTGGGTTCTGCAAAAAAAAAATTATTATCATTATTATTATTAAATTATCAAAACATATTTTTTTTTCAGTATTAAATCAAACTTGTTCTCAAAAAGCAGAAGTAATTCCTGTGCTTAATACATGGCAGACTTACAGATTAGTATAATATATTCAGTTTAAGATTCAAACTAACTTGAAAACCAATTAAAACGCGAAATTTGGCGCAGTGGTTACCTCGCATCTAGAGTCGCAAGGTAAGGAGTTGATCCTTACATCGTGGGTTCGAATCCCAGTCTTGGATGTGGACACAGGTCCTTCGGATGAGACCGTATAAACGGAGGTCCCGTACATGTTGCAGTTGGTGTTAGCACGAAAAAGATCCCTCACTGCTCAATGGCCGTAAGCTCTCCACCGGCAAGTGGTGGCGTCTCCATATGAGTGAAAAATTCTCGAGAGGGACGTTAAACAACATACAAACAAAAACAAAAACTCGAAATTCTTATGTGAAAATCAAAAAATTTAACCCCCGATCATCCCCATCACTTCTTATAAAATTTTAAAATAAGTCTTTTCAGTGCATGAGTATATTAAGGACAGACAAGCCCACTAAATTGATATATGTCTATATGTATTTTACAGAAATCAGATTAGATTAATATGTACTTACTGATGATAAGATACACTTAAATTGTTGAAGCATTTTCCTATGGCTCTGCATGTTAGTGAGATGCTCATGGCAAAAAACGCATGCACTGCTGTAAATTATAAAAGAAAAATCAAGTAACTTGAATGTTTAAGAACTTCTCCGGCATTATATCCACACACAAACATTTAATTATTTTACTTTTTTTTTAAAACCTGACAATGATTTTGAAAAATTTTAAAGTGAGTTTGATATCACTGTCTAAGTTCCTAATGTTATATAAGCAAATTAGAAAATAATCATGTGTCTCAATATTATGTTTATATAGCCCCCCCCCCCCCCCCCCTTTAAGTTCTTTTCACCCTGGAAGGATGATCAGTATAACTATCCAGTTCAACTTTAAATTTTTCAGATACATGTAAATGCTGATACTTTTTGTTGTTTAATCAACCACATGATTATTATTACCCCTTCACCCGCCCCCCCCCCCCCCCCCCCTTCCCCCTACCAGAACCACCACACACTATCTTCCTTTTTTTAAGTCATCAAATTTACTTTAAAGCCGTTTTCTGTGTAATACTCGATAGGTAGCTTTACCATCATCGTGACCGCCATTTTGTTTTATGATCGTCGTCGCCATTTTGTTTGTTTGTTGTTTTTTTTTAAATGAAATTATTTTTTTAATAAAGCCACAAGAAATTCTGAATGCCCTTGTTAACTACTAAAACATCCTAATCAAACTGGCAGTCTTCATTCTCGATGTCGAAATATCTGTTACAGCATGAACTTTTGCTCGTGCTACTTAGGCCAAAGTTTTTTTTCTTTTGGTTTACGATTCCGCCAACCATAATTTTCACTAATCATGAAAATAAAAATAATGTCTTTGTTCCAACATATTTTTCCGGATTTTTCTCAGCTGAACTGGTGGGTTTTAAATTTTAGAATGCATCTTAGTCAAATAAGCGCTTATAAATATATCGAGACCTTTATAAACATTTAGGTGACCGTAAATAAACACATGTGAATGGCGGTTCTGTCATGTAACAAGGTAATTCCTCACTGAAAGCAATTACACACACTTAAAGAACTTTTTCTGCATGGAAAAGTGAATAAAATTTTGAATGCATGATCCCTTTCTCCAATTGCAATGTCTCACTTGGCTAAATTCAAACTGTAATATTGGAGAGTGCATCCGACAACAAATTCACAACGAGCGAGTTTATTGGTCTGTAGAGACGACTTTAGAGGGTTAGGAGGTGGATAATATACACAGGTTGGTTATAGAATATGTCTTGAATTGGGAAATGAAAGGTCGTTGATTCACCAATGCTGGAAAGTGGCGAAATACACACCCAAAGTGCGCAGAAAATCTTGCGCCGTAAAATGCACAATATTTGCATTACGGAATCTGTAGCATTATGGTTAAAGACTAAATTATAAAACCATAATGCTACAGTTCTGCAGCTAATGCCCAACCCAGACACAGATACACCTATAGATAATAGTTAGGCCAATTTTGGTGGTGATAGATAATCTTAGTTGAAGTAACACTGACTGGTATTTCACTGGATAAATTTAAATATGTTTAAAACATTTCTTAATTTATAGAAGTAAATTCAAGATACAAATCTTGCAGTTTGATACTCAATTGAGATCAGAGCCGTTTGAATTACTAAGTAAATAATGAGCATTTCCTACTGAGGTACAGAACAAAAATTTAAAGAAGGACTTGATTGAGAAATTATTAGGATTTTGTGCCGCAGGTTGAACAAATTTGATAGCTCCATGATCAAATTATTATAACCTTTATTTCAATCTCAATTACTTTTAATATTGTTAAACAATTAAATTGTATTTTTCTTCAATCTAAATTTAACTTAAATTTGGACCCTTATTTTTGGTTTGTGGGGATACCAAGGTTTATAACACATAAAATATCACTGAAGAGCATATAAAGAAGTTGAACATCATGAACCAAGCACTGATTGACAAACAAAAATCAGAACTAAACTAGAGCCGAGCTCGTTGCAATGCAACGAATAGGTCTTCCGTCGGAGCTCCGGACAGAACATAGCGACCTTGAGTCAAGGTCATGCAACATTTTAAGGATATAAACAATCCTGTAAGGGGCATCAACTTCCAATGTTTCAACAGTAGAAAGACAGTAAAGAATGTAAAATTCCCCTGTCAGTGAACTTGAACTTGTCCAAATAATCGTGCGTCAAGCCAGGACACATTCTGCAGCTGGTTAAGAGCAAACACCATCTGTATGTCATCGACAAAAAAAAATTCACAGTCACGTATTCTTTCAGACTATTCATCCAAAACATCATATTCTAAGTGACCTCGAATTTAAGTCAAGGCCATTACACACTTTGGATGATATATTTATCATCTTTTCAGTGAAATGCAAATGCATGCAATTTTTTCTATTACAAAATTAAAGACCTTTTTGTTTGTTTGTTTGTGTGTATGTTGCTTAACGTCCCTCTCGAGAATTTTTCAATCATGTGGAGACGCCACCATATTTGCCGATGGAGATCTGCAAATTTTGACCTATACTCGGCACTCATGGCCATTGAACAGTGAAGGATCTTTTTCGTGCCAGCACCTACTGCCAGACGGGACTTCAGTTTATACGGTCTCATCTGAAGGATCGGTCTCTGCGTCCCATAGTGGGATTCAAACCTGCGACATAAGGATCTACTCCTTTATCCACGACTCTAGAGGAGACACTCTTACCACTGTGCCATGTGGGCGACTAGACCTTTTTGAATTTTACACTTATTATATCAGTGACCTTGAACTTGCCTAAATGACCTATTTTAAGGTCAAAAACAACCTTTGAACTAATTATGAGCTTCCAGTGATACTCAATGACCAAGATATTCCTGAAAAAGAATATTGCAATTTTCTGTCAGTGACCTTGAACTTACCAGAAAGACCTTGGATCAAGGTCAAAACACATCCTTGGATCATAAGCAATCTCTGTATCAAGTAATAGCTTCCAGTGATTTTATATTACAAAGTTATAGCATGGAAAAAAATTAATATTTATCTGCCAGTGACCTTGAACTTGCGGGAAAAACCTCTATTCAAGGTCAGGACAAACCCATCTCAAGCAATCTGAGAAAAAGTTTCCTGTGTTCCTCCCACCCCTTATAAATTTATAATCCAGGCACGAGTTTTGCCACTTCTTCTGCCAATCTAGTACTATGTTATCTCAAACCGGTGGATCATAAGCAATCTTTGTTCCTAGTATGAGCTTCCAAAATTATAGCACATACAGTAATCTTACACTTTTCTGTCAGTGACCTTGAACTTACAGGAATGACCTTGAATGACGGTCGTGGCAAACCCTTTTTGTCATAAGCAATTCCTGTATCTAGTGAGCTTCCGGTGACTCTCTATTACAGATAAATGAGTCGGACAAAACTTTGCTATTTTTTTTAAGTGACCTTGAACTTGCCGGAATGATGTTGGATCAAAACCATGACACACCCTCGGATCATTAGTAATCTTTGTACCAAGTATGACCTTCCAGTTTCTTCATAACAAAGTTATATCCTGGGCAAACTATCACGTACAGACGGACAGCTAGGCAGACGGACAGTGTGATTCCAAGACTCAAAACACCCCCACCCCAAATCAACACACTTCGTTTGGGGGGATATATAAATTCCTATGTTAAATTATGAACACTCTTTCCGGCCCAAACCTTCTCCCTGGAATCAAGATTTGAAAAATAAAATGAATGTATGCTATGTTGGAAATTTTCTCATTCTAGTCCAGGGGTTCTTGAGAATACTATTTTCAAATGACCCCATGCGCGGATCTAGAGGGGGTGGGGGGCAGTTAAATGTATATACTAAAGCAAGTAAAAGTAACCATCCCCCCCCCCCCCTAGAAAACGCAGACCCTTCCTCGATAATGCGGATCTGTGTTAAAATGGTATGAAAAGTCTTAGGTATGAAGCTTTAAAAGTCAACGAACCCCCCTCCCCCCACACACACACGCACACAAACACACTCACGAAATAGGTTTTTCACGTTTGTGAAAAGAATTTCTTTTTTTTGGCTCATCAAGAAATTTCTGGGTTGAAATATTTTTTTATTGGGATCCCCTTCCCCCCCCCCCCCCCCCGTGGAAAAAAAATTCCTTGTTCCGCGCCTGGACCCCATCTAATTTTTACTACATGTATCCGTTAAAAGAGGATGTGACCCTTCATTTGAACAAAACTTTACCAAAAATATTCTATGTTAATTTTCATTGTTATGGCCCAGTGGTTCTTGATAAGATAAAAATGAGAAAATTTTACAAGTAACTTTAGAACAACAACGACGATAACGCTTATATACGCCAAGAAAGCAAACAAAGCTGAAGAATTATGAACAGAAAAGCTTACTTTGGGCCTTTGGGCTTGGGAGATGAGATACTTATTTAAGAAATAAACAACAATGTTAAAAAGTTCTCTGGGAAATGAACTTGGTTGGTCACGTGATCAAATCCTGTGAAGCCCTAAGGTCTTCTCAGATTTGATCAGGTACCAACCAAGTTCATTTCCCAGAGAACTTTTTAACATTGTTGTTTATTACTTTTATTTACATTTGAGACGAATTTTCTGAAAAGAACTGCATTTATTACACGAACGGCCCGCCGTATTCATGCTATGTTGTGACGCGAAGTGACCTAGAAGCTGTTTGGTCTTGAAAGTTCGCCTCGCTCCAACATTTGAATACTTATATTGCTGTTCAGCAGTCCAGTTCAGGAAATATCTATTCATAATAAAAAAAAAAAAAACAAAAAAAAAACAATGATCGCTAGATCTACTGAGAATGATCTTACTCTCATTGTATGAGTTCTTTATATGAAGTCAAAAGCGGTGATATCGTCTTCAGTTTACATACCTTCAAAGGAATTTCGGGTTAAAAAGGTAAGCGTGATTTTAGGCTGAAGAAAGAACTAATGATCATTTGTTGAACGAAAAAAAACATATATGTTTCAATAATTTTATCTTTTTCATCGCTTTAATGGCTTAGAAGTTCCGAAACCAGTGTCACCGGGACAGAAATATGTAGACAAGTTATCATCTCGCTGTGTGATACGGTCACGCCATGACCTCTGACCCCCTAATAAGTTTGTACAGAATTGAACATATTTTCTATTCGATAGGTTCATCTAAGAAAAATATTTGCAAATGTAAATAATAAAAATTGAAATTATTTTGTCATTTTTTTTACGATCGACGGGCCTGCATTTCAAAGAGAGAGAGAGAATTTCTAGCTAGGTCTTTGAATAACAGTGACATCGGTTCAGAAAACCAGGTCCCTAGGAATGCACATGTATATAAAATAGGCAGTGCCTTTCTCTCGGAATTATAACCGGCTGCGAAGGAAAACATTCTATTTATTTCGGGGATGGGGGTATACGTATAGCGATGAGAGGCAATTTATTCACCTATATGTTCATTAAATATGAAGATTGCTTCTGAGTATTTGTATACGATCGCACGACTTTCGTGTTAATTTATAAAAGTTAGATTATGTAAGCAAATAACTAAACTAACTTTGTTCTAGATGAATTAAATAATTACTTAGCCGTTTGTAAGTTGTTTTTTTTTAACATTTGTAAGAACCACTTTATTTTAAAAAACAAATAATCGTCCTATTATGGGCGCCCATGATATATTAGACAGGATGTTTAATTAAAATATAATTCAGATATCGACATCCAAGAGAACAACACATTCTTTTTTTCAGTTGCGGATAAAGGAATCTAGAAAAGGGGGCCCGACCAGTTTTGGGTCGGGGTAGGGGCCCAAAACCACATAAAAATTGATTTATTAAATCTTGTGTATATTTTGGATACAAAAAGGGGGCTTGCAGGCCCCCTGAACCTCCTCTAAATCTGCCAGTGTTTTTTTTTTTTTTTTTTTTTCATTAGTCAGCCCGCGGGCTGACTAGTTACAGGGGATAAAACTGCAAGTACGCTTGCATAATTTGGAATTCTGGGAAAAAGATGTACATGACTTGTTCTAAAGAAACTCGTGCTATTTGCTCCAACCAAAGGGCGTGATTCTTCACAAACACCCTCTAAACAAAGATGCGACCTCGATCTATTTGTAGACTGCATTGTTCTTCGTCGTTCTCGACGAAAAATTAAAGAAGAGATTGTTCTAAGTGGGAAATATGATAATATGAAAATATTTCAGTGCTTCTTATAGAAGATGAGAAGTTTATATGCAGAGCACATTTAACACTTGATATATACCCTCAATCGCCATTGCAAGTTCAAGGATTTGTGTGTATTCCTCTGAATGCCTGATGCAAGACTCCTTCGATCAATACCTTGCATAAGACAGGTACGGGTCGGAATTCACACAATAATCCACTTGTACAAAGGTCCCAAGACAGTGAAAAAAAAGAATCTCTTTACTTTAATGATGAAAGTTATGAAAACGTCAGAATATCACTTAAGATGTGTAAATTCTTATAATTTACACGATGATAGACATGTACATGTAAGTGCCACTTGTGCACGTGAACCGCGCCCACAGGTGAGAAACTGACCACAGTAGAACTGCGATAGTTGAGAGAAACTGCGCGGATTTATAGACAGCCCCCCCCCCCAATTAGAGAGAGTGAGCGAGATGGAATCCAGTATCTTTTAGGGTATACGTACTGTATGTATAAAATATTTTGAATCTCCAGTTTATTACTTTATTTTGGAAGCAATTCTTTTCTTTCCTAATAACACTAAAATGGATGCTTAAATTTAGAAATTGAATTAAATATACATACAGTATGCACCCTCCCCCTTCCCCTATCATGCATTGCCTCGAACCTGCACGATTAAAAAACTTTTATCTAATAATAATTAACACAATCTAACCCAAGGTCTACCTTCCTTTTCAGCATCATAATCTATATTATTTATAGAATTTAACAGTAAAAATGAAAATGTATACATTCTTACACATTCAATGATTGGGATCATAGTGGCTTTGTTCATTTCTGAGACGAACTTTATCTGATGTCCGCGCCTAAGAGAAATTAATTGGAGGTCATCATAATGATCACAATGTAGTTTAACTAAAATTTATTCTAGGCTTTATTATTTATTATGTACAGAATTATGTTACAAATAAGAAAACGACTGGGCGAATTTTAACTTAGACGACAATGACTTTTAATGAACACAACATGATGGATAAAACAAATCATATACCATCACAAACCAAGAAAGAAACTTTCTGTATTCCAGTGGCTGACTCTCAGCTTTTTTTTAAAAAGCTAACCTTGTTATAAAGACTTGCAGAATAAGCGAAAAATACTCCAGACACTTAATAAAAATCTCGAACCCGATCTAAAACGCGTTGACAGAGTCAAACCAGACGGTTTTAGTTTTTAGGGCATTTTTACAGTGATATGGGAAAAGTCTGATAATTGCTGTTAATTTTAAGAAATAAAGTTCGTCATTTTTCAACCTCGTTCGGTATAATATAATTTACTGATAATTTTTTCCGTTAAGGCTGTCTATAACACATGGGCGAAGGATAAAAAAGAGGTATTCTGCATGTACATGTACACAACATTGTTATTGTGTACTCGGATTAAACCGAAAATCCTTCGTTACATTGTATTTGGGTATAATTTTCACATGTTCTCAGGCGAATATTCATTTATTTTTATCTGTCTAAAGACAATAATTTCAGTTGATAGAGAAATGTTTTTATTTCATCGTTTTCCCCCATCCTTTTGATTTACACGTTTGCTTTGTACACAAAAGCGTGTGTTCATATACCTCTGTTTCTACGCGCTATCGATATGATCAGGGAGAACATGATATTCTCCAGCAATTTATTTTTATGAAAACACTCAATGAAAACATATTAGGTGAAAATATATATACCGATAGTATCTTAATATCTTATTAGTATATACCTGTTTAATTGCAATGTAACCAAGCGTAACGATCGCTGGCCAGGACTTGAATATAATTTATAACCGTTATTAAAACAACTCATCAGCTGAGCGGACCTATGATTTAAACAGTAAAATAGGGAAATTCCAGAGTTCGAAGTGTATTTATTTTGGGCGCTCTTCCACATAAACAAATAAGACCGCATTTACGCATACTTACATGCATGTACCAGTAATTCGTATCATGGGAAAATTCAGTTTATTAGATGAAATAAAACAAATGCATAAGGTTAATCTTCCTAAACAACACGTTTTTAAAACAATCTCTAATATAACTGACGGTATAAAATAACAAAGAAATAACGGGATTGTGTAAACTTGTATTTAATTTGGAATGAGAACAAATCTTAACCTGTCAAATCATTTATAAAACATATTTCGTTTTCCAGACACTAATTGTCGTGCGTAATCTTCACATGCACTGACCAAGAGGTCACAAGTTTGAAATGTATGGCTTCTCATTGCATGAGTTTTGTCAACACATGTCGGAGTAGACTATCTAAGCCAATTGATTCCCAAAGAAAACTGCATAGGAAGGTTTTTTTGTACACTTTTTAACGGGTAAAATTCATTCGACGCTCGATAGAATTTTCAAATACAAGTGAAATATTTAGGTTACTTGCGTCCGACCTAGTATTTTGTATGCAATAATATTGTAAGTTAGGAAGAAAATAATACAAACTCAAAAGTAGTTAATTTTATTTTCGATTTTCCTGACAATTAAAAATGTGACCTCTATGTACAATTATCGTGATAATTATATACATGCTGTTTAATGTTCATGAAAGAAATAGCAACTCGTTAAATAATAACATTAGAGAGATAAATAAACTGTTTCTTTAATACGCAAACAAAGTGGTCTTTTCGGCATTCAAAATGCATTGAATTTGAAGTCAGTTAAGACTAGTTGATTAAAACCAGCGAGTGATAAACAGTAAGACGAAATAATATGAAAGATTCTGAATGATTTTAAAGTAATTTTTCACAAAGGGCAATCTCGATATCGAGAAATACAATGTTTATAAAAATAAAATTAATATGCAACTTTCTTGTAATTCAGCGAATAAAATATAAATTGAAATGTACTAGCGACTTAATCAAAGATATTATAAAATAATCTGAAAGATTCAACATATTTATCCACTCATCACTTAGTTTACAAAATGTATTTGGAAAGGCCATTCTATGGTTTGTTTTGTGTATGACCTTAGGTCGCTGCATGGATCACACGCCGATTGATCCCTGGTGACCTCCTTTGCCACGCGCTATCGTGGGAGGGGTTACATAATTGTAAACACACAAGGTGAATGTAAAAGGCGTGTACTTAATGGCTGTGAATGGTCTATGTTTAAAGTTTTGTTTTATTCTCTAACTTTATTGTTTGTTTTTATATGATAAGAAGAAAAGGTTATCTTTTTTCCCTGTTAAGTAGACTGGTTTATCCAAATTTGAAAACAAATGAAATAAAAAGGAAAGTTGTCAGTAAATAATTTAGAAATAAAGCTCAGAACACTTCAAGAACCCGATTCTAAAGAATATTAGCATCTAATGTAGCTAGGTTTATTATTTATAGTAAGTTTATTTTAATTACACGCATGAAGAGCTCTTGTTTACTTGCTGAATGAAAACGCTTACCTGTATATGTGTTATGCTTCTAGCTCATTTAGAACACAAGACTCAAACAAAATAACGTTTTCTTGAGATCAGTAAGATGTTAACTAACAACTTTAATTACGGCAGCTTTTTCGAAATATTTTGATGTAAATGTATTGTTGCGTGAACAGACAAAAACAGCGATTAAAATTCAAAATGATTTTTATGCACCAGTGTTTGGAATTAAGATTATAAAAGATCGGTAAAGTAATCTTACTGATTCGATATAATTAAAAACATAACTTTCCATTAATTAATAGCTCTTTGTACAAAATTGACATTATACGCGATCACAAATACTAGCTTTGTTTATGGCCACAGATGGCTAGTACACTGGTGACCTCGATCAAAGGCGTGGGATTCGCGCGTTGGGTTACATAACTAAACATCGAGCTGAACATGGAGACCGTAATATGCATACAGCTAATGATCGTGAATTATTCAATGCATACAGTTTAAAATCACTTACAAAGTTTGTTGTAATAATAAACGTAGAAAGATAGATTTAATATTCTCCGCGTTTGAACACTATTAATCTAATGTAAAAAAGAAGAAAAGAAAGATTAGTTGTAATAAATAATTTAATATTGAACCATAAACCACGTTTTAAACCTTATTAAAAAGAAAATTAACATTAAATACCGCAGGGTATATTATTGATAGCAAGTCTGTTTAAGTTATACACATGAAGAGGTCTGATTTCCTTGCCGAATGAAAAAGTTACCTGTTTACCTGGCCTGCTTTCTAATACTTATTACGCAATACCCATGGTATACTCGAACAAAACAACATTTTCATTTGATCAAAAAGGTGTAAAGGAACAATTTTGTTCCCAAGATCCAGATCGAAATATTTACCGTTTTTGAGTTATAAAGCAAAAACTTTTAAGGGCCCAAGATCCCTAATCATAGGGGCCAGCCCCTTTTAAATAGTATAATATGAAAGCCCTTGCAATTATGCACAACTTTTGTTCTACATGTCTTAACAAAATATTTCTAGTTTTCAAGATATAAAGGAAAATATGTCAATTTTTTTTGCTGTTTTCCGCGTTCTAACTTTTGACCCCTCTCTAGCGCCATTTTTAATGCAAAAATCAAAAAAACAAAAACCGATGTGCACAACTTCAATGCTTCCTCTTTTCAATTTCAAAGGGTTTTGTGCTCCAATTATAACCATTTCTGAGCCTTTGTCTGGAAATCGGAGGCATGCAAAATTCAATCAAAGGGGAATAACTCGTGAACAGAAGGTAATTTCCGAATTGTATAACGGTATTCTGACAGTGTTTTGTAAAGTCTAAAAGCTCTGAAAATTTGAACAAAATCTGTTTAAAAATCAGGAAGATATGAAGCGTCAAAGTTGGCGTCTAGGAAAAAAAAAAAAAAGAATAATCTTAATCATCACAATCAGTAGAAGGTCTTCCGTTGGAAACGGAAGACCTTAATGAAAATGACATTCAGACTAAAGTTAGAAATGAATTAAAATTAAATAAAAAGAGTTATGTGATTAAGACAATAAAACTTAAATGAACTATTGATGTGTATTATTATACGCCCGTCTTAAGACGGGACATATCATGTTATAGCATTCATGTCTGTCCGTCCATCCGCCCGTCCATCTGTTAGCTTTTTCATGTCCGGCTCATAACTTTAATACTGTTAGGCCTAGAGTTATCAGACTTTGTCAGCTGATGCATCTTATGTAGAAGGTGTGTCGCGCATTAAAAGTAAGTCGCTCTGACCTTTAATTAAGATGTTATGACCAAATATGGAAAAATCCTGTCCAGCTCATAACTAGAAAACTATTAGAATCATCAAACTTGGCCAATTTATGCATCTTAAGTAGAAGGTGTGTCATGACCTATTTCAAGGTCACTGTGACCTTTAATTTAAGTGAAATTAAAAAAAAAATGTCTTTGTACTATTAAATTACACAATCCTAAAAAATGTAAGAGTGTTGCAGTATCCATATTAAAAAAATGTGAAATCAAGAAAATACTTATTTTTTCCATTATATACTTTTTCCATTATATACTTTACAGCAATCTATAACAAATGTAATGTTATAAGAGAAATTCCACCTCTCCCATGGGTTTAATTATCAAGCACTGGTCAAGTAGAATTTTGATAACAGAAAATTGCATGTCAAATTAGAGAGAAATTAATGAGTTTAGTGTGAGGAGCTAACTGGTAGAGCATCTCTGATCAAGCAAGTGTTATCTATATCTCTTGGGAACTGTGCAAATGTTGGATAAAATACATGTAGTTCTTGTTCACAAGCTAGCTTAACTTTTAAAATGAATTTGGTGAAAAGTAATTAAAACTAATTTGATACTGCATGATAATAAAATTCGTTGATATTTTATAATAAACTAATTATTTAAAACTAATTATACTTGGGGGGAGGGGGGGGGGGTAATGTTGAAATCAGCATGCCCATTGTCTGTATGATTGCAGCTTAAAACCAGCTAGTGTGACATTAAATCTAAAAAAAAAAATCAAGTATTTAAAAAAAATGTTTTAATTATGGTAGATAGCCACTACAAATCTAAGAGTCATGCAGGAACCTTATTAATAATGTTGCTTCAAGATGACAAAAGTTTTTTTTTTCTTTTTAGAAATCTTTGTAACAAATTTTAAAAAAATCTTTGTTTTCAAATTTAACTTCAGGATGACATAAATATGCATTTTTATTGCACTACAAAGCAAATAGTGCAGATCCATTCATCCCTTGGGAGTAATGAGTGGACATGCATCCAGTTAAAGATTAATTAATGAGTTCAATGTAGAAAGGCTAGCTGTCTCAGTCATTTCTGTTAGAGCATCTCTGATCAAGCAGCTCTTATCTGTATCCTTTGGGAATTAGACAGAAGAATTGCTGGTCAGTTTATAGCATATGTCATTTGATGGCCAGCCTATTTATTTTCAAAATTAATTTGGTATAGATTAAGTTGTTAAGACTAAATTGATATTGCTTAATATAATATTTTTATATTTTTTGAAAATATAAACTAGAGCATCATATGTCTCACAAATATGAAAGATGTGTGTGTATGTGTGTGTTTTGGGGTGGGGGGGTGGGGGGGCTGCAGATGGGCATTTGTCAAGCTCTAACACAACCAGTTGAGGATCTATAATGTAATATTTGCTAAAATTAATGCCTACACCACAGGAGATGTATAAACAAATATTATAAGGAATGGAAAAATCATGGAATTCCTCCTACTGGTATCAAGGTTGACATGATTTTCTTGCACTCTAAACTGTTTTTGATAATGAACAATATTTGACGGGCGTATCATGCTGTGGCGGGGCACTTTATTTTTGTTAAAGTCAACATTGCTGGTATTTTAAAATGAAATTGTTGAATCCTAAATTATTTTTATTTTTCGACCACCCAATGCATTTTTTGAGACAGAAAATCATAAACCAAAAAAAAATTAAAACTTTGGCCTTATATAAATCGTGTACATGTAAACATGATGAAGTTCCTTGTGATAAATAAAACGATGGACATGGTGCATCTTGGAGGCTTTTGTATTTATATTCGTGCCTTCCTATTTCCGTTTTTAATTATTAAAATATGTAACATTATCAACCCTATTTTACTTTTATTAAATTAGCCTGCATTTCTCATTAATCATGCTAATCTGTTTTGTTTACCACGATAGCCAAATTTATTACGGGTAATTTCATTAAGATTCACCAAATCTTATTGTTAAATGTGCAACTTCACAAGTTTCCACAAGTTTAGACAACAAAGGTCATTGAGTACAAACACCTGTGTCACTTGAAATCAACATCGTTTGCACACGAGAGAGAGAGTTGTAAAACATAACTGGACTACTTGTTCATGTTGATATATATATAATTCCCTCTGCAGAACATTGTAGAAGATTTCCCATTATATAATGTTACATTTTTGTATTTCCCGAGAGAGAGAGAGAGAGAGAGAGAGAAGTATTCCTCTATTCAGATTTACAATGTAATTTACAGAAGGTTCACTAGATCTTGATGATTATAATAACATGAATAATTAAGGACTTCTGTTGAACATAACTGTATAATAAAAATATTGATACATGTATATAAGACTAACCCCCCCCCCCCCCTTCCTGATTTTCAGAACTAAAATATTTCGTAGGGTGAAGAGAGAAGACTAAAGGAACAAAAACGGATTTTTTTTATTCCCTATAAATTATTCAACTGAATCAATGATCTTAAAACCATTGGCATTTGTAACAATAATGTTCAACAAAATATACGTATACCTATACTCTCATGCTAATAACATAATTGGATTATGAATGCTCACATTAGAATAAAACCATGTTAAATCATAAGAATAATGTAATTAATAATTTTTATATGAACAAATTGTTCATTTGATAAAAACTGTGTTCTACACCCACTGTCTTTTTCCGTAATTTTTTTAACACTATATATCAACATCATACATAGATTGTAATATCATATCATCACTTTACAGTTTTTTTTTAAATTACTGAATAATCTAGCTGCTTGAAATTTCAAAATTAATTTTTAACACAATGAGAAAAAAGCTATGTCCAAATTAGGTACATAAAAAGTACATCCTTATTTTACTGATTTTGCCAAAAAAGTTTAAGTCCCAGAAAAGTACATTTTTAGTACAGTGAAAAAAGACTAAGTCCAAATTAGGTACAAAAAAGTACTGTGGAAAAAAACTTAAGTCCAAATAAAGTACAAAAAAGGTCATCAGCTTTCAGAGGCTATATGGCCCAGTACAAAAAAAGTTTACTTTTTCTTACCTTTTTCTAAAAAGCACAAATTTATATAGTACAAAAGTAGCATTAAAGTATACTTTTTTGTACTTTATTTCGGTATGGGTCGTTTATCAAGGTGATTCATATGCCAAAGATGATAGTTCTGGCAAAAATGATTTTGTTTGAGTGATTAGATAAACTTAGGAGGTTTAAAAGGTTTAAAATTTCATATTGTAACTGGAACTACGAATTCTGGGACGCGTTTGATTAACACATCTTTGCACTTACACAAATTTTAAATTTATCATTAATATTTAAGAAAAGAAGCGATTTTGATATGTATTAATGAAAAATATTACGTCTATCATCCAGAAAATTCAGAGTAGAAATGTTCGAAAGCAAAACCAAATCACTAGTATTGTCAGTCCGTGTTCTGTGATGTGTAAAGAGTTTAACAAATTGAACACACCCCATGAAACGTAAACTGTTTTTGTAAACAGGGCACGAGCTCTGTTAATGTTAATGTTTACGATTCACTGGGTGTGTTCAATTGTTAAACTCTGCACACACCACTGAGCACGGACTTACAATACTGTGAGTGGGTTTTGCTTTCGAACATTTCTACTCTGAATTTTCTGGGTTATAGTTTTAATATTTTTCATTAATACACAACAAAATTGCCACTTTTCTTAAGTATTAAGAATGAAATTAAAATAGGTGAAAGCGCAAGGATGTGTCAATCCATCGCATCCAGAAATTCGAAGTTTTAATAACTTTGAGATGAAATAAGATGTTTATTATATTTTAGTATGGAATGCTACAGCAACATATAAGTCATGAAATTACACAGAAAATTTGAGAAAATATTAACTTCAAATCTGTGTCCAAGCACCTTAACATCCCATCTGAAGTTTATTTATCATTGACCTAGATTACTCCTTAACACACACACCTGCTGCTTTCATTTACTGCAGCTAGTGTGCTTGAAAAATGTATTTTTAGAATCCAGGTTTGCTGTGTGAACCATTGACTTAATTACTCCATAACACTGACCACTGCAGCTAGTGTGCTTAAATTTAATTTTAGAATCCAGGCATGCAGTGTTGCTTTACACAATGTCGGATAAATAGGCCAACAATGTAAAATTTTCAAACATAATCATGGTGATGTTATTTACAGGTACTTGGGTCTTGGTTTATAAATATGCATCTTTTTCAAATATTAGATTTTTAGTTACTTAACATAATCATAATGCTTAAAGTAAAATTGTGTGAATACATGGATATAGTTAGGCAGATCTTAGAGAATTTACCCATAAATGTCTTATGTTTGTTTTCCATTACTGTAGGTTGTTTCTTCGAGATTGTAGCTTATGTTTATATGTTAAAAATTTTTCACTGTTACTTTTTCTCCCTTTTTTAACATGATTTTCCCTCCCCCTTTTTTCACTTTATTGTATTTTTTTTGTTTTTTAATGGAACACTGAGATCTATTTAGAGTTATGATAATTATAATTAAAAAATTCTGAAGTGAAGTCTTTTTAATAATTCAGTTGACTTAGAAAGGTGGGAGATAAACCCTTAACCTGTATTTACTTTTGGAGGTGTGGGATATATTGAGACCCTTTCAGATTTAAGCAGATGTATTCAGATCCCCATTCAAATTTTTTGTCACATTATGTAATCTTATTTGTGTATTTACAAACCCAGACTTTAAATAAATTACAAAAATCCCATGTGAGATGGCACTGAAGCCCTTAATTTTTTTAATTGAACATACATATTCAATCTCTTTAGATGCAATATAAACTGAATATAAGGTATGGTGTCCAGTTGTATGAAAAAGCTCATTGAACTCGAGCGAGTCGACTCTCAGGCCCTTCAGGCCATTGATTAGTTTTATTTCAACATTTTATGAATTTAAAATTAAATTAAATTGTTGTTTGATTTTTATAGTCATCTTCACAGATAAATGTGCTCTAGAATTAGTTTTTAGAAAAATTATAGAGAAAATTCAGGTGATCATATCTTTTTTTCCAATTCATGTACAGAACAATTTTTTCCTCTATTACATAGCTATATAACACTTCTTTAAAATGGAGTTGAAAATTAAAATATTCAATCATACCCAGTGTGATTTTTTAACCTTTAATGTAGTCAAGGTCAAAGAAATATTATAGTCAAATTTTAAGAGGGCAGAGGAAATTCAGACTATGATTATGAGACATATAAATATGACAGCTATAAAAAAAAGCTTAGATCAATAAAGGTGTGCACAGACCTTTTATATATTTGCAAATAACATGTCTACATATATTTTGTTTCCATTTTATAGCTTTTATTACAGATAATTGTGTATCATGAGTAATTTTATAAAAAGGTCAGAGAAAATTCAGATTACCGTATCTTTTTTTCCGACTCATGTACATGCCATTTTTAGTCCTCTGTTACTTAGCTCTATAAAGCTACTTTAAAATGGAATTCAGAAATTAAGTTTTTAATTATAGCCAGTGTGTGATTTTATATCTTTTTTATAGTCAAGATCAAGGAAAAATTGTCAATTTTTAAGAGGGCAGAGGAAATTCAGACTGTGATCGTGAGCTATATAAATATAATAGCTATTAAAAAAAAATACTTAGATCAATAAAGGTGTCCACAGACCTTTTATGTATTTGCAAATAACTACTTCTACTTATAATTTCTTTCCATTTTATAGCCTTTATTACAGATAATCATGCGTCAGAAGTAATTTTTTTAAAGAGGTAAGAGAAAATTCAGATTACTGTATCTTTTTTTCCGACTCATGTACATACCAATTTTTTTCCTCTGTTACTAAGCTCTATAATGCTACTTTAAAATGGAAATTAGAAATTAAGTTTTTGATTATAGCCAATGTGATTTTATATCCTTTTTTTTGAAGTCAAGGTTAAGGAAAAAATAGTCAAATTTTAAGAGGACAGAGGAAATTCAAACTATGGTTGCCTGCTTTCTGAATATGATACCTATAAAAAGCTTTATTACATTATGCTCATTCATAAATCTTTAAGATAACTGCAAAAAATGAAATTTTAATCAAAGTTTATGGGATTTTTTTTACTTTACTCAATTACAGAAGACTTTTCTTCATAGCTTTTATCTTTTCAAAAAGGGCAAGTTCAGAGGTTGTTGCCATGGAAACCAACTCATGTACATATATCAAAATTGTGGTTTTTTGAACAAGGAACTTGTCCTCTATATAATGGTACTGATTTTTTTAAATTTCCAGTTACTTTCATCTCATCTTAAAGGTCATTATTTTGGATACTGAGAGGATAAGAATCACCAAACCTTGTAAAATGATTCATCTTGGGGCCTAAAACATATTTATCAAAAAGAAGGTCACAGTGACCTCCTTTTTAGCTCTACTGGTCAGAGACCAGAAGACCTTAGGTGTCCGTCATCCATCCGTCTGTCAGTACATCTGTCTTTAAGCAATTTTTCAAAACGCTGCTGCTCCTATTTGGTCTGATTTCAATATAACTTGGCACAGAAGTAAACAACACTAAGATACATAATTTAGTGCATCGGTTCTTGATTTTTGTGATTGGTGTTGCCATGGTTACTAAAAAATCAAAATTTCTGTGTATTTACTTTAAAAATGCTATTCCTTCTACAGTTTTGATCTGATTTCAATATAACTTGGCACACAAGTAGACTACACTAAGATATATAATTTAGATCACGGGTTTTTGATTTTGATGAAGGATGTTGCCATGGTTACTAAAAAGTAGAAATTTTGTGAAATTCCTTTAAGGAAGATCTCTACACCTATAAAGTATAAATGATTTTTGTTTCATGCATTTGTTTCTAATAATAGACTCCATATCCAAAAAAATAAAGCTCCAAAGTATTTAACTTTATTTTTTGGAAATATTTAAAATATTAAATTTATTTTGTAGAAACCCTTAATTCTTTATTTTTAAAAGCCTTACGCTTTAATTTTCTATTCAAAGTTTAATGTTATAAAATCTTGAAATGAAAACCAACAAAGTTATAAATGAAATCTACATAATTTTTATTTGAATCTACAATAATAGACAAAAGAAAAACTAAAACAGCATTTTCATGAGAAGAGCTGGATGGATTTCCTCCAAAATCTGAAAATAAATACAATATTAAAGGGTAAAAATTATGAAAAAATGAAATTGAAAAACTGACAAAAATTTTGACCATCGCAAAAATTTAGGTGTCAAAGATCCATTTAGAGAGTGGGCTCAAATATCTTGGTATTGGTTTTTATATATTTAATCTAATTCTTCTAAAACTTGCACAGGTATTGAAAAAAAGAATTAATTAGTACATGTCAAAGTAGGACATCGAAAGAAGTTCTTATTGTATTGTTTTTAAATGAATTTAAGCGGAGACCCACACTTTCTGGTCAAAGACATGTAAAGTGAATTCATAGTCTTGAGAAAGGTAGATTTACTTACCGTTTTCATCCAACTTGTATGTACATGTATTATCCTGTGTTACGGATGACATGACACGTAAATAAGTGGGTTAAAGAAATTAGTATAACGAAATTCCTACTTCGTTTCAAATCTGCACGTTTTCCATACAAAACAGCTGATAATCAATGTTGATCAAACATTTGAGTTAATATAATTCCACTTATTAATGAAGCGTTTCGGTGATTTCATGAAGAGTTTCAATTTCACCGGGTATAACCACACATGGAGGTGTATACTTGTTGGAAACAGGGTGTCTCCTCTAGGCAATGGGAATGTGATACATATGCTTTATCTGTTTAAATTTGCATTTTTGGATCTATTTCGCTGGAAAGCATATGCTTTTGTAGAGAAGCATCAATTTAGGACTTTATGGAAATGTATGAAGAGATTTGACACCCAATGATCAAATATCATGGTGACAAGGCATTGATTTATTATATTAACTTTTTATTACTTATAATCATATTTTATTTTAATAAATTATATTGTTTGTGAATAAATAATTCGAAATTGAATATACAGTCAAACTTGTCATAGCGGTCACCTCTATCCAGCGGTCACCTGTCCTATGCGGTCATTTTATTTCCTCCCAATGATATTTCCTATATAATGTAACTCTATTAAGCGGTCACCTGTGTAACGGGGTCAGCGGTCATCAAATTTCAAACGAAATCGCCATTTTTCCCTGTCTTTAGCGGCCATTTTGTCCAATCACGTGACCTGATCTGGTGTCAGCTGATTCCTAATTTTTGTAATGTAAATAATTGGTCAAGTGTTGCAGGATCATGAACAAAAAATTAATAGACAGACTTTATTTAAAACCATTTATATTAATGGATAAGCATATGAATTATTTAACAAACTGCTTGTTTGTTTTACAAAATTCAGACAACAATGCTAATGACTGAAAAAGTTAGCAGGAAAAAAAAAACGAACATTATCGATCATAATTATGAGGACCTAAACTTATGGATTTGGAATCAACCTTAAAAAAAGAACAACATAACCGTATTGATACATGTTAAATAATTTTGTTTCCTATCTACAGCATGCCCAACTCCGAGAGCTGTAACATGTTTTTACGCATGATAGGCCTTTTTTTCACACCTAGGAAATTTGTATGATTTGTAGAAACCATAATTACTGTTTATATACACAATGTGGCTTGAGTATGTCGTGAATTTCACAAAGGAAAACGACCATTAGGGATAAGTAACGCTTCATTGCTCAGGACACATGTGCACCTGTTTGATCAACTGAAAGTCAAAGTGACAGTGCCTTGTTTGTGTATTATACAACAATTCGAATTTATAAAAGAAAATACATGTACAGATGTTAGATAAAATCATATAATAATAATAAATTTATCAAATAATAATATTTGATAAATTTTATTGATTTACGTTATAGAAAAAATTAAGTTTTTATGATGGAGGATAATGCAACACCCTGTAAGAAGATACTGGTATTTTATTTTCTTGGACTCATTAAATTTAGTTTGAACTCATCTTCAAGTCATGCATCTATGGAATAAAGTTTTCAAAAAATGAGACCACTGATGTCCTACCTATCTTTTGTATTCTAAAGTGTAATAATATAAACACAGAACCGAGATATTTGTATAGAAATTCTTTGAAAGAAAAAGATGAACCTCTGTCCAAAGGTCACCTCTGTATAAAGGTCACTTTTAATGAATCCCGTAGGTGACTGCTTAATACAGGTTTGACTGTATTCATGTGTAATGAAAGGCTATATTGGCCACTCTCGTCACCTCGAGGGGATAGATTCCATTCACAATAGAGCTAGTATACATATCGCAAGTTGTGTTATACCCAGTGATTTATTGGTGTTCAGTGAATTTGTTTAGGACAGAATCAGTTCATTTCGGACCAAAATGGTGTTAGGAACGGAAGTACGCTATGTTGTGACGTTGTAGAGAGCCCCCATAAAACGTTACTCCTCCTAGAGTTTTGGTCTGATTTGAATATAACTTTAGCACAAGATTTCAAACTCAGATAAATAATTCTATGTGTCGTGTTTCGTTCAGAATACATGCAATACTGTTGCCATGGTTACTAAAAACAAAAGTTTCTGTGAAATACTTCCAAAATGCTACTCCTCCTACAGTTTCGATCTGATTTCAATATAACTTTGCACATAAGTAGACTACAATGAGATACATAATTTATATCAGTTTTTGATTTTGATGAACGGTCTCGCCATGGTTTTAAAAATAAAAAATTTGATGAAATTCTACTCCTCAAACAGTTTTAATCTGATTGCAGTAAATCTTGCCACAGAGACCATTATTCTATTTATTGCTATTGCATAGTTTCAAGTGTAAGTCCTTTTTTTCTTCCTTTGTTACAGGTTCAAATCATAGAGCTACAGTCTCATTGGAGACTTCTTGTTGAATTTTGCAGGCATTTATTTTCATGTTGATTTAGAAGCATATTTTAGACACTTTGAAGCCCATGATCATCAAACCTTGTCAGTTGATGTATCTTAAGGCACTATATCTTTCATCTAAAAAAAAAAAAATTCAAAATCATCTAAAAAGTAGGTCACAGTGGAGTACTTTTGGAAATTTATGCTATATTTAAATATTTCAGATTCAGAGGCTTTATCTAAATATACAGGATACTTAGAGGCTTCAAATGGAAGTGAAAGATTGTACAGTTTATCAGAAAAGCGATTCAAGGCCCTTGGGCCTCTTGTAATTATATCCTTTTGAGGTTCAACCAGTTATATCATATATATATATATATATATATATATATATATATATATATATATATATATAGATATATATATAGATATATATAGATATAGATAGATAGATAGATAGATATATTGAAGTGTTGTAAAATTAGGTTACATACTAGCCTTTGACATTTTAATTTTAGTAAGTCAGTCTCAGGTAAGCCTTACTCAGGTTTATAGCATGCAACAAAACTACATCTCAGGTAAACCTGACTCAGCTGGGGTTTGAGCCTGGCTTACATGATCCACGGATCAGTGGCTAAGCTGTACTTTCTGAGCCACATGTATGCAACTGACCATTAGAGTCTTCAAAATTTGTCAGTTGATGCATCTTTAGTCCTTGGAGTATTTCAACCAAAAAGTAGGTAACTGTGGTCTACATTTGAATTTTATGGCTATATTTCAATATTTCAGATACTGTAAACCAACTTTTATTCGCGATGACTTTATTTCGCGATTTACCGGGGATAAACTAGTTCGCGACGATTAATTTTCGCGATCAAGCCTTTTTTTTATCTGTTGTTAATAGAAAGAGAGACTTTAAGGACCGGTTCACGGCGAGAAATATTCGCGATGACGAGGCTCTCGTGAACCTCGCGAAAATTTCTCGCACGCAAATAAAAGTTTGTTTACAGTACTAATAGGCTTAGAATCATCATTTAATGCATCTTGAGTCCTTAGAATGTGTCAAATAAAAAGTAGGTCACTGTGACCTACTTATAGATTAAGCAATTATGCAAATAATAAGAGGCTTAGAATCATCAAGCTTTGTCAGTTGATACCTCTTGGGGTCTCAGCGTATACTAACCAAAATGTAAGTCACTGACCTTCTGGCATTTTATGGCTATATCTGAATATTTAAGAAAATAAGGGGCTTAGAATCATCAAACTTTAATTGTCATTTGATGCATCTTGGGTTTTCAGAAAGTGTTAATCAAAATGTAGGTCATGATGACCTACTTTTGGAATTTCAAGTGTGGGATACTAAGAGGCTTATAATAGAAGAGATAAGTTGTACAGTTTCTCAGAAGAGTGATTCTAAGTCCTTGGACCTCTTGTATTGTTCCCACAAAATTGGTTAAAACACCAGACGAATTAATGCCAGCAAATTCTGTAACACCGTCAACTATTCTCCTTTGATTATTAAACTTTGTCATTTTCTCATAGCAATGTCTTTTTTATCCAATATTTTGCACAAGATTCGATAATGGCATGCTATGTTTGACTCACACTTAAACCACTTCAGAAGTAAAGGAGCTCCTGATGACTTCATATGATAGACTGTAGTCTACCTAAACATTCTTCCAACTGGCATTTGTGTCCGTTAGCGTGCAACCAAGTAATGAACAAAAGTTGACTTCAAAATTTTACTTCACTTCACTTTTTAGCTCACCTGAGCCGAAGGCTCAAGTGAGCTTTTCTGATCACATTTTGTCTGTAGTCCGTCTGTCCGTCTGTCTGTCTGTCCGTCTGTAAACTTTTCACATTTTCGACTTCTTCTCAAGAACCACTGGGCCAATTTTAACCAAACTTGCCACAAAGTATCCTTGGGTGAAGGGGATTCAAATTTGTTCAAATGAAGGGCCACGCCCTCTTTCAAGGGGAGATAATAAAGAATTAGTGAAAAATTAATAGCATCTTTTAAATATCTTCTTCTCAAGAACCACAAAGCCAGGGAAGATGAAACTCATGTGGAAGCATCCTCAGGTAGCATAGATTCAAGTTTGTTCAAATCATGACCCCCGGGGGTAGGGCGGGGCCACAGTGGAGGATCAAAGTTTTACATAGAAATATAAGGAAAAACCTTTAAAAATCTTCTTCTCAAGAACAGCAAAGCCATGATGTGTCATATTTATATGGAAGCATCCTCAGGTAGTGTAGATTCAAGTTTGTTCAAATCATGACCCCCGGGGGTAGGGCGGGGCCACAATGGAGGATCAAAGTTTTACATAGAAATATATAGGAAAAATCTTTAAAAATCTTCTCAATAACAGCAGAGCCATGATGAGTCATATTTATATGGAAGCATCCTCAGGTAGTGTAGATTCAAGTTTGTTCAAATCATGACCCCCGGGGATAGGGCGGGGCCACAATGGAGGATCAAAGTTTTACATAGAAATATATAGGAAAAATCTTTAAAAATCTTCTTCTCAATAACAGCAAAGCCCTAATTGGTCATATTGATATGGAAGCATCCTCATGTAGTGTAGATTCAAGTTTGTCCAAACCATGACCCCTGGGGGTAGGACGGGGCCACAATGGAGGATCAAAGTTTTACATAGAAATATATAGGAAAAATCTTTAAAAATCTTCTTCTCAGGAACAGCAAAGCCCTGATTGATCATATTTATGTGGAAGTATCCTCAGGTAGTGTAGATTCAAGTTTGTTCAAATCCTGACCCCCCGGGGGTAGGGCGGGACCACAATGGAGGATCAAAGTTTTACATAGAAATATATAGGAAAAATCTTTAAAAATCTTCTTCTCAGGAACAGCAAAGCCCTGATTGATCATATTTATGTGGAAGTATCCTCAGGTAGTGTAGATTCAAGTTTGTTCAAATCATGACCCCCAGGGTTAGGGTGGGACCACAATGGAGGATAAAAGTCTGAAATAGAAATGTATAGGAAGATATCTTCTGATGAAGAACTGCAAAGCCATGATTAGTCATTTTGATATGGAAGCATCCTCAGGTAGTGTAGATTCAAGTTTGTTAAAATGATGACCCCAGGGGATAGGGATGGACTATAATGGGGGATCGAAAATTTTTCATAGGAACATATAGGAAAATATCTTCTTCTCAAGAACTGAAAATCATGTTTAGTCATTTTGATATGGAAGCATCCTCAGGTAGTGTAAATTCTATTTTGTTCAAATGATGACCCCCGAGGGTAGGGTGGGGCCCAATAGGGGGATCGAAAGTTTTACATAAGAACATATAGAAAAAAATTTCTTCTCAAGAACAGAAAAGCTATGTTTAGTCATATTGATATGGAAGCATCCTCAGATAGTGTAGATTCAAGTTTGTTCAAATGATGACCCCTGGAATAGGGAGGAGCCACAATGGGGGATCAAATTTTTACAAAATCATCTCAAGTACAACAAAGCCATTTGTTATATTGACATGGAAGCATCATCAGGTAGTTTAAAATTCAAGCCCCCCCCCCCCCCCCCCCCCCCCCCCCCCCCGTAATCTTTTCAATACTGAACTGATTTGTGCTTCTGCCTTGCCAATGTGCTCAGGTGAGCGATGTGGCCCATGGGCCTCTTGTTAGCTCTTCTGAGCCAAAGGCTCAAAGAGCTAATGCTATGGCCATTTGTGCGGTGTGTGTAAACTTTTTAGAATATGGGCCATAACTCAAGAACCCCTTGGCCAATTATTGTCAAATTTGTCAGAGGGTATCCTTGGCCCAAGGGCTCCCGTTTATTCTAAAACTAGGGTTGTAGCCCTTAAACAAGGGGAGATAATTAGGAAAATAGAAACAAAAGTACTGGTTGCCAAAAAATCTTCTTCTCAAGAACCACTGGGCAGATTATCACTAAACTTACACAAAAGGATGATATATGTTGTAGATTAAAATTTGCATGGGTATTTACCCTGGGGCAAAGGGTGTGGTCTCAAGGTCACTTCAAAGTCGACCAAAAATTACATTTTATTAAAATGTTGATATTTTGCTTAATATAAGGACTAGGATCATCAAATCTTGTCAGTTGATGCATCTATGGACCTCATATCATGTTGACTAAAAAGTAGGTCACGGTGACCTACTTTTTAAATTTTGCGGCCATTCTTTTTGAAAATGATTTAGAAGCATATTTTGAACAATTTGAGGCCTATGATCATCAAACTTTGTCAGCTGATGTATCTTGGGTTGTCAAAGTACGTCAACTAAAAAGTAGGTCACCTTGACCTACTTTTTGAATTTTATGGCTAATCTTTTTCAAAACAATTAAGGCCATTAATTCGAATACAGAGAGGTTTAGAATCATGAAATCTTGTAAGATGATGCATCTTGGGGCCATAAAACATTTTTATTCAAAAATAGGTCACAGTGACCTACTTTTTGAACTTTGCAGGCATTCGATTTCAAAGCGTTTTAGAGGCATAATTTGGACATTTTGAGGCCTATGATCATAAAACTTTGTAAGTTGATGCATCTTAGGTCTTCAAAAAAGTCAACTGAAAAGTAGGTCACCGTGACCTACTTTTCAATTTATATGACTATAATTAAATATTTCAGGTACTTATTGGCTTAGAATCATCAAACTTTGTCAGTTGATGCATCTTGGGTCTTCGGAGTAGGTCGACTGAAAAGTAGGTCACTGTGACCTACTTTTGAAAATTTATGGCTTTAATTAAATATTTCAGGTACTTATTGGCTTAGAATCATCAAACTTTGTCAGTTGATGCATCTTAGGTCTTCAGAAGAGGTTGACTGAAAAGTAGGTCACCGTGACCTACTTTTGAAAATTTATGGCTTTAATTAAATATTACTGGTACTAATTGGCTTAGAATCATCAGAACTTTGTCAGTTGATGCATCTTGGGTCCTCGGAGTATGACAACTGAAAAGTAGGTCACCGTGACCTACTTTTGAAAATTTATGGCTTTAATTAAATATTTCAGGTACTTATTGGCTTAGAATCATCAGAACTTTGTCAGTTGATGCATCTTGGGTCCTCGGAGTATGACAACTGAAAAGTAGGTCACCATGACCTACTTTTGAAAATTTATGGCTTTAATTAAATATTTCAGGTACTTATTGGCTTAGAATCATCAAACTTTGTCAGTTGATGCATCTTGGGTCTTTGGAGTAGGTTGACTGAAAAGTAGGTCACCGTGACCTACTTTTGAAATGTTATGGCTGTATTCAATATTTTCGGGTACTATTTGGCTTAGAATCATCAAAATTTGTCAGTTGATGCATCTTGGGTCCTCAGAGTAGGTTGACTGAAAAGTAGGTCACCGTGACCTACTTTTGAAAATTTATGACTTTAATTAAATATTTTGGGTTCTAATTGGCTTAGAATCATCAAACTTTGTCAATCGTTGTATCTTGGGTCTTCGGAGTACAACAACTGAAAAGTAGGTCACTTTGACCTACTTATAAAATTTTATGGTTATAATTTTTAAAAAAAAACATTTTAGGTATTAATTGGCTTAGAATCATCAAACTTAGTTGATGGGTCCTCAGAGAATGACAAGTGATAAGTAGGTCACCATGACCAACTCTCAGGTACTAATTGGCTTAGAATCATCTTGGGTTCTCAGAGTGTGAATTGAAATTTCAAGGGTTTATCTAAATATACAGGATACTTGGAGGCTTCAGATAGAAATGATAGGTTGTACAGTTTATCAGAAGAGTGATTCAAGGCCCTTGGGCCTCTTGTATGGTCTGTATGCTAAACACACAGCATTATGACATCATTTTCAGAATTATTACGTAATAAAAAATACAAAGTGATGTTACAATATGTGTATATATTTTGCACCAGTACTGTGATTTGTCCAGTGATATTTCTGTTAAATGGTTAATACTTTAGCAAAGAGCTCAGAACTTTTCAAATGCCCCTCATATAAGGGAAGAAAAAAAGGGATCAGAGCCTTATAAACTTTAAGAAATCATCTAATTTGAGCCATAATGAGTCACCTGTTTTTTAGTTTACTGAAAATTTATTTTGATATTTCTCTCTGATATAAAGGGAAGTATTGAAATGTTTCAATTTGATCCAAGCTAGTGCAGCTTTATTCTTACATTTTTATAATTTCAAATTAGTGAAATATGGTATCATCAAAGACTTCAGAATTTTTTTTAGTGGTATATTATTTTTTAACAATTATTAGCTCACTTGAGCAGAATGCTGAAGTGAGCTATTCTGATCACCTGTTGTCCAGCTTCCATCTGTCTGTCTATCCGTAAACTTCTCACATTTTCAACTTCTCAAGAACCACTGGGCCAATTTTAACAAGTGTTGGCACAAAACATCAATGGGTAAAGGGGATTCTAAACTGTGGAAGGTCCAACCCCCTTCCAAGGGGAGATAATCAAGAAAAGACAAAAAAAGGTGGGGTTATTAAAAAATAAGAAACACTAGGTAAAAAAAAAACCCTGAAACTTGCATGAGAGCTTCCTGAGTTCTTGTAGATTCTAAATTGTTTACATCATGACCCCAGGGGAAGGGGGTGCAATAGGGGATCAAATTTGTACATTGAAATATATAGAAAAAATCTTTAAAAATCTTCTAAAGAACCATTGACCCCAAAAAGCTAAAACTTAGGTAGAAGTTTCCTAAGAAAATATAGATTCTTAATTGTTCAGTTCATGGCCCCAGAGAGTAGGGTGGGCCACAATAGGGGATCAAAGTTTTACATTGATTAAAAAGAAATCTTTAAAAATTTTCTCTAAAACCATTGGGCCAGAAAAGCTGGAACTTTTGTGACAGCTAACTTAGGTAGTGTTGATTGTAATTTGTTCAGATTATAGTTCCCGGTTGTAGGGTGGGGCCACAATACGGGATCAAATTTTTTCATTGAAATAGATAGGAAAAATATATTCAAGAACAGCAAATCCATAATGAATCATAATAATGTGGAAGCATCCTCTGGTAGTGAAGATGATTCATTTTCATTTAAAATTTTTGCCTCTGTTTAAAGTGTTGGCCCACAAAAAGCAATCAAAATTTTTACACAGGTATACATTTATATTGGGGTAAAATCTTATGCAGAACAACAGGGCCAAAGATACTGAGGTGAGCATTGTGGCCTATGGGCCTCTTGTTTTAAATCTATTTTTAGTTCCTTCATACCCAAGTTTATCAGCCATCTCTTTAAATGCAAGAACATTAACACAGTGGCTGCTGAGCAGGTAAATTTACTCATTGTTCTACCTGGTAACAAATTTGATCAATCTTACAGATGTGATGTTACTGCTGCTTAATTAAAGGTATGTCACCCATCAGCTTTTGAAAAACATTTGGTCAGGACCTCTAACTTCAAAATTATTTATAGTCAATTCAATTTATATTCAATTTTTACAGCAGATATGAGTTAAACACTGCAAATTACACAATATTCAATTTAAAAACTGGTCACAAAATTGTTAAGAAACAAGATTAATGAGGGACTATTTCTTGTGATGGAAGGAATTTAGGAGAAAATTTTTAAAATCTACACATTTCTTTGATTTAATTGCTCGGAACTTTAGTATTACATATTTTTACTAGGAGAATTTTTTTTCATTATTATGTGCTAGGAATTTTAAATATGGTTTCAATTAATATTTTTAAAACAAATTTTACACATTCACTCAACAGACCTTGCCAAAAAATGAAGACATATTTCAAAAATTTACTTTGTTATTTGCCTGAAAATAGCATATTTTGACCTATATTTCAAAATTTACATCACTAACCCCAACATTTTCTGTCAATTTTTTAAATTACATTATGCATTCAACCAATAAATGCTTTTAAAAGTCATTAAAATGCTTTATACAAGAAAATATTTATCTAGATTTTAAAAACCCCTGATATAATATTTTTTAGTGCAAAAAGGTCACAAAATACTTTATGCACATTAATTTGCAGCATTTATTCAATGATTAATATTATTCAAACTATTTTACATAAAATAAGATTATATTTATTTTCATGATTATATTTCGTAAAATGTTATTAAGGTTAAAGTGATTAACCTAATAGTTACAATTTAAGTGAAAAAAGGTCAAATTAATTGTACTGTTGCTCAGTAAGATGCAAATTGGGCCCCAGTTTTCTTTGTGATTTTGAATAATGCTATTGAGTAGTTATTTAAAGTATGCTTCTCAAAAAATCCTTGACAACTCAAATCACCAGTGACATAACTTAAGAAAAACCCAGCCACAAAATTGCTTGTCTATGTACTTACATGTATAAGATAAAAAAAATGTCTCCATAATGATTAGTATAGAAAAATGAAACAATGTTGAGCATGATATTTTTTAAAATAAAAAAAGAAAGAAAAATAGGAAAGGTGTTTTGTATTCTATTGGTAGATGCATTTTTCAAAACTTGACTCATTGGCAGACCAATGTCACAATTTATACTAGCTGAGGGAGAGGGAAAATGTGGAATTTGACTTAAAATCTACATCAATGTAACCTATAATTATTACATTTTTAACATTAAAATTATGTAATTTAGCCATCGAATAAAAGTTATTTTGACAGTGATATTTTACCATAAATATACCAAAAGTGATATTTTTCACTGTAAAATATCAAGAGCATGGTAGACCTCAAGATTTTCATTTGCTTTTCAAAGAGTGTTATAAAGAAAATGTTCCCTGTTATAAGATAGTAAGAGCAAATAAACCATAAAGATTAAAACTGCCAAAGATTTTCCAACTTGTTGTTAAGGAGGTTGGATCCTGCCATCAAAAGTAATGAGAATTTTTTATCAAGTATATTTTTAGAATTTATACACATAGCTTAATTAAAAATCAAAACAAAAAATAGGGGTCAATGCTTTTCTTTTGGCGCTACAGAGGATTTAGTTTGACCTTTTTGCACTGTAAATACGTCTTACACATATATCAATTTTTACAGGTTTTCCTCAAATATTTTTTATTCAAATATATTATGGGAACAAACACAGTCTTATTTCATCTTGAATAGACACATTAAAATTTGTGACAACAAAAAAAATAGTGCTAATTTTACGCTTAAATTAAGGCTATTTTTTTTCTTGATTTTCACAATATATTTGCTATATTTATCAAATTTGATGATAGAATTCATGACAGTTTATTTAATATATAATTCAGGACCAGTATAAAACAGTTCACTGCACAAAATAACTCTGTGTGCAGACTGCATGTAAAAATGGGAATCCAAACTTAACATATTTTAAATACTTCGAAAGAGAAAAAATGATAATTTTCTTCTAAAACACCTTCCGCCACAAAATATAGTTCCTCACTTAATGCTTTTGGTATGGAATTTAATCATGGAGTTTTAACTGAATATGGTTTAACTGGCATTGTAGAATCCAAATTTATTGTAAGAATTAAAACATTATGCAGAATTTTTGAAATAGAGGTTAAGATAAAAATCTGCTCAAAAGCCCAGGAGCGAACCTCGTTAATGTCTTAATGTGTTTACAAAAATAACTTCAATATCACAATCACTCTTTGCTTTACAAATAGACAGTGGCAAAAGAAAAATCAAAGAAAATGTCAATGAATGGTAAACTCAATGTTTTTTTTCTTTTTTTTTCTTTTTTTTTTTTAGTTTGGTATTAAATTCTTTTCACTCATGAAATAGAATTTTTTTTTATCTTTTCTTATTTGTGCATAGCACTTTCGAGAGTATTTTTTTAAAAAAAAGTGCTCTCTTACTCATGAAATTATTTCTATAACCAAAAATAAAACATAGAATATCCTCTTTTTGAAGAATGGTTGGTTATGTATAGTTTAAAGTACCTTAATATCTTGAATAATTAAATTGTATTTATATTAACAGCTGCTGTTAGACACACACTCCCTAAAAACAATTTTTCTGGATTTGCCTTCCCTTGGATCTCATGTGGTTAGAAAAGCTCCCACCAGGTAACCCCTTTCACAATTACATAATTAACAAGAGTTTTTTCTCAAATTTCAGCTGACAGTAACTTGGTTCACAACTCCTATAAAACTCTGTATTTTTAGGTCACCTGAGTCACTCAGGTGATCTATTCCTATCCGTTTTCGTCCATCATCATCTGACGTGTGTTAACATTTGACCATTTTTAGCTTCTTCTCTGAAACCGCTCAACCAATTTCAACCAAATTTGGTATATAGCATCTATGGGTGAAGGGGAACAAAAATTTCATGGTCCCTGCCCCCCTGGTGCCTGAGGGGTGGGGCTAAAACCACCAAAATTAATGGAATCTTCAAAAATCTTCTTCTTTACTCCTGGACATCAAGCAGTCAAACTGTTCTAATAAGCATTGAGCCCTCTACCAAAATTGTGAAATTCATGCCCCAGGGTCAGGGGTTCTGGTGTTAGGGCGGGGCTCTATTGATTAAATAGTGAAATGCATTATTTCTTTGAAAATCTTCTTCTCTGCTCCTGGGTATTAAATAAAGTAACTGAGTACATAGTTATGATGAGCAAGAGTGCCTCTTCCAAAATTGTGAATTTCATGGCCCCAGGGTCAGGGGTTCTGGTGTTAGGGCGTGGCTCTATTGATTATATAGTGAAAATGCATTAATTCTTTGAAAATCTTTTTCTCTCCTCCTTGGTATTAAATAAAGTAACTAAGTACATAGTTATGATGAGGAAGAGTGCCTCTTCCAAAATTGTGAATTTCATGGCCCCAGGGTCAGGGGTTCTGGTGTTAGGGCAGGGCTCTATAGATTATATAGTGAAAATGCATTAATTCTTTGAAAATCTTCTTCTAAGCTCCTGGGTATTAAATAAAGTAACTAAGTACATAGTTATGATGAGCAAGAATGCCTCTTCCAAAATTGTGAATTTCATGGCCCCAGGGTCAGGGGTTCTGGTGTTAGGGCGGGGCCCTATTGACTATATAGTGAAAATGCATTAATTCTTTGAAAATCTTCTTCTCTGCTCCTGGATATTAAATAAATAACATATATATGATGAACATGGCTGCCTTTTCAGAAATTGTGAATTTCATGGCCCCTGGGTCAGGGGTTCAGGTGGTAGGCGGGGCTCTATTGATTATTTGCATTAATTCTTTGAAAATCTTCTTCTCTGCTCCTGGGTATTAAATTAACTAACTTAGATCATAGTTATGATGAGCATGGTTGCCTCTTCCAAAATTGTGAATTTCATGGCCCCTGGGTCAGGGGTTCTGGTGTCAGGGTGGGGCTCAATTGATATATGTAGTGAAAATGCATTATTTATTTGAAAATCTTCTCTCTCCTGGTTTTCAATATGCAAGGGTATTTTACCAGAATTTTGAACACCTGGACCAATTAGTCAAGTGTTCTGGTCCTGGACAGGGCTCTATGAACTTGTATTCTGCTGAGCAAAGTTATTCCCCTTTTGCCATTCATCTTTGATAATTAATCACTGTAAATAATGTATTTGAAAAGTTAATGAAATAAGAGAATTATGCAAGAATATTTATTGTATAATAGAGAAAGTACTTCCATAGTTTTAATGATCAGGTAGACTTGGAAATAATAGATGAATAAAAAGTGAGGCAAAAATAACTTATCTTTTTTAATGTTCTTCAAAGGCCAAGAGAGACCAATGTGAGAAGTAGTAATTTGGGATTAAAAATAGACATTTTGTTAAAAGTCTGCATGGTAATAGTATGGGGGACAGATAGATTCTATACCAATTATTTTGTTGATGCTTATCTTACTATTTTTCTTGCTTTTGGGCAACAAAGTTTAATTTATCAGTTTATGGATCCTCGAAATTGTTGTATTGTACTCAGGTGACTGTTAAGGCCCTTGGGCCTCTTGTAGTATGTAATTTTTAGCTCTACTGGTCAGAGACCAGAAGAGCTTATGCGATATTTAGGTGTCCATCATCCGTCCGTCTGTCTAGCTGTCTGTCCGTCTGTTTGTTTGTTTGTTGTTTAACTTCCTCTCGAGAATTTTTCACTCATATGGAGACGCCACCACTTGCCGGTGGAAAGCTGCAAATTTTGACCTATGCTTGGCACTCAGGGCCATTGAGCAGTGAGGGATCTTTTTTGTGCCAGCATCTACCTCGGTTTATAGGGTCTTATCCAAAGGTCTGGTCTCCACGTCCCACAGTGGGATTTGAACCTGCGACATAAAAATCAACTCCTTACTTCACAACTCTAGAGCAGACACTCTTACCACTGCATGGGCGACCTGTCTGTCTGTCTGTAAACAATTTTTCAAACTGCTACTCCTCCTACAGTTTTGGTTTGATTTCAATATTTCTTGGCACACTAATAGACTACACAAAGAAACATAATTCTCTTTATCGGTTTTTGATTTCGATGATCGGTGTTGCCATGGTAACTTAAATAGAAATTTCTGTGAAATACTTTCAAAACACTTCTCCTTCTACAGTTTTGGTCAGATTTCAAAATAACTTGGCACTCTAATAGACTACACTAAGATACATAATTCTGTGTATCAGTTTTTGATTTCAATGAACGATGTTGCTATGATTACTAAAAATAGAAATTTCTGTGAAATTCTTTCAAAATGCTACTTCTCCTACAGTTTTGGTCTGATTTCAGTATAATTTGGCACACTATTAGATTATGCAAGATACATAATTCTTTGTATTGGTTTTTTGATATCAATGAATGGTGTTGCCATGGTTACTAAAAATACAAATTTCTGTGAAATAATTTCAAAACGCTGTTCCTTCTTCAGTTTTGGGCTGATTTCAAAATAACTTGGAACACAAGTAAACTACACTTAGATACATACAGTACCCACAATGTTATTCTTGACAATTCTATCATGTCATATCGTGCAAGTATCCTATCAGGTTTTCCATTTATCATATCGTATGTTGCATTTATCATGTTTTGCATTATCATGTTTTGCGTTTTTAGGTCACCTGAGTCACTCAGGTGACCTATTGCTATCTGTTTTTGTCCGTCGTGCGTTAACTTTTGAACATTTTTAACTTCTTCTCTAGAACCGCTCAACCAATTTCAACCAAATTTTGTATATAGCATTTATGGGTAAAGGGGAACAAAAATTGTGAATTTCATGGTCCCTGCACCCCTGGGGCCTGAGGGGTGGGGCTAAAACCACCAAAAATAATGCAATCTTTAAAAATCTTCTTCTTTACTCCTGGACATCAAGCAGTCAAACTGTTGGCATCATTGTAATAAGCATCGAGCCCTCTACCAAAATTGTGAAATTCATGGCCCCAGGGTCAGGGGTTCTGGCCCCAGGGTGGGGCTATATAGATCATATAGTGAAAAGGCAATTATTTCTTTGAAAATCTTCTTCTCTGCTCCTGGGTATTAAATAAAGTTACTAAGTACATAGTTATGATGAGCAAGAGTGCCTCTTCCAAAATTGTGAAATTCATGGCCCCAGGGTCAGGGGTTCTGGTGTTAGGGTGGGGCTCTTTAGATTATATAGTGAAAATGCATTAATTCTTTGAAAATCTTCTTCTCTGCTCCTGGGTATTAAATAAAGTTACTAAGTACATAGTTATGATGAGCAAGAGTGCCTCTTCCAAAATTGTGAAATTCATGGCCCCAGGGTCAGGGGTTCTGGTGTTAGGGCGTGGCTCTATAGATTATATAGTGAAAATGCATTAATTCTTTGAAAATCTTCTTCTCTGCTCCTGGGTATTAAATAAAGTTACTAAGTACATAGTTATGATGAGCAAGAGTGCCTCTTCCAAAATTGTGAATTTCATGGCCCCAGGGTCAGGGGTTCTGGTGTTAGGGTGGGGCTCTATAGATTATATAGTGAAAATGCATTAATTCTTTGAAAATCTTCTTCTCTGCTCCTGGGTATTAAATAAAGTTACTAAGTACATAGTTATGATGAGCAAGAGTGCCTCTTCCAAAATTGTGAATTTCATGGCCCCAGGGTCAGGGGTTCTGGTGTTAGGGCGTGGCTCTATAGATTATATAGTGAAAATGCATTGATTCTTTGAAAATCTTCTTCTCTGCTACTGGAGACTATTTAAACAAACTAAGTGTATGGTTATGATGCATAAGGAAGCCTTTTAAAAAATTGTGAATTTCATGGCCCCAGGGTCAGGGGTTCTGGTGTTAGGGTGGGGCTCTATTGATTATATAGTGAAAATGCATTGATTCTTTGAAAATCTTCTTCTCTGCTACTGGATATTATTTAAACAAACTAAGTGCATGATTATGATAGACAAGGATGCCTCTTCCAAAATTTTTAAATATATGGCCTCAGTTTTTGGGGTTCTTGAGGAAGGGGGGGGGCTCTAGTGATTATATAGTGAAAAAGCATTAATTCTATAATTCTATTAATTAATCATTAATTAATCCTGTCTGCTCCTTAGTGTTGAGCTGATAAATAAATTGCTTAGCTATGATGAAAATGGGAGCTTTGAACAGAATTTTTAAATCTTGTGGTCCTAGGGTCAGGGGTTCTGGCATAACGAGGGGGGGGGGGGTTGATAATATAGTGGGAAAGTGTTAATTCTTTGAAGTCCATAGTTATGATGATGAGGGTAACTCTTCCAAATTTGTAAATTTCTTGACCCATGGTCTTGGGTTCTGGTGTTAGGGTAAGGCTTTGTTGAATCTGTAGTGAAAATGCATTGTACCTGTGAAATTCTTCTCTGCTTCTGGGCATATCGGAAGCAAACTGAGTAAAAGTTTAAATGATATGAGTAAGCATATTTCTACCAGATTTTTAAACATCTGGACCATTCGTCTAAGCATTCTGGTCCTGGGCAGGGCTCTATTAATTTGTATTCTACTGAGAGAAGTTATTCCCCTTTTCCATTCACCTTTGATAATTAATCACTGTAAATAATTTATTTGAAAGGTTAATAGAATAAGATAATTATGCAAGAATGTTTATCGTATAATTAAAAAAGTACTGTCTTAGTTTTAATAATCAGGTAGACCTGTAAGTTAAAAGTTCTTAAAAGACCATAAGAGAGGTCAATGCTAGAGGTCTTAATATGGGTTTAAAAATAGTACAGAAGCACTAATAGTTTGTCAATAGTCTGCATGGTGATAGTGTTAAGTGGGGGACAGATTAGAACTTAATTTATGAGTTGATACTGAATACTAGACTAATTATTTTGTTGATCCTGATCTTCCTACTTCTCTTGCTTTAGGGCACATTGCTTCATCTATCAGTGTATTTAACTTCGAAATTGTTGTATTATACTCAGGTGACTGTTAAGGCCCTTGGGCCTCTTGTTAGCTCACCTGAGCTGAAAGCTCAAGTGAGCTTTTCTGATCACCAGTTGTCTGTCGTCCATCTGTCTGTCCGTCCGTTTGTAAACTTTCCACATTTTCAACTTCTTCTCAAGAACCACTGGGTCAATTTTAACCAAAGTTGGTACAAAGCATCCTTGGGTGAAGGGGAACTTAAATTGTTAAAATTAAGGGCCAAGCCCCTTTACAAGGGGAGATAATCAAGAAAAGGCAAAAATAGGGTAGTGTCATTAAAAAATCTTCTCAAGAACCACTGGGCCAGAAAAGCTGAAACTTATGTGAAAGCATCCTTGGGTAGTGTAAATTCTAAATTGTTAAAATCAAGACCCCTGGGTTTAGGGTGGGGCCACAATAGGGAATCCAAGTTGTACATTGAAATATTTAGAAAAAATCTTTTAAAGTCTTCTTTTCAAGAACCACTGGGTCAGAAATGCTGAAACTTATGTAGAAGCATCCTGGGGTAGTGTAGATTCTTAATTGTTAAAATCATGACCCCCGGGGGTAGGGCGGGGCCACAATAGGGAATCCAAGTTTTACATTGAAATAGATTGAAAAAATCTTTAAAAATCTTCTTCTCATGAACCACTGGGCCAGAAAAGCTGAAACTAATGTAGAAGCATCCTGGGGTAGTGTAGATTCTAATTTTTAAATCATGACCCCGGGGGTTGGGTGGAGCCACAATAGGGAATCCATGTTTTAGATTGAAATATATAGAAAAAAATCTTTAAAAATCTTCTTCTCAAGAACCACTGGGCCAGAAACTTATGTGGAAGTATCTTGGGCTAGTGTAGATTCTAAATTGTTAAAATCATGACCCCCATGGGGTAGGGCGGGGCCACAATAGGGAATCTAATTTTTACATTGAAATATATACGAAAAATCCTTTAAGATCTCCTTTTCCAGAATGACTGGGCCAGATATGCTGAAATTTATGGGGAAGCATCCTTGAGTAGTGTAGATTACAAATTGTTAAAATCATGACCCCTGGGGTAGGATGGGGCCACAATAGGTATTACATGGGGGAAAGTCTGGTGAAGAACAACAGCGCCAAAGTTACTCAGGTGAGCGTTGCGGCCCATGGACCTCTTGTTTTCTTGTGCATTCGGAAGGCATTTAATTTTACTGTCCTTTTCAGGAAAAAGACGGAGGTATTCCTATGTGTATAAATTACGGATTAAGAAAAAAAGAAAACGAATAATGAAAATTGATATTGAAATGAAATATTAAAGGAAAAAAAATTAAATGTGAAAATTTCGTTATATCAAAAAACATATCGTTACTATTTTGTATAAATGAATGAATAATTATTTGTTTACTGGGAATTATTAATTCAATGTTTTGACAGACAATTGTTTAAAAAATTGTGTGAAAGTTATTTTAATGTTTTAAATTTTTTTTGTTCATAGAAAATTATGATAAAATAAGCAGAATTAATGTATTCTACATATTATTCCAAGCATTGGCTTTATCAATGAATTATGAAATGTGAAACTTCATTCATGTCAAATTTGAAATTTGAATTGACAATGAATGAGGGAAAAATCTGCTTTAAATACATTTAATATTCTCATGAATCAAAACCTTTTAAGAGCCCCCCCCCCCCTGAAAAAAATCTCAAAAGGCAAATTTAAAAAAAAAAAAATGATTTACAGTATATGTAAAGCTGGGGGGTGGGGGGGGGGGGGGGGCTGTTTTATGAAAACATTGAGTAAAGTAAGTTTTATAGTTTAAATTCTATTATCTTACAGATGTATACACTGTAATAAGCTGTAAAGATTTACACATGGCAAGAATACATTCACAGTTTTTTCACGCAATATTAATTTTTGATAATATGATGTAATTTAATGAATTTTTCTGTCCTTCATTTGTTGTGCGTAGTCTCCTAAAAAGTATTTTTTTGATGAGAAATCATGATTTTGTAGGCTTTGGCTAATAGAAAACCGAGAGATGTTACAACAATAACAAGAAATGGTTTATATGTAGATCATATTTGCCCATCTTCCAGACTTTAATATTTGTATAAAAATTGCGTATCATTCGTATGAAAAAATGGGATAAGCTGACACTTGCGTGTTGTATGACCTTAAAACTTGAGTCATTAAATTGAATTTCCATTTATTTTAAATTCCACTAGATGAAATCCCGCGCAAGCGCGGGGAATTGAATTTATACCACTACCGTCAGAAAATATATTGTAGTTTCTACTGACAGCCTACAGGCATATAGCAGGAAGAAATACTTTGTTCAAAATCAAGCATGAAGTAGATGTACGTCTCCACCCCCCACCCCCTCCCCTTTTTGTAAAAGCTTGAAAAAATAACAATTTCATTAATTGACGTTTATTGTGAAACCTGATATACTATGTTATGGATATTGTACTTCAGATGCTCTTATTTCATTTCCATCAAGGATAAAAGTAGCGGATATGCACTTTTTACTGATAAATTGATTGGGGGGGGGGGGGGATTCACAGGTACTTGGGTCTTGATTTATAAATATGTATGTACCTTATTGATATGTAAAATATGTACTTTACTTCTTTTTACATATCAGTATTAAGGTACAAACATATTTATAAACCAAGAACCAAGCACCTGTGTAAAAATTAGCTTTTAACGCCCAATGAAATAGCAGAGAGAAAAAAAAAACTGAAATGTGTTGATTAAAGCACAAAAGTTTATACCTTTAATTGTATTTGAACACTACCTTATCTATTATTTTCTCTTTTCTTGTAAGCAAGTTTATTACGAAATACAAATTGTACTTCGGGTTCGTTGCCACGATGCTCTCAGTAAGGAATATATATACAAATTTTACCGATAAATTTATTAGGAAAACCTACAACATATATGTAATTATAGTCTTTCGATATATAAATATATTCAGAACTTATAGTGTTATCAATGATTTACCATTATTTCAATGACCATTCACACAAAAGCCTTTTTTATGTTCATGCAGCTATAATCGCCTCGTTTTTTTTTTTCTCTTTAACATCGGGCTTGATGCTTTATGATGTTCTAGAAGCTTCCGTCAATATCAAGATTGGTGAATGACGAAAATAGTTTGCACATTTCCCTTTTTAATCGGTTATCACAACTTCTTTCTTTTATATCATTTAAATAAAGTTTTGATTGAATAATTCAGTGATGACGTTTTATGAAATAAATAAACGATTGCTTGTTGTCAGTTTCATTAAAAATTGCCAGTAACTTAGATCCGCCAACCAGAAACTCCACCGTACTCACGTTTTTGCTATTTCATGGCTGTTTATAGAAAATGAAAGTAGACTTTTAATTTAATGTACGATACTTACTATGCAAGTGAAATCTAAATATAGTTTACGGACAACATCTTGTATATAGTGCATTGTTAGAGGAGTAATTAGGAACTCAGGTGCACTCGTTTCGGAGTTTATTTGCAAAATTTGTTAATTTATAAGTATAGATAATTGAAAGGAAATCATTCTTTTCGCTAAACACTAACTATTAATTCCCATTTATATCGATCTTATGGAGAATACGCCGTCAAATTTTCATGAAATATCATATTAATAACAAATTATTTAAACTGCTCTAAGTTGTGGCGAATTTGCAAGTAAACTGGAAAAATTAATTTTTTTTTATGTGTCAATTTTTTTTTTCGAATTTGATGTGAATTGATATTAGAATCATCCGTCAATTAATTTGATAGTAAGAACCTAGGTAATTTTATTTTCAATAAATGTGCCCATATTTTTTTCAGTCGGCAAATATTCGACATCTATTTATCAGGCAGAGGAGGTGCAAGCGACCGAGTGATATACATGTACTGATTAAAAAACAGAAAGGCATGAAAACTTAATAGTTTTTATCTTTTGATTATTACTTAGATGGTCGTCTAAGTCACATAGATTGATAGAGAAAACCTATTTCAAAATTAAATCAATCAATCAATCAAAGGTCAAGATAGGCTTAGACTTCTTTTTGGCCCCTGGTTTGGGGTGTTTTTTTAGAATGATTCAACAGTTTATCAATAAAAACCTGTTGTCACCCCTGCCACAAAATGAGTATTGGTTTTAAGTTATGGGGTACACAAAGGTCACAGGAAGGTCAGAAAATATGTCAATTTCCGAATTTTCTGATTTTTATGACGTCGAGCTCTTGGAGCTCGAACGTCATCTAGCGATCGGCCAAGTGAAATCGCCAAGGGATGTACGCGACCGAATGTGTCAGTGGATGCATCCGCAATAGAAAATAGCAATAGCTATAAACCAATTTCTTTTAAAACGCTCACAATGAATAATTATAGCTTGAAAATGAAATTGCATCAATTGTATCTACAATTAATTCTTTTACAAAACAACGATATTATGTTTTATTTTCACACAATAAAAACGTGATGGTTGTTGCGGATGAATTTCTACAGAAAGGTGCGTCGAATGACATGAATAACATTTTGGAACGATAACCGTGGAACAATAAAAAACCCAACAGGCGGTAAAATAATTTACAAAATTACATAAACACGAATACTATAAGACTGAAAAGATTGAATTTGTAAATCTTAGCTTTACTTTTACAATCTTCTGACCAACTTTATCCTAAAAACCGATGATGTTGACCAGTATTACTGTATTTCTCTATTTCCTCCATTTCCCAGTATACCGTATACCACGCCCGATCGTAACTCGATCGTAATTGTAACAGAACAGTCTTGGTTGTAGTTTAGATGCAATCACTAATACAACGCTTTGACATTGGCAATTAGAAAAAATATTATATAAATTTATGAAATCCTTCATAGTTCTTCAACTGACTGAAAAGAATTTAGCATGAAACATGTTCGACGGTGTCTGGTCAATTCGAACCCTGCTCCATTCGGACCATGACATAAGGCCCCAGACTGTAATTGTGATATTTTGTTTAAAACTATTTTTTTTATTATTTCTCCTGAGTCACTCACTTGACTTATTGCTATCTTCAAATTCAAAATGATCTTTTGAAATTGTTTTTCTTCTTCGACGTCATTGAAGCCTTTCAGGCTTTTGATTATGAAATTTTTCATCGATTTTACAGCACATTTTGTTTCAGAAAACACAGAGCACAAGCTTGCCTATCTACCAGATTTATATATTTCATACACTAGTATCGGATGTATCTTGTATATAAAAACCTCAGATAGGCAAGCTTGTGCTCTATGTTTTCCGAAGTGAATTTAAAGTATCTCATTCTCCAGAATTGAGGAAATTTGGGAAAATGTCCTACTTCTGCACCCTCTTGTGGCCTCCGTGTAATCTTTGAATCAAAATTAGTGCTGGTTTTAAAACAAGCCTCATTTTAAGTTCTTAACTACAAAGTATCACAGTTTCAACTGTGTTCTGATTTTTACATCAAATTAGGGGCAAGATTCGGCCGTTACCATACCTTGTCCTTTATTTACATATTTATAACTCCAGGCTGGCCCATTAAAACTAAATAAAATAAAAATAACACAAAGTCAACAGATTTGTTTCTATTTCAATAACGTGTACTTGTATGAGGGTCATTCAATAAATAATGCAAAATGTCATCTAAAAATAAAAAAAGGACGTAATTCATATTTTTACTAGTTTCAATCCCTCAAGGCATTGTCTTTTACCCTTTACCCATGTCTTAGGTCTTTGTACCCATGAACAGAAAACAGCATACTCATCTTAAGGGATGCCCCAAAGACACTGATGAATGTCATTTCCCAAGACATATCTGATATTGTTCAATCTTTCTTTCTTTGTTTTCATGCATTTGGGAAATAAAAAGATCTCACAATGGCTGAGATTTAATGAAATGGGTGATGGAAAAGCTCTATATACTTTCTTATCTTCAAAATCTTATTTATTTCTCTAACCTTATTTGCAGCTGCATTGTCAGATACAGGAAAATTACCCTGGGGACCACTATTTTGACTTCCTTTACAGGAAATCTGTTTAATTTTCCTTAGTACAATTTGAACATAAAAGTTACCATTGCTAGTAATTCATTTGGATGTATGTACATGTTTTACTGGACCTCATGAAATGCATGAAAACTAATAAAATATGTTTGAAGCCCTTGCTTCTTTTTACCATAATAAAATGACACCTTTTTCTTTGATTCCACATCTTTATTATTAGGACCCCGCTCTGCGGGCGCCCTATAGTGATCAGTCTGTCTGTCCATCCAAGATCTCATGTTCAGAGCATATCTTCTCTCTCCTTGGCCCAATCTGGCTCATACTTCACCCACAGAGTGTCTTTGGGTAAAGTGTGTGCAGTGACCTTCAACCATGTTTCTAGGTCTAAGGTTAAGGTTATAGCTATGTTTGTTTGTTTGTATGTTGTTTAACGTCCCTCTCAAGAATTTTTCACTCATATGGAGACGCCACCACTTGCCGGTGGAGAGCTGCAAATTTTGTCCTATACTCGGCACTTACGGCCATTGAGCAGTGAGGGATTTTTTTTGTGCCAGCACCTACTGCGACACGGGACCTCGGTTTATATATGGTCTCATCATAAGGACCGGTCTCCACGTCCCACAGTGGGATTCGAACCCGCGACGTAAGGATCAACTCCTTACTCCACGACTTTAGAGCAGACACTCTAACCACTGCGCCACGCGGGCGACTTCAGGTTATAGCAGAATTATATGAAAAATCCTTGTCTGGAGCATGTCTTCTCTCTTCTTGGTCCAATATGGCTCATACTTCACTCACAGAGTGCCAGTGGTCAATGGATGTGCAGTGACCTTGAATGAAGTTTCTAGGTCAAGGTCAAAAATAGCCTCTCTGTTTAAAATACGCATAATTTCTTTCCCTTAAGTCCAGTCAGCCTCAAATTTTACCAGTTGACTTAGGGTATGGAACATTTGTTATTTTCCTTCCAAATTTTGATAGAGGATATGCAACATTCATGATTTTTGTGCCGTTTTTTGAAAGAGGGTATGGAACACTCGTGATTTTCGTGCCATTTTTTATTATAACATGGATGACTTAGAAGCCCTTTAAACTCAAACAACACATTCCTTAATAGTACACAAAAGTTCCTCTTCAAAATAAACCCTTTTCAGCTACCTTACATTTTCATGTTCGTTGCTGAAAGCGGGGCCCTTTGAGATGGCCACCATCTCAATGATATCTAGTTGATCTTATTTTTCGACTATAAAAAGTGTACCTTTGTTTCGTCATCCATCAAGCAAATTTACCAAATCTTCTATTTTGTTAAAACGTTTGTTTTTAATAGACCGTTGGCACATTTAATGCGTGTTTTCTTTAAGGCTTTTTAAGAAAATAGTGCACCTATCTGATAGAAATATTAATATATTTTTTTCCTTTGTCAGAATTCTATAAAATGTTGTGATGATGAAATATTTAGTGAAGTATTAGTGTCTTAAAAATGTCTTTCAGTGTAAAATTTAGCATTTTCAGACATCATGTGTCACACTTAGGAAACCGACAACTTTGACCCTTTGACCTTGACCTTGGAATTTGACATACTGTTGAAAAAACTTTAACCTTGGCCATAACTTTTGAACAGTTTATGCTAGGGCTTTCATATTTCACATGTGTATTTCTTGTTGCAAAACCTTCCTTAAGATACCAACGGCTTTAACCTTTTTACCTTGACCTTGGAGTTTGACCTACATTAATTTTGAAAAACTTTAACCTTGGCCATATCTTTTGAACAATTAGTGCTAGGATTTTCATACTTCACATGTGTATTCCTTGTGACAAGACCTTCCTTTGAACACAAACAACTTTGACCTTGACCTTGGAGTTTGACTTACTGTTGAAAATACTTTAACCTTGGCCATAACTTTTGAACAGTTGCTGCTAGGGCTTTCATACTTCACGTATGCATTCCTTGTGTCAAGACCTTACTTAAGATACCAACAACTTTGACTTTGACCTTGGAGTTTGACCTGCTTTTGAAAAACTTTAACCTTGGCCATAACTTTTGAACAGTTGGAGTTAGGGCTTTCATACTTCACTTATGCATTCCTTGTGACAAGAGCTTTCTTCAGATACCAACGACTTTGACCCTTTGACCTTGACCTTAGAGTTTGACCTACTTTTGAAAAACTTTAACCTTGGCCATAACTTTTGAACAGTTGGTGTTAGGGTTTTCATACTTCACATATATATTCCTTGTGACAAGACCCACTTTTGGATACCAACAATTTTGACATTGACCTTGACCTTGGAGTTGTCCGACTTTAAAAAAAAATTGGCCTGAACATTTGAACTTTTAGTTCTAGGGCTTTCACATTTCAGGATCATCTGTATCACTTGTGACAAGACCTTCCCTTGGCACCATTTGACCTTGACCTTGCCATTTTACTTACTTTGAAAAAACTTTAACTTTCACCATAACTTTTCGACAGTTGGTCTAGGGCTTTCATATTTCACAGATATATTCCTCGAGACAAGACCTTTCTTTGGGTACCAACATTTTTGATCTCTTGACCTGGAGTTTGACTTGCATTTGAGAAACTTTAACCTTCACCATAAGCTGCCACACTGGGGCATCAGTGTTTCACAAACACATCTTGTTTTTCTATGGATGGTGCAAACAAGATTGTGTAATTTTCAGAAAATAAGAAACTTTTACACTTGTAAATGGATGATGATGGTAAATCTAAATTATCACCAAACTTAAATACAAGTTAGATACAATGACCTTGTCAGCACATACAACCTATCTTTGAGTCAAATGCTGACTGACGTTTTTCATACCAATTGTTGGGACATTATTTATATACTGAAAACTGTCTACGTATTTCTCCATTATTACCCGATCATGACAGGGAGCACATGGCGGGTGTGACCGGTCGGCAGGGGATGCTCACTCCTCCATGGCACCTGATCCCACCTCTAAATTTTGAGGTCTGTGTTGCTCTGCTTCAAATTTGTATCGCTTCATTGAACTTTCGAGATTGAATGCTGTTTGTTATCTTCATATTTCATACAAGGATGAGGATATGTTGTAGATTAAAATTTGCAGGGGGATTCACTCTGGGGCAAAGGGCGTGGTCTCAAGGTCACTTCAAAGATGACCAAAATTTACGTTTTGTTTAATCTTTTATATTTTGCCCATTAATAAGGCCTAGGATCATCAATTTTTCAGTTGATGCATCTTCGGACCTCATATCATGTTGACTCAAAAGTGACCTACTTTTTGAATTTTGCAGGTATTCATTTTCATTTTAATTTTGATATATAACTTGGATACTTTGAAACATATGATCATCAAAACTTGTCAGTTTATGCATCATGGGACCTTGAAGTGTGTCAACCATAAAGTAGGTCTCCTACTTTCTGAATTTTATGACTTATAATTTTCTAAACATAAAAGGTCATTATTTCAGATACTAAGAGGTTTAGAATCATCAAACCCTGTAAATTGATGTACCTAGGGGCCTTAAAAGAGATCTTTCAAAAAGTAATTCACAGTGACCTACTTTGGGAATTTTACAGGTATTCATTTTCAAATTGTTTAAGGGGCATATTTAGGGCTTTTTGAAGCATAGGATCATCAGTTGATGCATCTTGAGTCCTCGGAGTGTGTCAAACTAAAAAGTAGGTCACCTTGACCTACTTTTGCAATTTCATGGCTTAATTTACATATTTCATATACTATTTGGCTTAGAATCATCAAACTTTGTCAGTTGATGCATCTTGAGTCCTCAAAGTGTACCGACCAAAAAGTAGGTCACCATGACCTACTTTGCAATTTCATGGCTTAATTTTAATATTTCAGAAACTGATTGGCTTGTAATTATCAAACTTTGTCAGTTGATGCATCTTTGGTACCCAGAGTGTGTCAACCAAAAGGTAGGTCACCGTGACCTACTTTTGGAATTTGTTGGCTATTTCAGTTACTTATTTGCTTAGAATCATCAAACTTTGGAATTTGTTGGCTATTTCAGTTAGATTGGCTTAGAATCATCAAACTATGTCAGTTAATGCATCTTCAGTCCACAAAGTGTGTGAACCAAAAAGTAGTTCACTGTCACTTACTTTTGGAATTTCTTGGCTTTTTCAGTTACTTATTGGCTTAGAATCATCTTAGAGCCTTTGGGCCAGAAAAGTTGAAAATTATGTGAAACCTTCATTACATAGTGTAGATTCAAATTTATTAAATTCATGACCCTCGGGGGAAGGGTGGGTCCTCCACAATTGGGGATCAAAGAATTTCATAGGAATTTATAGGAAAAAAAGTTTAAAAATCTTCTCAAGAACAAGAAAGCTGTGATTAGTCATATTGATATTGAGGCATCCTTAGATAGTGAAGATTCAAGTTTGTTCAAATCATGACCCCGGGGGGTAGGGTGGGTCCTACACAATTTCTGGTCAATGTTTTACATAGGAATATATAAGAAAATACTTTTAAAAATCTTCTTCTCAAGAACAACAAAACCATGATTAGTTATATTGATATGGAAGCATCCTCAGATAGTGTAGATTCAAAGAATGGGCAGACTTATCTGGCCAGAAAAAATGCCGTAAATTAAAGTTTCATAAAATGTTTATTTCTTTCCATCATATAAATCCCCAATATCTTAACCGTGTATTCATGGTACAGATGTGAATTTAAAACGCTCTTTTCGAGGTAAACTAAATAAATATCGAAGGCATGGTGCCTGAAGATTTCTTGAATATCAATAGATAATCAGGGTCACACGTTTTTCATCATCTGAATACATAGTCAGCGCATGTTTGGCGGCTGTTCTTAAGAAAACTGTAGTTGTATATTGAACAAAATAATGTCATATTAAAAGGAGAAGAGCCGACAAACGTGTGCTCACACTTAATTTAACAAAAAACATGTTCAAAACAAACTTCTCATTTCCATTGTTATGACTGAGTTAACCTTGATTTGACTTCGATTGACCTGTTAAATATTACAATTCATCACATGATGTCCACCTGCGAGTGTACTCGTGAAAACGGTTACATTGTGTTCTTCAACCTGACCTCGTTCTAAATCACGTCTTTGAGCGTGTTTGGTTGCCGTTTTCGGAATTCAGCAAATTAAATGTTTTAATTTTGCGTGTCCACACATTTTTTTTTTTTAATTTCATATTGACATCGCTGTAATATGCCATACATATATTCGAATTTCTAGAGAGAGAGAGAGAGGGTGAGAGAGAGAGATGTCAACAATGATGCCGATCGATAGCCCCGCCTTCTATTAATATTGATTACGTGACCTAAAAACCACTCCGGGTACATGCCAAATTCCGGAAGACGACACTTATGTATCGTTGCTTCAATTTTGATTCATGGCAACAGGGCATTGCTTTTGTACAAATGTTCTACCTAATATAACCATGTATACGTAACTCTTTCTATTGCTTGTAATATATTTTGGATTCACTTCATTTACAGCTTGGTAGAGTAGTCGCAAAAAGATCCAAAATAGGACGTTAAGTCCGCCCAATCTTTGTTTAATTCATGACCCCGGGGGGTAAGTTTCGGCCACAATGGTGGTGAAAGATTTACATATGAATATATATAGGAAAAAATGTTTAAAATCTTCTTCTCAAGAACAACAAAGCCATTATCTGTCATACTGACATGGAAATATCCCCAGATAGTGTAGATTCAAGTTTGTTCAAAACGTGACCCCTGGGGTTAAGTTTCGGACACAATGGGGCTGAAAGTTTTATGAAGGAATATATAGGAAAAATCTTTTAAAATCTTCTTCTCAAGAACAACAAAGCCACAATTAGACATATTGGTTTGGAAGCAACCTCAGGTAGTGTAGAATCAAATTTGTTCAAATCATGACCCCAGGGGGTAGGGGTGGGTGCACAAGCACAATTGGGGTCAATGTTTTACATAGGAATATATAGGAAAAATCTTCTCAAGAACAACAAAACAAGATTAGTCATATTGATATATATGTATGAAAGCATCCCAAAGTGTTGATGATTTAAGTTTGCTCAAGTCATCCTCCAGTAGTATGTTTGGCCATAATGGGGGATCAAAGTTTTACAAAAGAACATATATAGGAAATATCTTTAAAAATCTTCTTCTCAAGAACAACAAAGCCAAAATCAGTCATATTAATATGGAAACATCTTCAGGTAGTGTAGATTACAGTTTGTTCAAATCATGACCCCCGGGGGAAGGGTGGGGCCACAATGGGTGATCAAAGTTTTAATTTGGAATATATAGAAAAATTTTTAAAAAATCTTCTCAAGAACAACAAAGCCACAATTTATTAGTCATATTGATATGGAATCATCCTCAGTTAGTGTAGATTCAAGTTTGTTCAAATCATGACCCCCAGTGGTAGGGTGGGGCCACAATAGGGTATCAAATTTTTACATAGGAATATTTAGAAAAATTCTTTAAAAATCTTCTTCTTAAGAACAACAAAGCCACGATTAATCATATTGATATGGAATCATCCTCAGGTAGTGTAGATTCAAGTTTGTTCAAATCATGACCCCTGGGGGTAGGGTGGGGCCAAAATGGGGGATCAAAGTTTTACATAGGAATATATAGGAAAATTGCTTAAGAATCTTTTCAGGAACAGGAAAGCCATGATTAGTCATATTGATATGGAAGCATCCCCAAGTTTTGTAGATCCAGGTTGGTTCAAGTCATCCTCCAGTAGTAGGGTGGGCCATAATGGGTGATAAAAGTTTTACAAAAGAATATGTATAGGAAATATCTTTAAAAATCTTCTTCTCAAGAACAACAAAGCCATGATTAGTCATATTGATACGGATGCATCCTCAGGTAGTGTAGATTCAAGTTTGTTGAAATCATGACCCATGACACCCCCCCCCCAAGGGTAGGGTGGCAGACATCTTTGAAATTCCGTTTTCAAGAACAGCAAAGCCATGATTAGTTATTTGAATATAGAAGCATCCTCGGAAAGTTTAGATTCAATTTTATTCAAAACATGGCACCTGGGGGTAGGGCAAGGGTATGCCTAGGACAGGCGATATAAGCTTTACATATGAATATATAGGAGAAGAAATCTGCTGACGAAGAACAGCAGGGTCATATTGACTCAGGTGAGCGTTGTGGCCCAAGGGCTCTTGTCATTATTTTTCTTACCGATTTTGAGCAGATGATTTGTCGAGAATGACTTAATGGATTTCCATAAAACTTTCAGGAGTAATAGGAAATTAAGTAATCTTGAATCAGTTTTTAGCTCAAGTGAGCTTTTTTGATCACCCGTTGTCCATTGTCCTTCCCATCGTCTGTCCGTCTGTAAACTTTTCACATTTTCAACTTCTTCTCAAGAACCACTGGGCCAATTTTAACCAAAATTGGTACAAAGCATCCTTGGGTGAAGGGAAGTTTAACTTGATAAAATAAAGGGCCAAGCCCCCTTCCAAGGGAAGAAAATCAAGAAAAGACAAAAATAGGGTGGGATCATTAAAAAATCTACTTAAGAACCACTGGGCCAGAAAAGCTGGAACTTATGTGGAAGCATCCTGGGGTAATGAAGATTCTAAATCATTCAAATCATGACCCCCGGGGGTAGGGTGGGGCCACAATAGGGAATCCAAGTTTTACATTGAAATATGTAGGAAATATCTTTAAAAATCTTCTTCTCAAGAACCACTGTCCCAGAAAAGCTGAAACGTATGTGGAAGCATCCTGAGGTAGTGAAGATTATAAAATGGTCAAATCATGACCCCCGGGGGTAGGGCGGGGCCACAATAGGGAATCCAAGTTTCACATTGAAATATGTAGGAAATATCTAAAAATCTTCTTTTCAAGAACCACTGAGCTAGAAAAGCTTAAACTTATGTGAAACATCCTGGGGTAGTGTAGATTCTAAATTGTTCAAATCATGACCCCCGGAAGTAGAGCGGTGCCTCAAAAGGGAATCCAAGGTTTACATTGAAATATATAGGAAAAATCTTCTTCTCAAGAACCACTGGGCCAGAAAAACTGAAACTTATATGAAAGCATCCTGAAGTAGTGTGGATTCTAAATTGTTCAAATCATGACCCTTGGGGGTAGGGTGGGGCCACACTGGGGAATCCAAGATTCACATTGAAATATATAGGAAAAAAATCTTCTCAAGAACCACTGGGTCAGCAAAGCTGAAACTTAAGTGGAAGCATCCTGGGGTTGTGTAGATTCTAAATTGTTCAAATCATGACCCACTGGGGGTAGGGCTGGGCAACAATAGGTATTACAAGGGGGAAATCGTGAATCACAGCAGGGCCAAAGTCACACAGGTGAGCGCTGTGACCCATGGGGCTCTTGTTGTAATTTTGCCGTCGTCACTTCCACTGGTCATGAGTTACGGCTGGTTTTCTGTTTTTTAGTGACTTTTTGTCCAGACGTTTTCTCAAAAGCGGTTAAATATATAATCATGAGACTTCAGGGATGAAAAATCTTGACTTTTAATGTGACAAATAGGTTTCAGTTTTTTCCGTCGTCACTTCTGCTGTCCACAGGAAGTTCTCAAAAAATTATGCTATCTTTCATTTTTTTTCTAACAAATGTAAATGATCAAGTCTAAAAGTGTTTTTCAAGTTGCACCATTTCCACCGGAAGTACAAACTCCCAAACCAGAAGTTGTCTTAAAAATTAATATTTTCAGGTATGATTCCTGCACACTCCATCTGAAATTTTCAGTCGCTTTGAGCACTTCTGGTCATACAGGAAATGCAGGAAAAAGAACTGAAAGTTGATTAAAATTGATAAATTACATGTGCTATGTGTTTCTAAATACATTTTAAAGAATTTGGGTGCATTTTCCTTTGCTCTTTATCATTCGTTTTTCATTATTCAAGCTATCTCAATCAAAATCCTATTTCATATCATCAGAATTCGGACAGAAGAACTACTCGTTGCTTGCAACGAGATCTCATCTAGTTTTTACTCTGTTCATTATTATTATCAGTCGTATTAATATACTCGATTTCTAAAGAAAGTTCGGGTATATTGTTGTAACCCTGGTCCGTCCGCCCTTTCGTCTGTCCCACTTTCTTCTTCCCCACACTCCTCTTTTATTTTAAGCAGTAATCAATTAATCTTTTGGAATATGATTGATGGTGACCTGTAGATGTGCAATAAAGTTTTGGAATTTTAAATGTTGCCCTAGGAGAAAAACAGGTACCAAAAATGATTTTTTTTTTCTCCAAAAACTTGGCTCCCAGGCACCGGGGCCATAAAACTTAGACGAGCTCACTTTTGATCTCAGTCTCACTTTTACAAAAGGAATATATAGTGGAAAGGTGGGACTGAGATCAAAAGTGAGCCTGTCTAAGTTTTATGGCCCCAGAGCCTGAACTCCTCTTACGTTTTACGCAGTATTCTAATCATCTCTTTTGGAAGATGATAGGTAGTGTCCTGTAGATGTTCTGGTTCCCAGAATTCCCCTTTCATTTTATGGAGTAGCTTAATCATCTTTTGGGAGGTGTTTGCAGGTTTCCTATAGATGTGCAATAAGCTTTCAAAATTTTCATTTACCCTCTGGGACTCGAATGATGTTCGAAAAATGACTTTTTTAATACAAAAAAGTCTGGTTCCCAGAACTCCCCTTACAAAAATTTTACGCAGTATGCTAATCATCTTTTGGAAGATGATAGGTGGTGTGCTGTAAATGTGCAATAAGGTTGAGGAATTTTTATTTCCCCCCTGGGGGTCCAATGGGGGTAAAAAAATGGCGTTTTTTTTATATATAAAAAAGTCCTGGTTCCCAGAATTCCCCTTTCATTTTATGCAGTAGCCCAATCATCTTTTGGGAGATGTTTGGTGGTTTCCTATAGATGTGCAATAAGATTTCAAAATTTTCATTTTCCCTCTGGGACTCAAATGGTGGCCGAAAAATGACTTTTTTAATACAAAAAAGTCCTGGTTCCCAGAACTCCCCTTACATTTCATGCAGTAGTCTAAGGGTGAATTCAAAAAAAATGACCACCAAACTAAATTTTTTTGGCAAAATTCAACTACTTATAACATATTTTTCACTTATATCATCATATTGCAAATGCATTCTAGTTCAAAATCCTGAAGTGGCAATAGGATAGACAATTGGATTAAAAAGTTTCAGAATTTTTATTAGTAAAATTTCTTTTGAAAAAAGAAAATATCATTACACCTTAAAAGACTTTCTAAAATATATAGTCACAAGAAATTATAGTTTTTTATGCTTCAAAATGGTAAAAGGGGTATAAATGATTAAATCTAGACCTTGAATGAGTATCTTCTCTTGTACATGTGGCAAAAAATTGGCTTTTTGATTGTTATTTTACATTATTTTTTCAATTCTGGTTTGAAAAGTTTTAATATGAAAAAAATATGAAGCAATAAAATTCCCCAAAATTCACTTTTTTGTCCGTTCAAGTCAGTTCTTTAAATCTAAGCCAAAAAAGAATTGTTATATACGAGTCTCTTACAAAAAATACTAGATTTTGAAGTGACCCTATGTTACATTATTGTGTTGCACTCCTGACATCTGATATGTATTTTATTTAACATTGTTTTAAAAATTATAACACACAATAACCCATTCTTACTTTGTAAATCAATTTGTTGTGTTGATATTTTTCATCGATTACAGCAGGTTTTTCATATTTTGAAGACCTTAAAACATGATTATTTGCAAAGTGTAATATACATAAATTGTATTTAAAATATATGTGAAATGATGAAAACTATTCCCCAAATTGACTGTAATATTTCTGTAATTTGTTGATAGACATAGTGTTTTGAACATCAAATAGTATCAAGCATTTTTTTTCAACTTATGTTTTAGTAAGATAGTTAAAAAGCATTGGTAATTATGAAGCAGTTTTGTTGCACTCCTGACTGCAGTAAAGTTTAAAATTAAAACCAGAGAACACGAAAATTCATAAAGTGTTGGAAACATCAAGTGGTAATGAAACTGTACAATGTTTATAGTCCAATACTTCATAATTAAAACAGATGAAAGTATTTAAAATTTGCATTTTATCTGGAATTATACCCTATTTTATGCCAAAAAACTAGCTTAAATGTATATTTAGAGGATAAAATATATTTTAAAGCATATTTTCCCTTAGAAGACAAACACAGTAACCCACCAGAAAAATTCTACTCATCATTTTTTTCTTTATTTTTATTCTTATTGGATGATTTATAATTCTAACATATTTGTTGCACTCCTGACCAAAAGCATTGGGGCCTTTAAAGTAGAATTGTGAAGTGAAAATTACACAAGAACTTGTTCTGTTGTTTCAGTGAAGTTGAGGAGGAATTACTTGAATTTTATTACAATGTTTAAGTGTGTTTATTTTTAACATTCATTAAAAAAATCACAAAAAAAGATAAAAACACATCTGAATTGATAAAATTGAAAAAGGAAGGATTTTAATAATAAAACTGTCAATAATTTAGCATTAAATTATACAAAAAGATCATTATTAATTAATGAATACTTCTAAGCATGAATAGAAATCTTTTCATCACACAACTTGAATCTTTAAAAAAATGTGTTGCACTCCTGACCATAGAAATATGGATCTGAAGCACAGACAGATCCTGTAATTGATAAATCTATTTGGTAAAAATGTTCTTTGTGTCTTTATTTTCCAAAATAAAAATCAGAAAATCATATAATGATAATAGTTTTTTCATGCTTGGGAGCAAAACATCAAATGTTGCACTCCTGACATTTTTGAGTATGCACATATACTTGACTCTCATTAATGCTGCTTGTGATTTATATAACATTTTTAAGTTTTAAAATGTATATCAGTTATTCTTTTACACTTCCAAAATTCTTTTTTGTCTTAATTTTCTATCAGAATTTTACAATTGATGTTTTTTTGGCAACACTACATTTTTTCTGTTGCACTCCTGACATGGTATAACATTTTTTTAAACATCAGCTATGACCACAACTTGATTAAACAAAAGTTATGACAGTCCACATTTAAAGCTCAATACTTTGAATATTATCAGGAAAGTCTTTATTTTCAACATGAAGCATTATTTTTTATTTCACAGATCTCCAAAAAATATTGAAATTTCAAAATGTCACAAAAAGGTGTTGCACTCCTGACAATTTTAGCATCATTTTTGGGCATAACTTTTTTGTTAATTGAGATATCAATGAGATATTTGGCAGGTATTTAGACACTATCTAAAGACATATGCTGAGACATAGAAATCTATTTTCATTGCCTGTATTTTTAGTGTGGGTTGATAAATATGTGTTTGGTCATTTTTTTTGAATTCACCCCTAAACGTCTTTTGGAAGATGATTGGTGATGTCTTGTGGATGTGCAATTAGGTTTTAGAATTTTCCTTTTCACCCTGGGGGTCGAATGGGGGTCGAAAAATGACGTTTTTTTTTAATTCAAAAACATCATGGTTCCCAGAACTCCTCTCACATTTTATTCAGTAGCCTAATAATCTTTTGGAGGATGATTGATAGTGTCCTATAGAGGTGCAGTAAGATTTTGGAATTTTCATTTTCTCCCTTGGGGTCAAAAGGGGTGGTTGAAAAATGACGTTTTTTTTAAATATTTTTTTTATAAAAGCCCTTGTTTCCAAAACCCCCTTTCATTTTACGCAGTAGCCTAGATGCAATAATGTAGCCTCTCCAATTTTTTTTGGGGGGGAGGGGGGTTACAACTCTTTAGGATCTCCATAATGGTGCCAAGTGCGGTAGTGAATCACTACCGCACAGATTTCGGCTCAAATTATCAGTAAGTGGGTATTTTATTAACATATCTTACCTGAACTCAAAAAATGTAGTTGCGGAAGACATGAATTAATCCAAAAATATACAAAACAGTCAGTATATCAGTTATTTTTCGTGTACGTCAACATCACAACTTGAATTTATCCACCATGTTGACTGACCTTGACCGATTTTATTTTCGGACAACCAATGAGAATTCTGGATCTAGGGAAGCGGATTTATTTAGGATATCCCTTATTTTAAGCATAAATATCACTGTTTATGAAAAAAATATCACATGGAATGCTTTTATTTATCAACGTTTAGTGGTAGCAAACAACACAAACATTTATCAACACCGACAATTACTTTATCAAGTGATTCTAAATTTCAACCACAAGTCTTAGTACGTCACGCGAGAACTGTCATGGCTGCTAAAGAGAACGGCTGGTAAACACGCAGATTTATTTTACTTGGTTTTTGCGTATAAAGGGCTATGTTGTTGATAGTGAATAAAAAGTCCGTCTTATTGGAAGTAAGGTGAATGCAAAAACAATTTATTTTGCCTGCAGACGCCCGTATCTAAAAAATATACCGGTATTTGCACCATTACGGAGATGCAATGGAATTGTAGCCCTCTCCTGAAAATATCAGATTTAAAAAAGATCGGAGAGGGCTACATTATTGCAGCTAGCAGTAGCATAATCATCGTTTGGAAGATGATTGGTGGATAAAATCTTGAAAACTCTTCTTCAAGGACAGCAAAGTCGGTGTAGTCACATTGATATGGAAGCAACCGTAGGTGGTGTAGATTTAGGTTTGTTCAAATCATAACTCCTGGGGATAGGATGGGACCACAATGGGAGATCAAAGTTTTACATAGGAATATATTGAAAAGAAAAAGAATATAAGGGATATATCAATAAAAATTTTCTTCTCAAGAATATCAAAGTCAATCTTATGAATTCAGAAGCATTCTCAGATTGAGTAGTTTCAAATGTGTTCCAATCATGTCCCTGGATGTTGGACAAGGCCTCAATAGAAGATCAAATGTCGGAACCACATTTATATTTTTTAAAAAAAAGTATGTTACTGGTCCCTGTTCTAATGCTATGGTCATTTGTGTAGTGTGCGTAAACTTTTTTAGAATATGGACCATATCTCAAGAATCGCTTGTCAAATTTGTCACAGAATAACCGAAGGGCTCTCATTTTTACTAAAACTAGGGATGTGACCCTTTAAATAGGGGAGAAAATTAGGAAAGTAAAAACAAAAGTATTGTTTGCTAAAAATCTTCTCAAGAACCACTGGGCAGATTATTACCAAACTTACATACAATGCTGAGAATATGTCATAAGTTAAAATTTGTTCAAGGCATTACCCTGAGACAAAGGGGGAGGTCTTAAGGTCACTTCAAAGTTGACAAAAATTATGTTTTGTTAAAACTGTGATACTTTGCTTACTATAAGGACTGGGATCATAAAATCTTGTCAGTTGATGCATCTTAGGACGTCTTATTATGTTGACTCAAAAGTAGGTCACAGTGATCTACTTTTTGAATTTTGTGTGCATTCATTTTCAATTAAATTTTTATGCATATCTTGGTCATTTTGAAGTCTATGATCATCAAAAACTAAACCAAAAGCATGACCTACTTTTTAAAAAAAGTTTTAAGGTCATTATTTCAGATACTGAGAGGTTTAGAATCATCAAACCTTGTAAGTGAATGCATCTTGAAGCCTTTTAACAAATTTATCAAAAAGTAGTTCACAGTGACCTACTTTTTGAATTTTTACGGCATTCATTTTCAAATTGTTTTAGAGGCATATTTTAGACACTTTTCGGCCTATGATTATCAAACTTTGTCAGTTGATGCATCTTGGGTCCTTGGATATGTCAACTGAAGAGTAGGTCTACTTTTGAAATTTGATGGCTATATTTGAATATTTCAGTTACTAATTGGCTTAGAATCATCAACCTTATCAGTTTATGCATCTTGGCAATCTCTACCCACCCTAACAAAAAATACTGTTGTAAACTATTGTTAACTATAGTATCAAAGAAAAAAACTTTGGAACTTTGATTAAGAACCAAAATACCTGCTCCATCAACTTCAGTAAACATGTATTTTTTTATTTATAAATGTAAATATTGCATTTGAATAAACTAATTTGTAAATTTAAATTAACATGTACAACACCCCCCAGCCCCAACCTAACCCCACCTTCACCCCCTTAAAACGGCAAAATAAGCAAAAAAATATTAAGATACTTTAATAAGTTAATAAACTATTGTGAAAACTTTGAAACTTTAATATAGTATAGTGAAAACTTTGAAACTTTGATTTATTATAGTAAAAACTTTGAAACTTTGATTTACTATAGTAAAAACTTTGAAACTTTGATTTACTATAGTGAAAATCTTGGAACTGTGATTCACTCTAGTAAAAACTTTGGAACTTTGTTTTACTATTGTGAAAACTTTGGAACTTTGATTCACTGTAGTAAAATCTTTGGAACTTTAATTTAATATAGTAAAAACTTTAAAACTTTGATTTACTGTAGTGAAAAACTTTGGAACTTTGATTTACTATAGTGAAAACTTTTGGAAATTTGATTAACAATAGTTAACAATAGTAAACTAAAGTTAACTACAGTATTTTTTTTGTTAGGGCAGAGTTATCGTTTCCGTTACGCTCCACTGATAAATTTCTCAACGTCTAAACAGTAGTACGAAAAACGGAGGTTTTTTCACATGTTCAAAATGGACCACATGAAAGTTAACAAGCATATCACCTTTACGTTTATGTATATGTGTCAATGCTGCAAGTTGTTTGTCTTTAAGAACTAAACCATTTTGAAATTTGTCAGCAATGCGTTTTAAATTTTCCACGTTCTCAATATCCTGCCGAGAAATAGTCCCTTGTAGGATGCTGTGATACAGATAAATCTTTTTTCTAATTTTCATAAATACACTTTACTTTAAGCTTTAAGGCAAAAATATACAACTTTAAAATTGATTTATGATGCAATAGGTAAAAAGTACGTAATCTGGACATTCAATGTATATCAATCATAGCTGTATTTTTACGTTGAGTTCAGACTGATTTTTTTCTTTGAAAGCAATGAAGATATGAGAAATGATATGTATAAACAAGGCTGTCAAAGAGAACTTTCCCGAGCCCTGCATGAGTGTCACCGAGCTCCTGTTTCTTCCTCATCCAACGATTATTATACCCCGCAAACGAAGTTTAGGGGGGGGGGGGGTATATTAAAATCAGCATGTCCGTCTGTCTGTAGACGAGATTTTGTCCGGACTATTTCTTGGAAACTGTTGCAAGGATTTCTCTGAAAATTTGTACACTTATTATTTGCCATATGAAGGTGTGCACCTGGTATTTTCATCATGATTGGATAATTTTTTTTGCATTTTACAGGTGTTTTTTTTTTCATTTTTATTATGTGGTTTTGTCCGGATCTGTTCCCAGAGACTATTGCATAGATTTGTATGAAAATTTGTAAACTTATTATTTACCATATGAAGATGTGCACCTGGTATTTTCAACATTATTTGATAATTTTTCTGCATTTTACGGGTGGTTTTTTTTTCATTTTGATTGACTTAGTCATTTCGGGTTCATGTCTAAGGTTTGAGATATAGAATCTAGAACATCTGTACAAAATGTGAACTACAGCTTAAAACTACTTATCAGAACTAAAAAAAAATCACAAAATATTAAAAACAGTTTTTTACATTACACAGCAGATAGTGTAAATCTATTTGTCCCTTTGGAGTAATGAGTGGACATGCATCCAGTTAAAGATTAATTAATGAGTTCAGTGTGGGAAGCTGTTAGGGCATCTCTGATCAAGCAGGTCTTATCTATATCTCCTGGGAATTGGGCAGAAAGAAATAAAGATCTCTGTTGTCTAAGCCTCTTAATTGTAATTTATGTTGGTCAAAATACATAGTTACTGAAACCAGCCTTTTATTTTTAAAATGAGTTTGACATAAAGGTATTAAGATCAATTTGACTTTGTATAATTAATTATGATATTTTTTTTTCAACAATCAATTTGCAGAGTGTCATGTCTCACAAAGAGGACAGATAGCTGCAAACTATTTTTTCAATGTAATTAAAAACACTGTAATTATTAGTATTGATGTTTTATTAGGCTGCACCTTAATTTCATTCATTAAAAAAAATATAATGAGTAATTAAATTTTCACTCTAATAACTCGGATCTGTTCCCAGAGACTATTGCATAGATTTGTATGAAAATTTGTACACTTATTATTTACCATATGAAGATGTGCACCTGGTATTTTCAACATTATTTGATAATTTTTCTGCATTTTACAGGTGTTTTTTTTTTCATTTTGATTGACTTAGTCATTTCGGGTTCATGTCTAAGGTTTGAGACATAGAATCTAGAACATCTGTACAAAAATGTGAACTACAGCTTAAAACTACTTATCAGAACTTTAAAAAAAAATCACAAAATATTAAAAACAGTTTTTACATTACACAGCAGATAGTGTAAATCTATTTGTCCCTTTGGAGTAATGAGTGGACATGCATCCAGTTAAAGATTAATTAATGAGTTCAGTGTGGGAAGCTGTTAGGGCATCTCTGATCAAGCAGGTCTTATCTATATCTCCTGGGAATTGGGCAGAAAGAAATAAAGATCTCTGTTGTCTAAGCCTCTTAATTGTAATTTATGTTGGTCAAAATACATAGTTACTGAAACCAGCCTTTTATTTTTAAAATGAGTTTGATATAAAGGTATTAAGATCAATTTGACTTTGTATAATTAATTATGATATATTTTTTTTCAACTTTCAATAAATTTGCAGAGTGTCATGTCTCACAAAGAGGACAGATAGCTGCAAACTATTTTTTCAATGTAATTAAAAACACTATAATTATTAGTATTGATGTTTTATTAGGCTGCACATTAGTTTCATTCATTAAAAAAAAAAAATATAATGAGTAATTAAATTTTCACTCTAAATGTTTAAGCAACTTGTGAACACCTCTCACATCTAGAAAACATTAGTGATTTGGTACCTTCTCTGAAAAACCCAGCGGGGGTATTTGTCCCATTTGGGCAGTTCTAGTATTAATCTCCCAAATAAAATTGGTAAAGAAATTCGCTTTTTCAAACTATTTTGTCAGTTTCTTTTTCTTCTTGGTTGACTTTGTCAAGGAAGCAGGCGTATTGAGCTACACTCTTTTACCATGCTGTTTTGTTTATGATAACTACACATACCCATGCGTGAATAGCATGGAATGTGGAACCCCTTATACATTTCAATGTATATATTTATGGTCCATTAATAATTATTAATTTTATTGAAATAATCAAAATTATTTTAATTATGAAACTTTTAATTTTTTGAAATTTTATACATTTATAATAGTAAAAAATATATAAGTATTTTGATGAGATGCGCCGTAATATCTTTTAAAATTTTAATGAAACCGTCATTAAAATCAACTCCTATCAGTACTTTCAGTACTTTGATTAATATTACCAAGGCCTATCTTATCTGGGGCAATTATCAAACATTTATAAATCTCCTTGCATTTCATTTGATTTGAGTTTAGATCTAATGATCAGTTCATTTATGTAATTATACCCCCTCTTCGGAGAGGGGGATATACTGTTTTATCCTTGTTTGTCTGTCCGCGTGCCTGTGTGTCTGTCCGTAACAAATTTTCATCGCAGTTTTCTCAGAAACTACTCATTGCTGATCAGCAGCGTATATATATAAAGAGAGAGAGAGAGAGAGGCGTATACTCGCCTATAAGTCGGTTTTTGGGGAGTTAAATTTTGGTCCAAACCTCTATGTCCGACTTATTTGCGAATCATAAAAAGATGAGTATTTTTCTGATCGGCGAAATGTAGTATTTTATAAATATTTCCCATGATTATCGTTGAACAAAGTCTGGATATATTATATCATTTATGTATTCTAAGATTATACATAAAGCATAAGTATTTACATATTTCAATAACTTTATTTTTATCTTAAGTGTGCTTTATGTATTTTTCTTAGTAATTTAAAAATTGAATATCAGCGTCATTTCTAAAAAATATTAATCGAAACAGGTTAAAACTTTACAGCATTGATTTAAAATTGTCATCTGATTCTGGCAAAGAGTTGTTCCTACTTATAAGGTCATTCCAAGTTTTTTCTCTGTTTAGCATCCACCCATCTTTCAAAAACCTACCTACCTATTCGCAAAAAACACAGAAGCCAAAAAATAAAAACACAGACTTTAAAGTCATATAAATTACATTCTCAAAGGATATAATTTTATTAAGAATTTTTTTCTTGTAGAAAGATTTATTCTTTTGCAAAATTAATGTATAAATTGCTTAAAATATACCTAATACGACATATTGTAGAGGAATATGTAGAAAAAATTGACAGAATTCAAAGATTTCGACCAGAATAATCAATTTCAAGACCCCTGATTTTGTTTGTTTTTTCTGATACGGGGTGTCAAAAACCAAGCCGCACGCGGGCGCTAAACATAGAAAAAAAACTTTGAATGGCCTAAGCGGGTCAACGGCAAATCCCTCCAAAAAAATCTCAAAAAATACAACCGACTTGTAGGCGAGTATATACGGTAGGTGTAATGGTACTAAACATGACATATTTTCATACATTTAACCCTCCATCCACCCTTCCTTTTCAGATTTTGTCAAATCAATGTTTTTTACAATTTTCAATGCATTTCCCATGTAAAATGTTGATAAAAAGGACTTACATAATTTTTCACCATAAGATTTTTCCAAAACCCATTTATTTCATAAAGTTTATGTATTATATTTATATATGTATCCTCATTTCCTATGACATCTTGTTATTTTGGCTAAAATGCAAATATAGAAACAAGACAGAGACATACCAGCACCATTCTTTATTTTAGAGCTTAAGAGACTGATTGACTGTTTCTATAATGTAATTTACTTTATTCGAAACACAATTGTTACAAAAATATTGACATGGATTCGTTTTTAACTTGTGTTCGTATTTACAAGACCTAGAATCTGTTCTCAGCATTTGTCACATCTTTGCCATTCCCAGCATAGCTACGGTAGAAACGATCTGTTGACTGTCTGTCCCTTGAGTACAATGTCCAACAAAGCCACCACTGCTCTTCTTTCTTGCTATAGAGATGATTCTCTCCGTTGAAGGAAGCTCACGTGCTTTTGTTTATCTCTGTACATGTAATATAAGCTTTATTGGTTATCATATCTTTGGGTGCTCTAGAATTTTGTCTTTTTATAATCAATTACAATAAATGGACACTGGTGTAAGATACTTCTTCTAAGCAAAGAATGTTAAGCAGGTTTGTTTTTACATTCCATTTGAATTTTATTTTGTTTCAAATATTGTTTTCTTTTTTACTTGTTATTTTTAAAGGTATTAAATTTGTTTCAGAATGTATTTACAAGGCATCCAAAAAAAATACCTACCTACCCAACTTAAAAAGTCAGGGTTATGTTAGGAGAAGCAAATATATTTTTAATGATGGTCTTACCCTTGAGCTTCAAGAAGACAAGCTGCATACATATGAAAACGATTGCGTCTTTCTGAAACTGTAAAAAAAAAAAAAGGTCACTTAGTCCAGAGATCATGTCCCAAATTGCCAAATTTGTTATCCTTTAAGAAAGTAATAAGACTCAGGCAGCCTTGAAGGTCTTTGGGTCCTTGTTTATAAACTGTTTTGTGGTTTATAAAACGTATCAGTCCCAGCCAAGGTTATACAAGTATCATCTGGTTTATTCAGATATTAAATTCAATCCCCAAGGGTAACATGTGGTACCTTGTCCTGATTGAAGGACAGTGGTACATACGACAATTTTTTAATTTGTCGTTCTGTACATATTGTCGGCAGTGACAATATGTACCTACTATCACTGCACATATTGTAGTCCATTGGTACATATTGTCGCAAGTGACAGTATGTGCCGAGATGAGCCTTATTTTCCTCCTGTATAATGGACGACAAAATGTACAGTCAAGCATCGGCGCATATTGTCATCGATATATTGTTTTACGAATATTTACTAGGGTCATGAAGAGAGAGAAATTGACAAACATACACAAACACGCACGGTGGGAGACAGAGAGACAGACAACAATACTCGCAATAATGTAGGGAGGAACTTTTTGGTCAGAAAATTGTGTTCGCGCATCCTGGTAGATCTGTCAATAAGAATAAAGAACATAAGCCGTGTACACGACTTTGATATGCAAAGATATTTAACTTACCTAACTTATAAATCAGAATATTCTTTTTTCCCATCATTAGTACCTCTATTCATATACACAAGAAAAGACTTAAAAAACCTCAAAAGCTGGAAACATTTACTTTCTACAACCAGCTCTGAGAGAGGAACGAAAGACAACTCTGCAAAAGATTGAGAGATTGGGAAACATTCTGTTTTATATCTTGATCAGGAAACTACATGTACATATCTTTTTTTTTCAATTTCAATAGACAAGAAAAAACTATTAAACATGCATGCCGTAAAATCAGACATTGATATTTTTGCAGAGTAGATGTCACACAAGTTCATTCTGCATTGTCATTATAATTAAAACGCTCTCTAAACTTTCACTTTGGATAAATTTTTAAATAACAGATATCTGTGTATATTTGTACAATTTATGCAACCTACCCTCCTTAACTTTCCTCATCATTATCATCATCATGATCTCAATATGTGCAATAAGGGTATGCAAATCTTGTCGCCGGCGACAATACAGCCTGCGTCAATTTATACCGAAGAACGACAATACGAGGGGTTATCAAAAAGTTCGTGGACTAGCGCCATAAAATTAAAACCACTTTAGGTACATTAATGAATTTTAAAATATTCAGTTAGCATCATCTTTTCTATCTATAGAATAAACCACAATTCATAAGTTTTATTTTTTAATAAATTAGTAATGTTTTTATAAGCAATGACATGTCCAGGCGGCGCAATCGCGAACATGACGCTTTTTCAACCTGAGTGTAACTAAGAAAAAACTCTTTTGATATGAACACTTGACATCCAAAAATCCCGTTAATTCAGGCATGTGATGGGACACAATTGTTCCGCAAAATGTGCAATTTTTACCCCATTCTGTACGTTCTATGAAATTTTATCCTATATTTTATAAGGAGTGTCCATACAATTTAGGACTTGAAAATGACGTCAAAAAGGGGGAGGGTTTCTTTTTCCATCATTCTATAAAGTTTTGCTACTGAAAAAACTGGTATAGACTTAGGGAAAGTTTAAACTGGCTACAGAGAAATAAAATGCATCCAGAGTACTTGTTATTAAATGCCAAAAGAGATTCAAAGAGATGAGAGATGAGCAGTAAATGTCGATTTGTAGTCAAGGTGTGAAAAGTCAATCTCGTCAAAAAGTGACGTTGATCATGTGTGGTTTATATTGAACTCCAACAAGCAAAATATGCTAGCATAATCAAGCGAGGATCTTTCCTTAAGTAAAGATTCATTTACAATTTTATATGCATTGAAATCAGCTGTTCATGACATTGTTATGTCATATAAACAAGTTAGGTTTTAGTTTTTGCTTAACTCCAGGGAATCTCGTCAAGATAAGTGTATTGAGACAGAGGGAGCAGGCATTGAGAAATAATGACGTTGTCGGACGTCATGAAACTAAACGACGACAGCGCCGGGTGATCATATAATGTCTTTTTTATTTTATAATAATTTGGCAAATTGTCAACGTATCAAGCTAAAATTTTCTACACTTTTTAAACTTTTGCTGTTTAATGTTCCTTACAAATTTTGTAAACACAAACTACATAGTATTAATTTTATCGCATCAGTCCATGAACTTTTTGATAACCCCTCGTATGTGCAGTTATGGAAGGTACACAATGTAGCCAGCGACAATATGTATTGGACGACAATATGTACCGTCATAATTGTGCTGCATTAAATAACCTGAGATCTGTCTTCGTGATTGAGACACCAATTAGGTTCATAAAACTATAAAAGATATCCTTAAGCAACTCTTAACTGTGAGGTGACAATATGTACAGTGAGGGTAGGCACGTAATGTCGCCTGCAACAACATGTTCATGTGTAACTTTTCAGCCAGTAACAATATGTACTGATAGATGACAGTATGTGCAGTGAGGGTAGGTACATATTGTCGCCGACGACTATGTACCGTCACAGCAGCATATGGCCTTCACTATACCTTGTCATTTTCTGTGTTAAATTTAGGATGTATATTAATTGTTTTTCTTTTTTTTTTCTTTTTTTTTTTAAACAGTTTTACAAAAATGGTTATCAAAGGCATGACAAGAGCGGAACATATACTAAAGGTAAGTTAATTGTTTAAATTTAGCTGTTCATTGTTTATTTACTAAGAATTAGTGCTAGTATATTTCATAATATTATTTGCAAAACAGTGCACATATTAAATGAATAGAGTCACCTCTCATATTTCAAAAATGTGTAAATTATTCAAAGAGTAGGTCAAAGGTCAAGTTAAAGGTCATGAAGTTGATAGTGCTGGTATTTTAGAAAAGCCACAGTACCAAGCAATACATGAGTGAATTTATACAATTTTTAAGATATAGCTTATGACAGATGGACAGACAAATTTCAGGTAAAAGTGATTCCTAAGTGCACATGCTATGTCTGCTATGCAGACACTGCAATAATAGCAAATTAGTGGAATCATATTTTTGTTTTGTTTGTTTGTATGTTGTTTAACATCCCTCTCGAAAATTTTTCACTCATATGGAGACGCCACCACTTGCCGGTGGAGAGCTGCAAATTTTGTCCTGTACTCGGCACTTACGGCCATTGAGCAGTGAGGGTTCTTTTTCGTGCCAGCACCTACTGCTGTACGGTCTCATCCGAAGGACCGGTCTCCACGTCCCAAGAAATATAAAGGAAAAATGTTCAGAAATCTTCTGAAGAACACCGAAGCCATGATTGGTCATATTTATATTGAATTATCCTCAAGTACTATAGAATCAAATTTGTTCAAATCATGACCCCCCGTGGGTAGGGCGGGGCCACAATGGGCGATCAAAGTTTTACATAAAAATATAAAGGAAAAATCTTTAAAAATTTTCTACTCAAGAACACCAAAGTAATGATTGGTTTTATTTAAATAGAATCATCATCAGGTAGTATAGAATCAAGTTTATTCAAATCATGACCCCCGTGGGTAGGGCGTGGCCACAATGGACGATCAAAATTTTACATATATATAAGAAAATTCTTTAAAAATGCTCTTCTCAAGAACAGCGAAGCCATGATTGGTCATATTAATATGGAATCATCCTCAGGTAGTATAGAATCAAGTTTGTTCAAATCATGACCCCCGGGGGTAGGGCGGGGCCACAATGGACGATCAAAGTTTTACATACATAATTTTATATATGGGAAAAAACTTTAAAAATCTTTCTTCTTAAGAATACCAAGGCCATGATTGGTTAGATTTATATGGAAGCATCCTCAGGTAGTGCAGATTCAAGTTTGTTCAAATCTTGACCCCCGGGGGTAGGGTGGGGCCAGAGTAGAAAATCAATCATATAAGAAAAATTCTTGAAAAATCTACTTAAGCTATGATAAGTCAAAGAAAGTAGTGTAGATTCAAAACATCCCCTGTAACTACTTATATCAAGTTAAACTTTTCAGTTATAAATTGATTTCTGCTTTTTCCTTTCTTAAGTGCTCAGGTGAGCGATATGGCTCATGGGTCTCTTGTGTCTGGTTAATATACACGTTTTAAAATATAATTTTGATCAGGTACTATGGCAATAATAGCATCATTCTATCATTTCTAAAAATGTTCTTATTGTAAACTTATTATATGAGGTTGTAAACATACAATTAAAAGATTGTATGTTTTACGTCCCATTCGAGAATTTTTCAATCATATTCCGGTGAAGGGCTTCAAATTTAGACCTTTACTCGGCACTCAGGGTCATTGAGCAGTGAGGGTTCTTTATCGTGCCAACGCCTGCCGTGACACGAGGCCTCAGTTTTTAAGGTCTTATCCGAAGGACCCGCAACTTTCACTTAGTGCCGAGCGCTTGGCGAAGGAACAGTTGCTATCTAATTTTTATCGACTTAGGTCAGTCGCAGCCGAGATGCGAGCTCACGACCTTCCGATCACGGAGCGAGCGCTCTACCTACTGAGTGCAATTAAAAGAAGATACACCTCTGGGAATAATTGACTGCTTTCAAAGATCTAGTATCTTTATCCGTCACATTAGGATTATTTAACACCTCTGTTTGCAAGTGATGCTTGTTCTGAAGTTAAGCTTGGGTGATGTTTATATTCACCACAAGCTGGCATTTTATGAAATGCATTATTCATTTTGGTTTGAATATACATTTATTTGCATTATTTTATGATAAGGTTTTTTTTTCTTCCGTGATAAATACAAGAGTATAGTTAATTTCTAAAGGAAGTTGGATAATCTATTTGTCACTTAGGAAGTATGTACATTTTCATATATATATATATATATATATATATATATATATATATATATGTGTGTGTGTGTGTGTAGGTGAGGGTGTGTGTGTGAGGGTGTGTGTGTGTGTGAAGAATTTGAAACAGTGAGGCCCTTGCTGACTGGTCAGTTTTTTTAGTTGGTCATATTTATAGGGAAGCATCCCCAGGTAGTGCAAAGATAACATCTTCTCAAAACTGCATCAAACTTAAGTTCAAGGATATAAGCATATCCATCAGTGTAAATTTAAATTTGTATAAAGCTTTGGGCTGGATTGGCCTAAATTTATGTTCAAATTTTAAGCTGCATCAAACTTTAAGTTCATATTTTAAGCTCTTCAGAGCCAAAGACTCAAACAGCTAATGCTATGGCCATTTGTGCGGTGTGCGTCAACTTTTTTAAATATGGGCCATATGTAAAGAACCCCTCAGCCAATTTCTCTCAAATTTGTCACAGAGTATCCTTGGCACAAAAATTATCATTAATACTAATACTAGGAATGTGATCCTTAAACAAAGGGAGACTATTAGAGAAATGAAAACAAAAATGGTGCTTATTTAAAAATTCTTCTTCTCAAGAACCACTGGGCAGATCATCACCAAACTTACATATAAGAATGAGGATATGTTGTAGATTAAAAATTGTTCAAGGCATAGTCGTTGGGTAAAGGGTGTTGTTTCAAGGTCACTTCAAAGTTGACTAAAAATTATATTTTGTTAAAACTTAAAATTTAGCTTACTATAAGAACTAGGATCATCAAATCTTATCAGTTGATGAATCTTAGGACTTCATATCATGTTGACTCAAAAGTAAGTCATGAAGACCTACCTTTTGAATTTTGCATGATTTCATTTGCAATTTGATTTTGATGCATATCTTGGACACTTTGTAGCCTATGATTAAAACTTGTCAGTTTATGCATGATGGAGCCTTGAAATGTGTCAACCAAAAATAATGTCACCATGACTTACTTTGTGAATTTTATGGCTAATCATTTTCAAAACACTTAAGGTCGTTATTTTAGACACAGAGATGTTTAGGATCACCAAACCTTGTAAGTCACTTTGTGAATTTTATGGCTAATCATTTTCAAAACACTTAGATACAGAGATGTTTAGGATCACCAAACCTTGTAAGTCGATGCATCTTGGGGCCTTAAAACTCATTTATCAAAAAATAGGTCACAGTAACCTACTTTTAAATTTTGCTGGCATTCATTTTCACGTTGTTTTAGAGGCATATTTTGGACACTTTGAAGTCTATGATCTATTGAAGCCTATGGCCTCAAAGTATGTGAACCAAAATGTTGGTCACCGTGATTTACTTTTGGAATTTTTTTTGCTACGTTTTCAGATACAGATTGGCTAAGAATCAGCAAACTTTGTCAGTTGATTTATCTCGGATCCTTGGGGTGTATCAACTGAAAAGTAGGTCATCGTGACCTACTTTTCGCATATTTTGGCTATATTTAAATATTTCAGATACCAATTGACTTGGAATCAACAAACTTTATCAGTTGATGTATCTTAGGTCCTCGGAGTGTGTTAACTGACAAGTATGTCATGATGACCTACTTTTCGAACTTTATGGCTATGTTTACATATTTTCAGATACTAACTGGCTTAGAATCATCAAACTTTATCGGTTTACGCATCTTGAATCCGAATAGTATGTCAACTAAAATGTAGGTAACCCTGACATACTTCTGGAATTTTATGGCTATATTTATATATTTCAGATACTAATTAGGCTTAGAATACCAATTAGGCTTAGAATCATCAAACTTTGTCTTTTGATGCATCTTGGGTTCTCAATGTGTCACTCATTTCACCATGACCTACTTCTTGAATTTCATGGTCTTCATTTAATATGTCAGATATTAATTGACTTAGAATCAATAAACTTTGTCAGTTGATGCATCTTTAATCCTTAGAATGTGTCAACTCAAAAGTAAGGTCATGATGACCTATTTATGGAAGTTCAAGACAATATCTAAACATTTTCAAGTAATGATGTTTAGAATCATCAAACTATTTCAGTTGATGCATTTTGGGGTCTCATAGTATGTTTACCGAAGTAGATCACTGTGACCTACTTTTGGAATTTCATGGCTATATCTTATAGAAGATAATAAGAGGCTTAGAATCATCAAATTTTGTCAGTTGATGCATATTTGGTTCTCAGAGTGTGTTTACCAAAATGTAGATCATGATGACTTACTTTTGGAATTTCAAGGCTTTGTCTAAAATTATAGAATACTAAGAGGCTTCAAATAAAGTGATGGGTTGTACAACTTTTTCAAAAGAGCGATTCAAGGCCCTTGGGCCTCTTGTAAGAAACTCTTTGAAAAAAATCCTCTTCTCAGAGACGTTTTACCTTTCATATTCAAAAATTTCAATGAAAGCATTCTTCTTCTACAGATTGGACAATATATAAGGCAAGGAAAAATCCCCTCCCCCATTCCAAATTCTTACCCAAAATATAGATAGTAAAAAAAATCGTTTAAATTCTTTGTGTTAAGAATAAAGGGATACAAACATTTGAATCATATGCTTTCATCATTATGCTGTATTGAATCAGGCAAGATTTTGATTTATTTTTTTATTGTATGTATAACACTGGACTTTTGCGAGAAGAACTGACTTTTACACTCGACGGCTTACTTTAACATTTAAACATGTGTTATGTACGGAGGTACGGAATTGATATTAGATTAGAAAACCTTGCTTGTGGTCATAGGTATGATGTTAGGGGCACTTACATGATTTACTGGTATGAAATCACCCTAAGAGATGATGTGAGGTAGAATAACATATTTTAAAATACCTTATTTGTACGGGGCAGTATTTCCTTTCAATCTCATTTTATGAAGGAATCAATTGCAAATAAGGAAGAAAAAAACATTCCGGAAGGAAAACTTGGCAGGAGTTGGTCAAGGTAGGAAGGGAGGGGTTTAGTATAGGGTGTTTCACGTTCCCCTTCCTAGACACCGTAATATATGCGTTGAAATGCCCGATTATTATCTTTGAATTAACTGTTAAGCTAAACATTTATATCGCAAAAGAGCTGCCGTATATTGTCCCTGTGTAAAAGTAAGTCATAGATTGTAAAAGTCAGCGCTTCTCGCAAAAGTCCATTAAGAAGAATGATTTTTAAAACATATACCCCAAAACAAGCCTTCAAATTGTCAAATATTTTTAACTTTTTTTTTATTTATTGTATATACAAATTTGTTTGAAGCATTTGGACTAAGGAGAGATGCATAAGGACATTCAAGTTATGAAATATGAAATAAATATAGGATCTCCCATGATTTGTAGTTGGATATGATTTTTATCCAACGAGTTGTGTGTTTTTTATCCCCGAGCCTTGGCGAGGGGATAAAAACACACAACGAGTTTGATAAAAGTCATATCCAACTACAAATCATGGGAGATTCTTTTTATCCCATGTTTAATACTTCACAACCAATGTTTTACACTGTTTTATATAGGACTCCACTTTATTTTACTTCATCGCGCTAACGCAAAAACCATTGTGACGTCACAACTGTGGATTATGAAAAAATTATCCAATGAGTCATATCCACGGGATAAAGGGGTAAACATGGGATAAATAGCATTATGACAGGTGACTGGTACATGTAAGACCCATGGGCTTCTTGTTTACCCTTATAATTTATTTACATTCATATCATATAAAAGGTTGTGATGTCACCACACACTGATCAGCACAGATTTGTAGAGAGTTACTACAGAATGCTAAGTGATTCCGATCTGAACGAATTTCAGAAAGTACTCGAAATGAAGGTTTGCAAATGTCTCTCTTTTTACTTTTTAGATGGTACTCTTTAAAAAATAACTGTAAATATTGAAAAGTATTAAACTGATTATAAAATTTATATTCAGACAGATTAAAAATTGAAATAATTTTAAATTTTCACAAATTTATGATAATCACGCTTGTGAATTTGTAATGATGGAAGTCAATATCAGATATTTTTTTTTATTTCATAGGGTTTGCGTAGGAGTGAACAAAGTAGCCTTTTAGAAATTTATCGTGCAAAAATGCCTTTGGCAGCAGCAACAGGAGGGACACATGGCGACTTGAATCAGGGGATTTCCTTACAAACTCAAACTTCAGAGCAGGAGTCCAGTCGGATCAGAAAACTGGAGAGGCTTATCAAAAAGAGATTATGATGCTATCCGTATTTGACATATATTTTGTTAAACAGTATAAAAAGTAAATATGTGTGATTTTAATCAAGATATATCCTTAAACTTTGTCAAAAAAGAAATTATGTTTTCAAAAGAGCACGATCTGTGAATCACAAGGTTTATCAGTCATTTTATCCTGAAATTTACCTAATGAAGCAGAATTGAATATATACAAATGATTATTCTCCAATACATATTTTTTTAAATGTTCATTTTTTATATATGTTCAAGGTGTGTATATTGGACTTGTATCTGAAAAACCAAATAAAAGGATTTACTGAATGAACTGTTTTTGGAAAATATTAATAAATCAGCTCATTTCTTTTGAAGATGAAGGAACTACATTGTTTTGAATTTTGATGTTTTGTTGGATATTTACATAATTTCTATAGAAAAAAAATGTTTTAACTTGAAACAAATTAACATTTGAACATTTTCAGCTTCTTCTCTGAAACCACTGAACCAATTTCAGCGAATTTTAGCATATGGCACACAGGCACTTGTTTCTGTAATAAATTTTTTAACCCATAGTATAATAATAACACAAGGTATCCAACTCCGAATTACACGGAGTACCCCCCTCCCTCAGAATCGCACTCTTTTACAATTTCAGAAGACATGCACTGGCAAACTGTTTATACCTATGTCTTCTACGATAATTTATCTACACAACCATATATGGCAAGCTTGTCTTTATTTCCTTTCATCTCCATAAACAGCGTCAAAACTCTGCTCGCCGAGCGAAAAGTCGAATTCACCCACGGAATGGTATGTGCTAGTCCCGGGCAGAATGCAAAAATTGAAATCAATGAGTAGAAAAATTTAATAATACTTCCCAGATTTTTAGATAAATAAAAGAAATATACTGCAAGAAAAATATCGTGAAACAAAAGCTTTGTTACTTTAAAAACAGTCTGAACTCAGCCACTGTAATGTGCTATTTTTATCTGCTCAAAAATCCAAGATTTTTCGTACTTCTCGGGATTTGTCGTGACTTTATAAGATAACCGCTAAAACATACCGGTTGTTGGAATTTACAAACATACTTGGCGGCTTAATTTGAAATTTGTTTAAAAATGGAGCAGCAACAAACTGAGAAAAAATTTTGCTCATGGTATGCATAAATTAACATGATGACAACAATATTTAAATATCAATTATAATAAAATTGAATTCTTTCAAAGTGCATTGTATGTAAGCACAGAGAATTCATAAATTTCACAAGCACATGTCCCCCCCCCCCCCCAAAAAATCGTTTGTACAAACAATAAATAAATTTAAAAAAAAAGAAAGAATATAATGTGATAAGAAGTACATGAATTTTTAAGGGTTGTGAATAAAACTAGTAAATTTTAATTCCTCTCTAATGAAAGTAAAGTGTTACAGACATGTAAAAGGGAATTATGGAGCAAAGAAACATAAATTCCATGGCAACAAGTTTGTTCAAATCATGTCCCCTGGGGTAAGGGTGGGGCCACAATGGGGGATCAAAGTTTCTATAGGAACATATAGGAAAATATCTTAAAAATCTTCTTCTCAAGAACAACAAAGCCATGTTTAGTCACATTGATATGGAAGCATTCTCAGATATTGTAGATTCAAGTTTGTTCAAATCATGACCCTTGGGGGTAGGGTGGGGTCATAATGTGGGATCAAAGTTTTACAAAAGAATATAAAGGAAAAAAATCTTTCTCTCAAGAACAGCAAAGCCATGTTTAGTCATATTGATATGGAAGCATCCTCGGGTAGTGTAGATTAAAGTTTGTTCAAATGATTACCCCTGGGGGTAGGGAGGGGCCACAATGGGGTATCAAATTTTTGCAAAGGAATATAAATATAGGAAAAAATCTTTAAAAATCCTCTACTCAAGAACAGCAAAGACATTTGTTATATTGATATGCAAGCATCCTCAGGTGTTTAAAATTCACCCCCCCCCCTGTAAATTTTTCAATACTGAATTGATTTGTGCTTTTTCTTAGCCATTGTGCTCAGATGAGTGATGCAACCCATGGGCCTTTTGGTTGATTTTGTAGGCTAGCTGAAAATTTGACAGAGGATAAAAGCAAAGTACTGAATTTAAACAACATGTCAATGGACAAAATATTTAATGAAGCATTTCATGTGTTTCCAAACATTAAAGACACATGCAGTTATGACCATTTGTTTAAAATGTTAAAAAAAAAATGTTTCCCACAATAAAAAAGTCTTCTGTGTGGGAAAACGGAATTAATGGAACAAAAAGAAAACCTGGTGTTAGAGGCTTAGTATTTGAAGTTCTACCTGAAAAAGCTCTCACCTTTGCAGATATATCAACATTTGTTCCAAAGCAGTGGAATGTATTTGAAAGAACTGATGAAAATCTAAAATTAGGATTATTGTCCATTGAAAAATTTAATGGAAATTCTGTCCTCACTGAACTAATAATTAAAAATACAGAATTTATTGAACTGTTGGTTGCTGGTACATCAGTAGATCTATCCACGTATCTCATTTCCAATTACACAGAGTTTAATGAAACTGCGATTTCAGGCTTGTTCAAAACTTTGCAGACAGTTTCTCTTTGTAATGGAGTCACCTTACAACCTGGTGAAGCTGACTTCTTCTCCAGTGGAAAAAAAAACTGTAAAAGAGATTTATGTTTTTAATAAAACAACAAAAACTGTAATCAGGCATGTGGACTGTGTTAGGGTTGTCCCATTAAATTCCAAGTTAGAAAAATGTGCAAAATGTTCAAATTACTTAAAATATAAGAAAATATGGCATTCAAGTAAAAAAAATTCTAACAGTACCAAGGAAAACATTGATCCAAATTTAAAACACTTACCATTAATTATTCAAGAATTGGAGAAACTGGCACCAAATTTAAGTCAAAACCAACTAATGTTGATAGCTACTCAAATTAAATCATCTGAAAGTAAAAACTCCAGGGGAATGAGATGGCCTAAAGAAATAATTAGTATGTCTCTTACCTTGTACAATAGGAATCCATCTGCTTACAGAGACATTATCAAGAATGGGTGGGTGAATCTTCCATCAGAGAGTGTACTGTATCTTTACAAGTCTGCAATTAAACAAAGACCTGGAGTAATTCCTGAGATGATGGAATGGATGAGAAAAGAAGCCATTGACTCAAATATCAGCAAAGAAGGACTGTATGGGGGTATAATTCTTGATGAAATGTCCATTCAAGAGGATCTCCAAATTGTAAATGAAGGCAAAAAGAGTTCCTTGTATGGACTTGTTGAATGTGAACCTGATGTAATGTTAATGCATAATATAAATGAAGGAAAAGTTGAAAATAAACTTGCTAATCATGTTATGCAATATCTGTTTCATGGGGTTACTGGTTTCCGTTGGCCTTTTGCAAACTATCCAACTACACAATCTTCTCCAGTTGATATATTTGTTTCTACATGGAAATGTATTGATGCTTTGTATGAATGGGGATTCAAACCAATATACTGTTGTATGGATGGGTCCAGCAACAATCGCACATTTCTTAAAATGCACTTCCCTGAAAATGACCCTTTGTCTACTGAAATGATTGCTGTGCATTACAAGAACCCTTCAAGAAAAATGATATTTATTATGGATCCATGCCATCTAATCAAAAAACTGCGTAACAGCATACTTAGTAGTGGTATTCAAGAACATCACCAAAGGTTATATTAACTGTTGATGGCAAAACAATTCAATGGCAGATGTGGATTGATGCCTTTAACTGGGACCAAGATAATCATACATTTAAAATTCATTACAAGTTATCTCAGGAGCATATTTATCCAAACAATGCACAAAAGATGAGAAATAAATTGGCATTTGAAACCCTGGACTCTGAAATGTTACATTTAATGAAAACTTACAGTAACACTCTTGGTGAAGCTGGGAAAGCTGCACTGTGTGGTGCCATAGAATTTCTGGAGCATACTAGTACACTGGTTTCCTTTTTCCAGGATCAGCGACCTGTTAAGGACATGAGTGATACAAGATTACTACAGCTAATGGAATCATACAACTGGTTTAAGTCATGGGAGAAAGAAGTTTGTCAGAGTGACACAACTGCCAAGCGTTATAAGAGTTTAATCACTATGGAAACCAGAGAGGATCTTGACTTCATGTATTATGGGACCATGTCGCTTATTAAATTCTGTATTGAAAACATTCACACTGAAATTGTCCCTGCAAGATTAAATAGTGACATAATTGAAAATATTTTCTGTCAACAAAGATCTCTATATCATGGACCTACAACAAATCCTACTTACAATTCCTATAGAACTGGTATAAACAGTGTTATAATTGGAGAGACAGTGGTGTCCAGGAAGTCAAATTCTGGGGGAAAACGTGCATCTTCGTTTGTTGCTGAAATGCCCTCAAAAAGAATTAGACTGTAAACGAAGAAGAAATATTGATTGTTAAACATGTCATTTGCTAAATTTGACAGATTAAATGATACATATATTTATTTAGACTAGTAATTAAATATAATAATAATTAGTTGTTATTAATTCTAGGAAGAACTCCAAGGCACTGAAAAAAGAAATCACTTGCATGCACATATAACAGGCCAATAGCAGGAACACTTATAGTGGGGGGGGGGGGGGACTTTAAAAATTTTATATTTGGTCAAAAGAGAATTGTGAAAAGGAGTGGATATTATTCAATTTTCTTCTAATTAAAATAAAATTCAAAAGGGGAAATTATAATAAAGCCATTTCTTTAAGGACCCTCTTTACACTGCACACTAAAGAGTTCCAATTCCATGGTATTTTTGCCCAGTAGTTCCTACCACATCCCCCTGTTTTCCAAGGGTCTAAATTATCTAGGTATTAACTTGTTTCACATGTGTTTCTCTTCGGATTTACCTGGTAAGTTTTTTCACAGGATCATTGATCAAATAAACTCCAAACATCACAAGATCAGATATGATGGAAGAGAACATTTATTAGTGGCCATGGAGTGTCAAAAATATCAGACACACCTTCCTGTTTGTCCTAGGAAAAACAGAAAAAAATTTATGGTGAAATGCACAAAGCTAAAATTAAGAATTGATTGTCAATCAATTATAAACATGTAAACTGCATAAAGAAACTGCAGGGATCTTTCTTATATATAAGTGACATAACTGGAATGTATTTCTATATATATATATATATATATATATATATATATATATATATATATATATATATATATATATATATATATATATATATATATATATATATTTAGAAATTATATATTCAGTGCATACTTACTTTTCATTTCATTGAGTCCTGACCTTTATTCACAACACTTCTTACAATACCAGTCTTCATGATCTTTGATTGTTTTAATAGTTTCATCATCTATATTCTGACAAAGTCTATCATACCACTGATCACAGAGGTCACACTGAAGCCATTCAACTTCATCATTTCTCACACGGCCACAACTGGAACACACAATTTCATCACCTTTAAGTTCTGCTCCCATAGAATGTGTTTGTTTTTTCTTCTTATTGTAAACTTGCTTGATTTTTCTTTTCCTCCCGGTGGTTTTCCTCTCTGACTGGGTTGGTGCTCTACTAGATGAAACATTTGAAGTCTCTTCTTCTACAGGCAAATCTGGTTCTGGGTTGGCACATGTTTCTTCACACTTTGTAAGAGCAGTAATGTTAGGAATACACAGACAGTTAGGAATATGACGAATAAGGCTGTCCATTATTGAAGATTTTGTACTTTTCATTGACTGTGTTAAGTCATAGGCTTTAGCAAATATCAAGTAGTTGTTTTTTAGTGAAACTTCTGAAAGTTAAAGCTCCTCTATCAAGTAGTGATGATTGAATTTTCAAATGGGAACGGTGTTTACCTTCAGAGTCATCATTGATCATTTGGGTCATGGAGATTTTGGTACCAGTACTGTCTTTTGATGTACTTGATCCCTCTATCACCCGCTTTCTCAAAGTGTCTGTTTTTTGTTTTTTTAAAGCTCTTAGCACATCTTTCCGAAACTGGTTATCAGCAACACGACAAAATCTCCATATCAAGTCAAAATAAAGTTCTTTTAAACTACTCAGTGCCATATTTTTATCACATTTCAAAAAAGTTTCATTGAATTCAAAGTTTTGTAACAAATGTTCAAACTTGTTGATTAAAGCCTCATTCTTGGAAAGCTCATCTTGTACAGAATTTAAAACATTAGAACCTTCTATATGAAATATCTTTTCATAAAGTTCATGCCTAATCTTGTCCACTTCTATAAAAAAATCTAAAACATTGTCCTTCACATTTGTTAGACTCTGAGAAATGTTTTGGAGTCTTCTCGTCTCTTCAAGAGTTTCTTTATACATACTGTTTTGTGCCAACTTGTCGTAAGTAGATGTTAAAAAATCCAACATTTTAACTTTTACAAAACAGGAAGTAACATTCATTAATTTGTCTTTCTTATACATGTTATTTCTCCCTAATTTGATGTAATGATGCTTTGATTTGGCAACACATCTCCCACAGATATATCTCATATTTGCCTACACTTGCCGAGTCAACTTTCAGATAAAGTTGTTTTTGAACTGGTGCAGGAGTAGCTTTTAATGATTTTGCCTTTTCCTCCAAAATAAAGTTTGAAACAATATCAAATACTTTGCTAAAAATCACAAAATCATACTGTTCTGCATTGTGATGAATACATTCTTCAATTAATGCTTTGTACTCACCAGAACTTGTAAACTTATACAATTCACAGTAATATTTGGTCCACATTTTAGAATCAGGATTTTTTCCCTCACTTGCTACACAGTTTTCAAGATATATTACTGTGAGTTTCTCATAAAGTTTCTTCAAAAAAATTTTTGTTCCACTTTCATTTCTTTCAAGAAGATCAGTCAGTCCTGCATGTGTAATTCTCTGTTCATCAGTCTGTACATGCATATTTTGTATACATGATCTTATCTTGTTCATGTCTATGGGACATTCTGTGTGATACTCCTCTGAGGAATCTTCTGGAGTAACATGAAAGGGAACATTTTCTGATGATAGTAGAGTACACATTCTATCAATTTTGCGTATTTCTTCTGCATCAAAGTCTGACATTTCCGACTCAGAATTTAGGAATGGGCTGTCAAATTCAGTATTTAATTCTTCTTCCAGTGAAAATGAAATATTACAACATGCCAGTTGTGGAAGGAAGGGAAATGTTGCTTTATCATAGAAACCAAAAATAGCTGCATCTGGTTTTAGAACATTGCAAGGCTGGAAGTTTATTAATCTCAGACCTTTCTTTTTTCTTGCACGCCCAATTCCAACTCCTAACATGCCCGCTTTGAATATATGTGAACAATCTACTTCCACTCTGTCCAGAGATAATCCTTGAGCTTTGTGTATTGTTATTCCAAAGGACAAAACCAATGGAATCTGTAATCTACTAGCTACAACATGTCATCTACAGAACTATAAACAGTGAAAATTTCTTTTCTTATTTCTGTCACAGTGTTATTAAATTTTACAGTCACAGCATTATCTGACATACTTAGAACTCTTCCTTGAAGACCATTGACCAATGTACTGCTCAAATTCTTGACAAGCATAACAGGGCAATTTTCTTTAAGATACAAAATTTTTGGTGCAGGGAGTTTTTCTAGCAAATTAGTGTTACCCTCATCTGTTGCTTTAAATATATGCATATCTCCTGGTAGGTCAATTAACAGTGAGGAATTATATATTTCTTTGTCAAAATTTCTTGCGAAAAGTCTTATGGGATCTTCTCCAGGGGGAAGAGATCTTTGCAGACGCGTAAGCAGATTCAAAGTGTCAATTGGTATCTTGCCTTTAGAAACATCGTTTATGTATGGCACGCCAATTTCACAAAAATTAGCGAAACTTAGTTTCACAGTTGATAAACTAGGTTTATCGACTGTAAACCATAGTTTACAAACCGTGAACTATAGTTAACGATTCGTTAACTATAGTTTTCATCTGTAAAACTATATTTAACGGTTGTTAACTATAGTTTACGAATGCTAATCTAAGTTTATCTGTCTGTAATTAAACGTTAACAATAGATTTTGTTGATAAACATAGATTCACATCTGTAAACTATAATTTACAATCGTGAACTATAGTTAAGAGTTGTTAATCATAGTTTCACAAATCGTGAAACTATATTTATCAGATAAACTATGTTTTACATTCGTTAATTATAGTTTTCGGCCGTAAACTTCAGTTAACGATCATTTATACTCATAAACTATATTTAACAAACGTAAACTATAATTCACGATCGTGAACGATAGTTTTGAGAGATAAACTATATTTTACATTTGTCAATCATAGTTTATCATGATAAACTATAATTCACATTCGTAAACTATAGTTTACAGTGGTGAAATATAGATTATGTATAAAAAAAATCTGTTAACAATGGTTTTCAATTTGAATTCTCGAGGAACCAATCGTGAGAGGCAATACAAAATGTGCGCCATTCTAGAAAATGGCTCTTCAAAGGGAAGCACGAGCGAATTTGCCATCCGTACAAAACTGCATTAGCAGAATTAATTCTCTCCTGGATAATCTTAGAAGTCAAGCCACCAGCGAATCCTTTGATGCTAACACTGCACGTTCATCTTTGTCTGACCTACGACGTAACATAGAAAGGTTGGAGTCGGCAGGAGTAGATGTCAGTGATTTAGTCGAATGTCTAGAAAACTTAACGACAAATTTCCTAGATCCTGTTACGAATCCACATCATGCACAAGATACCCCTTGTCTTGCTGATAATAACAGTAAGTTTACTATAAATAAATATATCTACTTAATAATCACAGCACACAACTAAAACTTTTTGTGTACCTGATCTAATAAAACGTATAGGTACCGCTGTCAGATTTACCCCACCCCCCTCCTTCCCCTGAGATAAACTGAGAAATATTAGAGCGTCCTTCATCCTACGAACCCTTAACGATCGAATTCATTGGACGTGGTCTGCACTTAAGAGCAGAATAATTTCAACCTAATTCGTAAGATAAAATTTAAAAGATTTATTGAGACCAATATATATTGTGAGCTCATGAGAGCATGCAAACACACAATAAAGAGTCAATATATTGACAGTAGGAACAGGTGACGGTAAAGTTTCGTACTAACGACCCATCAAATTTCTTTTTTAAAAAAAAAGCGAGAGATATTCCCTGTTTGATGTCATATTTTATGTCGAAAAATGAAAAGAATAATTATGGGATATATATGCAGTGTAGCACAGTGCTTACTGAGAAAAATGATGTGCAACGTGTAGGTGTCACTATGATGCTTATGTAAATGCGAAACTAAGACACGTGGTCATTTGCAGAGGAAATTCAACTTGAAAGCAGTAGGGCTTCGAAGAAGCTGTGACCGTGTGTATCTAAGAGGGAAGCCCCAGATCAATTGGTGAATTTTCATTAGGGCATTCATTGATCTACAAAATACTGTGTGTTTTATACCGCTCGCTCGGGACTGGGATGGGCTGTATGTGTGCGACAGAGGCCCAATCTTAGAAAAACAAGTCAAAATCTGGGGAGGCCTCCAAGAGCATTTTCAGTACATGTGCACTCTAATATGTTGATTACGTTATATGTTGACAAATTTTTTGAGCTATAGGTATATGAAGTGCAATTAATTAGCTCCCAAGAAACTGTCCCCATGTATCTGTTTTTATATTGACCTCATGCATATATATGCCTAGCCCCTTGACACATGTTTGGCATTTAAAAAACTATTCCCTGCCACCAACTGCGTGGTTCCCAGGTGCATTCTTGCCCAACACCATTGAACTGGAATATATCATACCCTGTAGTGTATAGGCCTACTATATTTCATATAATATTTTTGTACAAATATATGCCTCACTCTTTATAAACAATACATACATGTAAGTATGAAAAGTTGCTTCAAAATCTTATAGAATATGAAAAGGTTATTGCAACCCCAAAATACCTATAATAATACCAATAAAGTTAGTGTAAAATTTAAGTTTAACATGTAAATGAATAATGATCTGCCTATACACCACTTTCTAAATTTTATTCCAAGAACCTTAAATTTCAGTTTATTAATAATTCCTTTGTTGTGCAATTAATTTCATCAGCTAGATAAATCCTATTTAGCCAATCATCATACTCAAACCCTAATAGAATGATTTTTTCCCCTTCTTTATACAAGTAGTACAGAGAGAACCAAGTTCTACAGGAAGGGGAAGACATCGCCTACAAATTGACATGGACAAGTTGAAGGAGTTGATTGATCTCGGATTTTCAGTTACTGCAATAGCAAAGAATGGACTTTTAGGTGGAAAAATGCACCCCAACACCATTTACAACCGTTTAAAGGATGAAAATAAAACTGTGAGGTCAAAATACAGCAATTTGAATGATGAGGAGCTAACTGCATTGATCAGAACTTATAACAGAGATCATCCAAATGCAGGTAGAATTTGGATACTGGCAATACATGCCTGTACAGTTATTTTTAAAGGCATTTATCTTTTGAGTTGAGAAATGAAACCAATACACACTCATATTTATCTTTATATAATCATGTATAGAATATTAAAAAAAATATTTCATTTAGGTGCAGAAGAAGTTTTAGCAGCCTTGAAAGTTCAGGGAGTTTTGATTCAAAGAAAAAGGTGTCGTGAACTCTTGTCCAATATCGACCCAATTGGAACTGCAACTCGTTGGTCCCGCACTATACAGAGAAGGCAATATCGTGTCCCATCTGCCAATTTCCTATGGCATGTTGATACACATCACTCACTGATCAGGTAATTTGTTGACAATCACCCATTATTCAGTAAGGGTGCAATGAAATACCTCTATTTTGTTATTCGTTTCCTTGAAGTCTGTTACAAGTAAAGCAATCTGAAATGCCATTTTTTTTAATAGACTTTGAAAATTAGAGGTCACATCATTTTGCTTCAATCTTTTACAAGATGTATCTTCACAATATTTTTTGTGATTACGGAAATAACACACCTTGACATTGTGAAGATGTACAAGATCCAAGCAATATGTTTATGAGAAACAGTATTTTGTATTCATTCTACTCATTAAATCCTTATTCCATAAAGGATGTGTAACTGTAGATCGAGAATTTCATTTATTCCCAACAATCATAACAGTGATAACTTTAGAAAAGTTATTTTTGAGAACTTAAATTTGGAAATTGATGCATATCAATATGTTTCATCAAACACTGGTCAAAATGTTTTATCATTCCTATTATACTGTTATTCAAGCTAGTTTATATGCTAAATTTGATTAAGGAGTTCTCCGTATATCTGATCAATACATAGGGCTCACAACGGGTGTGACCAGTCAACAGGGGAATAATACATATATGTACATGAGAGTTGGTCAAAAACAGGTGAAATCTTGAATATGTATTTCTCTTTTAGATGGAATATTGTGGTGCATGGTGGCATTGATGGATACAGTAGAATGATAACATATCTTAGAGCATCATCATGCAATACATCAAAAGGAGCAGCGTGTTTCTTTCTAAAAGGGGTCACTAGGTATGGAATACCTAGCAGAGTGCGTGCAGATTGTGGAAGAGAATTTGTAGATGTTGGACACTTTATGACAGCCATTAATGGAACAGAGAGGGGAAGCTTCATTACAGGAAAGTCTGTCCATAATCAGAGGATCGAACGACTGTGGAGAGACGTTTACATGAAGGTTCTGGTAACATATTATCGACTTTTCCATTACATGGAGGATAAGCAAATTTTGGATGTGAATAACCCAGTCCATAGGTTTGCTCTTCAGTACACCTTCATACCAAGGATTGATGCAGCACTTAAAGACTGGTCCACAATTCACAACAACCACAGGCTCAGAACAGAAAACAACAAAACACCCCAGATGATTTGGCTAGAGTCTTTGGCCTGTTTTGCAAACAGCAATTCAACAGCTGTTAAAAACACTCAGGATGACCAGATGGGCCGTGTTCCAGAAATTTGTGAACGCTTAAACATATCAAATGATGAAAAATGCCATTTGAAACCAAGGGATGAGTGTCCGTTATCTGAAACAGACAGGGAGACTTTGGATGAAGCAGTAAATGTGAAGAAAGATTCGGAATCGTATGGACTTGACATTTTTGGGGAGGTGATGGATTTCATTTCCAGCCATATGATATAACGTACTGATAATGCACCTTTGTACAACTGAAAATTTGTATCTCAATTCAGGTGTCCAAAACCTGTGTGCAACACAAACCTTCCTGGGTTTCATGGAATCAAAGCATTCAGTGCAATTTGATTAAAATTAGATCTTTGCTACTCTCCAAAATTTTTTAAACCGACTATTGGAATTTCCTAGAGTAACAAAGATATGATTTTAATCAGATTGGCATTAGTACTACATGCAATACCTAGTTTTGGATTAATTGGTTTAATTTTACACAAACCCCTTTTATTTGAAAAGTTTCCAAAAGCTGTGCCAATTCATTTCATCACTCTGTAATGTGATCAAAATTGTCTTATTATATGACAATAAATGACAAGTATGCTACCATAGATGTTAACTAGTTGCTTAATATCATGCTACCATAGTTTACTAGTTGCTTAATGTCACAAGTGCTAATGCTTAATGCATTAAAGGAAAGTTTTACATGTATCATTGCACTTACATAACCAGAAGTCTCTGATGAGACTGTAGCTCTACTGGTCTGTTTGTATAACAAAAGAAAAGTAGCACTTGGATTTGAAACATTGCAACATGCAACAATAAATAGAATTATGTATCTTAATGTAGTCTACTTTTGTGACAAGTTATACTGAAATCAAATGAAAACTAGGAGTAGTAGCGTTTTGAAAGTATTTCACGGAAATTTCTATCTTTAGTACCGGTAACCATGACAACACCATTCACCCAAATAAAAAAAACAGAAATACATATTATGTATCGTAGTGTATTCTAACTGTGTGCCAAGTTATATTGAAATCGGACCAAAACTGTAGGAGGAGTAGCGTTTTAAAGGAATTTCACAGAAATTTCTATTTTTAGTAACCATGGCAACACCGTCCATCGAAATCAAAAACCGATGCACTAAATTATGTATCTTAGTGTAGTCTACTTGTGTGCCAAGTTATATTGAAATCGGACCAAAACTGTAGGAGGAGTAGCGTTTTAAAGGAATTTCACAGAAATTTCTATTTTTAGTAACCATGGCAACACCGTCCATCGAAATCAAAAACCGATGCACTAAATTATGTATCTTAGTGTAGTCTACTTGTGTGCCAAGTTATATTGAAATCGGACCAAAACTGTAGGAGGAGTAGCGTTTTAAAGGAATTTCACAGAAATTTCTATTTTTAGTAACCATGGCAACACCGTCCATCGAAATCAAAAACCGATGCACTAAATTATGTATCTTAGTGTAGTCTACTTGTGTGCCAAGTTATATTGAAATCGGACCAAAACTGTAGGAGGAGTAGCGTTTTAAAGGAATTTCACAGAAATTTCTATTTTTAGTAACCATGGCAACACCGTCCATCGAAATCAAAAACCGATGCGCTAAATTATGTATCTTAGTGTAGTCTACTTGTGTGCCAAGTTATATTGAAATCGGACCAAAACTGTAGGAGGAGTAGCGTTTTAAAGGAATTTCACAGAAATTTCTATTTTTAGTAACCATGGCAACACCGTCCATCGAAATCAAAAACCGATGCACTAAATTATGTATCTTAGTGTAGTCTACTTGTGTGCCAAGTTATATTGAAATCGGACCAAAACTGTAGGAGGAGTAGCGTTTTAAAGGAATTTCACAGAAATTTCTATTTTTAGTAACCATGGCAACACCGTCCATCGAAATCAAAAACCGATGCGCTAAATTATGTATCTTAGTGTAGTCTACTTGTGTGCCAAGTTATATTGAAATCGGACCAAAACTGTAGGAGGAGTAGCGTTTTAAAGGAATTTCACAGAAATTTCTATTTTTAGTAACCATGGCAACACCGTCCATCGAAATCAAAAACCGATGCACTAAATTATGTATCTTAGTGTAGTCTACTTGTGTGCCAAGTTATATTGAAATCGGACCAAAACTGTAGGAGGAGTAGCGTTTTAAAGGAATTTCACAGAAATTTCTATTTTTAGTAACCATGGCAACACCGTCCATCGAAATCAAAAACCGATGCACTAAATTATGTATCTTAGTGTAGTCTACTTGTGTGCCAAGTTATAATGAAATCGGACCAAAACTGTAGGAGGAGTAGCGTTTTAAAGGAATTTCACAGAAATTTCTATTTTTAGTAACCATGGCAACACCGTCCATCGAAATCAAAAACCGATGCACTAAATTATGTATCTTAGTGTAGTCTACTTGTGTGCCAAGTTATAATGAAATCGGACCAAAACTGTAGGAGGAGTAGCGTTTTAAAGGAATTTCACAGAAATTTCTATTTTTAGTAACCATGGCAACACCGTCCATCGAAATCAAAAACCGATGCACTAAATTATGTATCTTAGTGTAGTCTACTTGTGTGCCAAGTTATATTGAAATCGGACCAAAACTGTAGGAGGAGTAGCGTTTTAAAGGAATTTCACAGAAATTTCTATTTTTAGTAACCATGGCAACACCGTCCATCGAAATCAAAAACCGATGCACTAAATTATGTATCTTAGTGTAGTCTACTTGTGTGCCAAGTTATATTGAAATCGGACCAAAACTGTAGGAGGAGTAGCGTTTTGAAAAATTGTTTACAGACAGACGGACAGACAGACAGACAGACAGACAGACGGACGGACGACGGACACCTTACTATCGCATAAGCTCTTCTGGTCTCTGACCAGTAGAGCTAATAAAAAGTAACAACAGAAGTTACAGTAATTTATTATGAACCTTGAACAACGCAACATCTACAGTTAATTGTCTCCAGTACATTTCACCTCTTTTCTCCATATTAGTAGATCATCCAATGGTTTGAAAAAAGTGATATCCAATTTGGGTTGGTCTTTATGTATAATGCTTATACACTTAAGAAGTGAGCTTGTCACACGATTTTTCGAATGGATAAAACAACATGGCGAAAATAACACTTTATATGATACCCTTTTAAATAGAGGAAATTCTTAAATTAGAAAGAAAATTTCCCTGGAAGCCCTAAACACTGCTCACTTATTCAGTGGTAGTTTCAGGCAGAGTGATCTGCCCTTTGATGTAAAACATAAAAAAAAAATGATAATCTACAGTAAATAACAATTTAAAATTGATTTAAGTATTCTTAACATTATATCATACTAAGATTAAGTAATTAAAAAATAATTTGCATGTATTTTCTCTGTGTATACTGTACAAACAATTATTAATTCTGTAAACTAACATGTCATATCTTTGAACAATTTTCCTGGAGAAATAAGGCAGGCACATAATATGTTGACAATGTTCTCGAGTAACACTACATTTAATGTGATATAATTTTCTGAAAGTCCAAAAATTAATTTTTTTAAGTGTTTATACAGCTTCCTTAATTGTTTCCATAACTACAAAGTCTGTTTAAACAAATTCTAATTTTTTTTGCAGTTACACTGACTTGATTCAAGGAATTATCCTTCTTTTATTTATGTTTTACTTTAACCAATATAAAAATGTCAAATAGTATACCTGGTACATTCATTCTACAGTTTGAAAATTAATTAAATAATTTCAGAGATGCAAAACAAAGAAAATTATTTTGTCTATTAAAACCTATAATAGACAGACATGAAGATTCCAAACTTCATTTGTGGGGTAGACAATAAACATGTCATCCAACTTTGTACAGGTGATATAACTAAAAAAGAACATTATTGAGATCCTGACCTTAATTCTGACCTTGATCTCTGATTGAGTGACCAAACATTTTCCTGTCTTGGAGAATATGAAAGTAAATCAATAAAAGAATACATGGTTTATTGCATTACAATATAAAACAAGAGTACATGGGCCACATCTACCCGAGTCACTATGGCTCTAGCTCCTGTTCTTCATTAGATTCACTAGGATCATAAATTGAAATGCTCAATCTTCACTACCTGAGGATTCTTCCATATAAATATAACCAATCATGGCTTTGCTATCCTTAAAGAAGAAGATTTTAAAGATTTTGCCGATGTATTCAAATGTTAAACATGATCATTGAGGTGGTGGTGGTGGGGAGGGGGGGGGGGGTAGGGTGGAAGATCTGATCAAACTAGAATCTACACTCCTGAGGAAGCTTCCACATTAACCCAGGATGTTTAACATTTGGCTTCATTTGCTGTTCTTGAGATTTTCCTATATAATTCCAATATAAAACTTTGATCACCCATGATGATCCCCCCGTATCCCTGTAAGGTCATGATTAGAACATACCTCAGTATGCACCGAGTATACACTGAGTCAGGAAGCTTTTACATAAGTTTATCTTTTCTGGTGCAGTGGTTCTTGAGAAGATTTTTCAAATGACCCAACCCAATTTTTAGTCTTTCTTTATTATTTCACCTTTAATGGGGCGAGGCCCTTTAGTTGAATAAATTTATATCCCCATCACCCAATTATACTCTGCGCCAAATTTGGTTGAAACTGGTTCAGTGGTTCTGGAAAAGAAGATGAAATTTTTACAAGTTTATGAAGATGACAACAAGAAGGACAACACACAAATTTTGATCAGAAAAGCTCACTAAGGCCTTCACCTCAGGAGAGTTAACAAGAGGCCCAAGGGCCACATCGCTCACCTGAGCACACTGGCTAGGAAGAAGCAGAAATCAATTCATTGTATCGAAAAATTCTAAGGGGGGGGGGGGGGGACTTAAATTTACACTACCTCAGGATGCTTCTATATCAATATAACTAATCATGGCTTTGCTGTTCTTAAACAGAAGAATTTTAAAGATTTTTTTCCTAAGTATTCCTATGTAAAACTCTGATTGAACATTGTGGCCCCACCCTACCCACTGTAAATTTGAACAAATTGAATCTACAGTACCTGAAGATGCTCCTATAATAATATGACTAATCATGGCTTTGCTGTTCGTGAGCAGCAGATTTTTAAAGATATTTCCTATATTATCTGATGGTAAACTTTGACCCCCCCCACCCCTGTTGTGGCCCTGCTCTACTCCCAGGGGCCATGATTGGAACATATTTTAATCTACACTCCCTGAGGATACTTCTGTATGAATATGTCTAATTATGGCTTAGCTGTTCTTGAGAAGAAGACTTTTAAAGATATCTCCTATATTATCTGATGGTAAACTTTGACCCTCCCCCTGTTGTGGCCCCTCCCTATCCCTGGGGGTTATGATATGAACAAATTTGAATCTAGAGTATGTTAGAAGCTTCCACATAAGTTTCATCTTTTCTTGCCCAGTGGTTCTCGAGAAGAAGATTTTTAAAAGATGCCACCAAATTTTCCCGATTTCTTAATTATCTTTCCTAGAAAAAGGGTGCATAACTTCCTGTGAACAAACTTGAATCCCCTTCACCCAAGGATGCAAGTTTGGTTGAAACTGGCCCAGTTGTTCTTAAGAAGAAGTCGAAAATGTGAAAAGTTTACAGATGACATTTGGACACTGGACACTCTTTGATCAGAAAAGCTCACTTGAGCCTCGGCTCAGGTGAGCTAAAAAGTGATGATAAACTGATGGAGTGCTGCTGAGCAGGTGCATGATAAAAGGCCATAATGACAAACAAAATGTTTAGAATAACAAAAATCCCTCAGTATTTAAAACCCCAAATTCCATGCTGTTCTTGAAATCTTTGTAGGTGGAATTTGAGGTTGGTAGATGGAGAGTATTTGTGCATGTAACTGCTTTGGGCAGTTTTTCTTGCCAAAAACAAATGCTTGGTTTGGGAGTAAATCCAAGTGGTGGGGGCTCCTTTGCTCCTGTGGCAAAATGAAGGATCTTTGAATAAGTCAAAGGTGTATCACCTTCTGAAAAAAAAAAACATGAAAATATATTTCATATCACGGATCTATGAATACATCTATTTTATTCGTACCGATTGCTCTACACAGTTTATTTGGACTACAGAGAAAAAGAGTAAGATGTATTTATGTGCAGTAGGCAGGCCTCTAAAATTTCGGTGCCAGCTGGCGCCTTATCAAAAAAATTTAGCAAATTTTTAGTCGCCTGGCCGTTTTTCTAAGGCGCCAACTTTAAAAGAATATAGGGACCCATGACATGCCTAAGAAAACACGACATGTCCATTGCTAAAAATAATTTTCTCTTCTTTTAAATTTCTTTTCAATTTTTCAGAAAAACTGTTAAAAATGGGAAAATTCCCGTAATTCGACATCGCCAAGTCAATTTAAAATGGTCGCCAATTTGGCGACCAATGGAAAAATTTTAGGCGCCAATCAAAAAATTCTAGGCGCCATGGCGACTAAATTAGTCGCCAGTTAGAGCTCTGGTAGGTGAACTGGGCACCACAAAATAAAAACACACATTTAACAACCCTTATGGAAATGAAATTATAAGTTTAGTATGAATTTTTTGCACTACAGCTGTACCTTCTACTTCTTCTAAAAAGTCTCTCCACCAACCAAGAACCACATTTTGTGCATTTCTCTGGTTTGAACCTTTTTCTGCAAGCTGATATTCAAAAAGGCTTTCAAAAGATTCTATTGAAAACTTGATCTTCTTGTATACGAACAGCTTATGCAAACTTTGAAAATTTTTTACAATATCCAACCTGTTGAGCCCATCACAGAACCTGAAAATTGAATGTATAAACATGTAAAACTAAATTGCATTTCAGTGTGACAAATTTTAATTACAATAGTATATGAGGCATCAATATCATCATACATATATAATATCTACATTATATACATATATATATATATATATATATATATATATATATATATTGTAAACATCTGAAAACAAGGAAAGTGCTTACGTTTTAAGAAGAAGAGTTGTCTTTTTATTTTATTTTTATATTGATTACCAGACACTGTGAAATTTCTTATTTTTGGATATATATATATATATATATATATATATATATATATATATATATATATATATATATATATATTCATATGCTGGGTCCCTCTGATTAAGAAAAAATCACCGTTTGTATGCCTGTGCAGATCTGTCAAAGAGATACCAGTGGACCACCCTACAAACCATTGCCTCTGTCTCTTCTGCAGTTTGACAGACTGCATCTATACCTGCAAGACTTAGTAAGCCTGATAGTTTTTCTATGGATTTTTCTCTGGAAATTTGGGTTTTGGCTCCAAGGATCTATAATGAACACATGAGCATTTTACATTTTCAATGATATAAAAAATATAGCTCTAAATGGTATGGTATGTATAATGACAACTTGTGCATGCCTCATTCTACATAAAATGATTTCTTTTATCAGGCAAATCTGTATTGTTACTCAACAGTTTTAAAAACAATTTCTAACCTTTTCTAATTTTGATTTTAGTTCCTCATTTGGCATATCTTCTATGGTCACCTTTACAGATGCTGGCCCTCTAAGAAGTGCTTTAACAAATGAAGGATCAAAGCATCGAGGCGCTGGACCTCCATGAACCAGAGATAATCCAATGACTATTCCCGCATAGTAGTAGTCATCATTGTCAAATGCTATTAAAATCAGAAATTCTTTAAATACTTTCATAATGAATAAATGAATCAAGCACTAGTAGTACAATTGGTACTTTATAATTATAATAATTACTAGCTACTCTGTAAAACAATATTTTCAGTACCTTTTTTGTTCCACGACAAGTATTTGGATGTCAGAGATCCTTCAAACAGTGAGGAGTTGAGGGTATACTCCATCAAAAGATCTAAAAATTCCCTCTTGGGACCACCTTGGTCAATCCCTTCTTCCATTTCTCCATAATAATCAGAAAACTTAATAAGAAGGTCATTAAATGGCATAAAATCTTTCTTTTTAAGTTTTCTGATGGTGCACTCCCAAACATTTTGTCTGTTTACATTGAAGCGCGTAACAGCAGATGTTTGAATTTTGGATGACAATGTTGTCAGGGTGAACAAAGGGTCAGCTCTGTAAAATAATTGGATGATCATCAATTAATAGCAACAAAAAGTACATACAACTTTTCTTAGTACACTCATTTTCCAATGTATCTATTGTTACACTTACTCCTCAGGCTCTGCAGTCAATTCAGGATAATTTGTTTTGTCTATTTCTGATTCAGAGGATGAATCGGATGAAATACATGCTACATCAACATAATTCCTATAAAATATAAATTGAAATGGTTTTTCTGATATAGCAAAGAAATATTAATTCTACCATACCTGTCTGATATCATAAATTGTGCTGACAAGGTATAGTCAATTCCCATTACATTGAAGTCTATAATATTGTATAAAGTATTTTATATAGGACCCTGTTCCAAAGGTCTTATTAATCTCCATGTGAAATTTAACTAGAATAACTTTAAAAAATTAACTTGCTACAAAGTGAACCACAAGTGCTTCTGTTCTCTCCACAGAAAGAAAAATACCTGTAAGTGTCTGGAATATCTGGAAGGGAATCATCATCAGAGCTCTCAACAGTCAATACACTGTTCTAAAAGAAAATGCACTAATATAAGTATAATAACAATTTGAAGCAATAAAACATTAAATGTGGCATGTATAAAAGTTCTCTAGCTTACTTGCTGTATGTTTGATTTTGGAATTAGCCAATCCCTCATTTTTACATTACAAAGTGCTGCAGCTTGTCTTTGGGGACGAGGAACAGCAGAGGATGTTGAGGGATGTTGGTCATTTTCCTTAAAGCTATTTGCTTCTTCAGGTTCCTCAAGTGGTACTTCATCCTGGAACATAATGGATTAAAGTATATAGCTATGTAAATGTTTGATTTGGTCATAGAGAGCATTAATTTACAACACAACCAGAACAAGAGATGTTTGTGAAACACTTATGACCAATCCCCACCCCCCTTTCTAAGTCAAAGGGGCATAACTCTGTAAAAAAATTGCTCGATCATACCCAAAATAGAACTTGGCCTAGATATTTTTATGCTAAATCTGTATACTAAATTTCATTTCTGTATGTACATGCAACCTCTGCGAAGAAAATGAACGGAAACTGTTGGTGGACCAACCGACAGACAGACAGCAGCAAAGCAATATGCCCTCCCTTCTTCCAAGGGGTGCATAAAAATACTTCAACCTTTAACATTAGAATACCATACTTTAATTACCTCGCTTAGCCATGTTACTTGCAACACTGAACTTGAGAAAAGACCAACATCCCTCAAACACCCATAATGTAAATGGGAATATAAAGGCTTTTCCATTCCAGGAATAGCTACTTTAAAATACTCTGAGGAAGATGGCATACTGCCAACAAAATTCATCAAAACCTGCAATATAAATGAAGAAAAATGTAATATTATAATGTTACATCTTGCCAGTTACAACACCTCTAATATTTAGCTTTACCATGTGACCCAAAGAGATCAGATTATTAAAAAATATTTTTTGAACTTATAAAACATCTTCTGTTGATATGATAAAAAATTCCACATTTGTTTCATTTCAATGCTATTTTTTCCAACTGATTCGGTATCAGAACCATGTATATATTCATTAGGCTTAATCTTATTTGCGGGGTAGAATAAAGCTATCTTACCTCAGTAGGTGTGGTCTGTAAAAATCTTCTTGTTACTGTCCATTGATGACTTCGAATTTTGAGGGATATACCCTCTTTTGGTTCCGCTGGTACTTCTGATCTTCTTTCATCCCTCAGCTTAAAAAAAAAATGCTTATTGATGTACAAAGTGTAACATACATACGTAATGCTAAACTATGACGTGATTTATCTTAATGAACATTAGTGATTGTTATAGTAGAATTAACTTCATTAGATATTGTGTACATGTATATTGCTCATTACTCAATCATGACATTAATATAAGGATTTTTATGACCCAAGATGATTCTAAAAAGTGCTCACTTTCTGCAATTCAAGGTCTCTCTGTTCTTGCTCTTTGACCTGTTGATCCTTAAAAGAAATTTATTTTCCTGAAGTTAATTAATATCTCAAATGACTGTTAAACTTATTTTTCAGACCTAATTTTTTTTGCAATGTCTTATCATATTCATAAAAAAAATCTAATAAAACTTCAACATTTTGTAAAAAAAAAAAAAACAAAAAAAAAAAACAACCAAAAAAAAAAAACTCTTACACTTAATGAAGTAGCCAAATCATCTTTTGGAAGATGATTTTTGGTATCCTGTAGATGTGCAATAAGGTTTCGGAATTTTAATTTTCACCCTAGGGGTCAAATGGGGGTTTTCTACAAAAAAATCCTGGTTCCCAGAACTGCTCTATTATTTAGCACAATAGCCAAATTGGTTTTTGAAAAATGTTTGGGTGTGCAATAAGGTTTCTGAAGTATCATTTTCACCCTAGGGGTGAAATGGTGGTCAAAAAATGCTATTTTTCTGCTTTATCTAGTCCTACTTATTATCAAAACTAACCTTTTCTCTATCTTTACGCAAACTCTCCTGAAATTCAATGTCTTGAAGAGCCATTAAATTGCGTCTTTCTTGGATATTTTCCCTCTATTATCAAAAATTACATCAAATTCACAATCAACTCTAGTACTGTATCTATAATACATAAATTCAGTTACAATTTAAAAAAAATCAAGATCATGATGTTTGTATGAACATTTATATTCTCAAATTAACACATATATAAATAAATGTTGTTTGCATATTTCAGGGGGTCTGAAGGGTTTCCAAAACATCAGATGCCTGTGAAATTTTAATTTTAACCTCCTATTTCAGTTTTCTTAATTTTTTTGTTATACACAACTGTACATGTACATAATCTATTTAAGTGGGTAGTTGGGGAGTAGGCAAGAATGGTCTTTAGGGTTGAAAAAAATTATTTAAAAGTTATATATACAAAGCACCAAATATAAGATCAACAATACTTCTGCATGAAAATTATTCATAGATTAATTACAGTAGATTCTGCTTCTGATACTCTTCTCCTTGGCAGCTGTATCTGTGGAAAGAAAGAAATGGAGAGTTTGACATTGCCATGGAGAATAGTATTTTCACTTACCTGGGTAGGCCAAAAAAATTTAATATGTAGTTTCTGTATGGCCAAAACTTTCAACATTCAATGTGCCTGGCAGGTACTTTTTTTAAAAAAAAAATTTAAGCAGATGTTATGTATTTTTTTTGTGTCACCAGCTTGATTTATTCTTACTTGTGGAAGTGTGACATCATAGTCTTCCTCTAAAGATGTAGAGTTTGCCATCCTATTTTGCTAAACAAGAAATAATGTACTCATTATACTAAATGTTCCTTACTTATTGACAGGCGAGAAATAATTGTTAGTGCATGATGTGCTTTTATTAAAATAGTTTATAATCTGAATGCAATGATATTGCCATGCCTGAATCTATTACATTACCATGGAAACTTGTTCAGACTCAGGAATGAGTCCTGTGCTTAACTCCAAAGGCCTGGTAGTGGTCCCTGCAGTTGAAATTGTTACCCTTGATACTTCTGGCCCATTTTCAGATTCTTGGGTTATGCTTTGCTTACCCTAGGCAACATAAAATCAGTAAGTTTTGTGTATTTCTTTGAATTTCTTTTAACAAAAGATATATTTCATGACTAAAATTTCGTACACAAAGCCTATGGGCCACAACCCTCAGCTGAATAATACATACAAATGCAGCTCCCTCTCTTTCCCTCTCTGATAAATGAATACATTAATTCATCTCTTTTTGTGTTTTGTGGCAAAAATCTTAGTCAATTGGCATATAATTATATTGACAATTGCATACATGACAAAATTATGTTCCTGTTACTGATGCAAGAACATCTGTTTTCTGAAAATTTCATTTTCGTTTTCACATATCTTTGTATAATTAAACAAGAAATATTTAGAACTGTGAAAATTTTATCTTACATATAAGAGTACCAAATGACTATCTTGCAAAAAAAAAGGGGTTGGATGGGTGGGTGGTTACCAAAATCTGATGATCTAATTCTAATTATTTCTTATTTTATTGACAATAATGATGCCATATGTTTGAATAAGGGTATACTACATGTACCAAGGAAACTTGTTCATTCTCAGGAATGGTTCCTGTCCTTAACTCAGGAGGCTGAGGGATGGTAGTGGTGCTTGCAGTTGGACGTGTTGTTTCTTTTGAGATTTCTTGCATTGACTCTTTAGACTTCTGGGTTATTCCTCGGTTCTCCTAAACAACACAAAACAAATGGTTTAAAAAGTTGCAAGAATAATAAATCTACATTTCTTAAAATATACATTTAATGTCAATGAATCAATCAAGAGCAATGAGGGGAGGAAAACATTGGTGACCAAAGATTACAAAGCTCACCTTGACAAATATAACTGATCTCAATGACAATTTTTATGCGAAGTATCATTCATTGACAAGGCATTATGCAAAATTAAAACATCAGATACTTACACTGATCATGATGATAATGGTCCCTTGATACTTTAGTTTTTTTAATTCTTGTGGAATGCAAGGAACCGAAATAAATTTCCGTGCACTGTCCAAAGTGTAGAGGTAGAAGTCTTTGCCTTCTAGCTTTCCTGGATACAAATTTCTTATCTTGTCCTTAAACTCTTCCTCAGTTTGATTCAATTCAAATTCTACTTGATCACCTTTGTAGTTTTTATACACTGAAGCTGGATATCCTGTAATTATTTAACACCAAAAACAACTTAAATACCAAATTATCTTTTCAATTTAACCTCTCATGTTCAATCAAATGAATTAAATGTTTCTTGTTTCTACAAATTATTTTACTTGCATGATCAGCATCATCATCACTGTCATTATGTGTAAGAATTATTATAAGAAAGAGCTGCAACAAATTGCATGCATACCCCATTCCTGTATTTCCATATTTCTCCCTTGGTTCTTTTATTGAATGATCAGATGTATTTGAATTATAATGTCCATTAGCAACATTTTTCATAGTACAGTAAGTCAAGGAGAATAATTAATAAAGGAATTTGTACTTTGACAAAAAGCAAGAGTTATCTTTCTTGTTACATGTAATTTATTGATGATCCTTTTTGTCAGTCTCCCATGCAGAGTTGTCGTTCGTTACTCTCTAAAACACCTCTGCAATGGACTCATGTCAAGATTTTTGACATAAGGTATAAAACACAGCATTTCAAGGATTATTTCAAATTTAACTAATAGTTTTTAATTTACTAAGTAAAATACTACCTTAAAAGACAATCATTATAATTAGCGCAGGTATAAAATGATAATTCATTAAAACAAATGCACTATTTCTCGGCTTATCACTGTCAGTGACATAAGTGAGCCAACAATAGAGGTGAATGTATGAGCCGATGGTTGAGAGTGCCTATTTGTACGCATACCACATGTGATTTATGCAATTAAATGGGGAAAAAAATTATATTACCAAATCCATGTTGTTGATGAATAGGAATGTTTGGATCCATCTTTGATAATCTGGGTAAATTGGACCCCTCCGGTAAGAAATACATCTTAAGTTTCAATTTCTTTGGTGGAGGGCCTCTTTTTTTTGGAAGTAGCCTCTGTCGCTTTGGCAATTTTGAGCTATCAAAATGCTTAAGAAGATTCAATCCTGTTAAGGCATTTTGAAACCTTTCCTTGTAGTCTTCAATGTTTGACATCTGGAAGTCATCATCAGAATCTGTAATTAAAATATGAATTAATTAATTACAATACAATGGATCAATTTAATAAGTTAGACAGTGGGCTCTATGCAGACATATGATAGACTACGGTATTACAACTTTTCATAAACACTGCATCACAAAAATATTCTGGAACATACCATACCTCTTTTATTTCATATCAATTATGGTAACCATCAATTTATTTTAGAGGTTTACACAAACATAATGACATCTGACAGACAGACATTATTCTTTGAGCATCATGTCAATTAATGGAAGGATCTCTTTTTTTTCTTCAAATTTTACAATAATTGATTGAGAATTGAATACTTCAGTCTAAGTATATTAAGTTATGTCATCAAAGCTGGTGAGGTTTGAGACAATAGTGTAGATTTCGATACTTTTAACCTTGGGAATCATTTTGGAATAATCATGCACATTAACTCACTCATACTCACTAAATGGGTAAGCTTCTTAATTGAAGCAATAACTGATTTTTTAAACAGAGATCTGCAAATGCAGACCAAAAAACTTGCTGGGGCCATTGTGGGAACATTTGTTAAAACTTCTTGAGAGGTTAATTTTAGCCCAATTTCCATAATTTTTCACATCAAAATGCAAATTTGTTAAAATTTTCTTCACCTATCAGCAGCTATTAAGTAAAATGTGACACATTCATTGAGAATCATTTATGAAATAATTCACTTACTGAAAACAAAATTTCTGACTGCAAATACTAATAGAGTATTGTTATTGTGATTTATGAATGATTAAATTTTCAAGCATAACCACTCATGGTTGAGACTATTCAATCTGTGTAAGCTAGGGTAATAAAGAATTAAGGAATGTCCAGTGTGGTCAGTTGCAAGACTTACAAGATTTTATGAGTGGAGTCATGGGAGCTATTGTTTGTAGAACTGCTTGGTGCCCAGTATTGAGTGTTAGAATTATGATGGCTTGATGAGGATTTGATAAAGATATGTGTAGGTTTGGAGTTAGTTAATTAATAGAATGGGGCTAATGTTGTGAGTTCATTAATAGATTGGAGCTAATGTTTTAAGATAATCATCAATTGGAGTTAAGTGTAAAATCTCAGAAGTTGTGAATTAATGGTCTTTGCTAAAAATTAGACACTCAGTGAATAAGCCTGCAAAGAGAGCATGTGTGTAACAACTTTATCACATAATTGTACTCCTGAATTAAATAAGTTGTTGTTTATTCAAGTGTAATTTAGCAAATTGTTTATAAATTGAATTTGAAATAGATTACACTTTACCAGGATTTAATATCAGTGGATTAATACTAACAACAGTTTACTGGAGATATGTATCAAAATCACAAGGTATACTCAAGAGTAAAAAATATGTGCACTTTTAATTTTTACTATGTAATCCTTTACAAACCTTTTTTTTTAATTCCACAATTATAATTTCATAGTTATGATAGTTATTAAAAATTGATATTATTATGAAATTTTTACAAGAGAATTAGTTTATAAATTATATTTATGATAAAATTAAACCATGCTTGTTATTTCTAGTATTTTTATGTGGATTCAAGAATCAAATTTTATAGTTAGACTTAGCCTTTTTTATTTATTAATATACATTTATATAGGATGAGAATAAAACAATCCTTTTATGAAGATAATCTTATCTCTAGTTCATGTCGAAGAATGTATTTGATTCAATCTTTATTTACTTCCTCTGGAACGGAGATTCAAATTTTATTCAAATTTATTTTAGTGATACCTGCAGTAGAAATATTTTAGCATTTTTTTAATGTGAAATTTGTAATGAATTATATGGTAAAAATTCGAAAAACTTTTGACTCTGTAGTGTAGGCCTATACATAAATTAATAAGCCCTTTCACCTATTCACGATAACTTCGGTACTGCTCTTTTGCAGTTTGGCAAAGTTTTTGTTGGTAGATAATATTAAATGACGCTTATTAAACACATTGTTGTAGCGTCATATTTCACCAAACTATAGGCATTTTTTCCTTGCAAAAGAGCAGTACCACTGTTATCGTGGAACAGTTTAAAAATAATATTAATGTATCGCGGACGGTCACCATGACTATGAATTTCTTTAACTGGCGATGTAATTTTTAAAATTTAAAAATATATATAGAGAAACTCCTTTTTAAAAAAAAAAAATGCATTTTCATGATGTTATTCACAAATAATGAGCTACAAATAACTTTGCATTTTTTTTTGTTTTGTTATGGCATTTTTCAGAACTCATCGACCAGCTACTATAAATATCATAGACTAGGCCTATGCATCAGTCTTTCGGAAATCGCTATCAATTAAATGCTGAAAAGAAGACCGTAACGTTACCCATATTTTCGTTGTTGTTGGCCATCATCGCACAGCAGCTTCCGCCGCACCGCCAAAAAAAAAAAAAAAACGCCCGCGTTTTTTATTTTCATTTCTTTTAAATATTAATAATTTTTCCTGTAAAGATTTTATAAATATTAAATTTGCCTGAAAGTCGTTACAGACTCACTTTTCATGTCAAAAATTATATATATATCTATAACAACCAATGAAAATGATCGTTGTAAAGGCTAACTCTTATCTTGTAACTAGGATTAACGTATCTATGATGAACGAACAAAACTATTGTTAACTATAGTTTTGATCGTAAACTGTAGTTTAGAGTTGTGAAATATAGTTTCACAGAAAATTATGCATCTCCGATACAAAATATGAGATTCTGTTTGTAAACTGTGTTTCTCAAATGTAAAACTATATTTATCACAATTTTGTGAATTCGGCACCTTAAATATCCGTTAACTACAGATTACAATCGTAAACTATAATTAACATTCGTTAACTATAGTTAAGAGTTGTAAACCATAGTTTACAAATTGTGAAACCGTATTTATTAGATAAACTATGTTTTGCAATTGCTAATGATTGTTTTCCGTGTTAATTATAGTTTACGCTTGTGAAACATAGATTATCGTGTTAACTATGGTTTACAGATGTGAAATATAGATTAACGTCGTTAACTATAGTTTACAATCCGTAAACTATAGTTTACAGCCGATAAACCTAGTTTATCGACTGTGAAACTAGGTTTAGCTCATTTTTGTGAATTTGGCGTGCCATATTTATGGCTTTGACAAAATCTTGTTCATCTTGTCTAATTACTTTGTCCAAAATAATTTTATGTCTAAATACACTTGAAAAAATGCTGGATTTAAAGCAAAAATCACCAAAGTCTTGTTTTAACACGTCGGGAACAGGGGGTAACTGGAAAAAGTCGCCACATCCTACAACTTGAATTCCTCCAAAATAATTATCATTTCCTCTCGTCATTCTGCATATATATTCTAATTGGTTGAACAGTTTTAAAGAAAGCATTGAAATTTCATCAATCACTAAAATGTCAGTTTTTAGTATGTTTTCTTTGTACTTGGCAAAATGTTCATCATTGAATATTTTAGTTTGAAGTTTTTCATTAGAAAACCGCCCATCTCCAATGCCTGACCATGAGTGAATAGTCACCCCACCGATGTGCAGCGATGCCACTCCTGTAGTCCCCGTTATTGCAACGAGTTTAGCAGAGTTCTTAAACTTTTCTCTAATTTTCTCGATTAAAAAGCTCTTTCCAGTTCCACTCTGTCCCAGAATTAAAAGATTGTGTCCGTTATTGATGGCGTTAAACGCGTCTTCTTGCTTTGGATCCATTTTGACTTGTTTACTTTCTGTTTGCTATAAATAACCATAAATTTTCCAATGCTATTTAAGAAACATCCTCATAGCCAATCAAAACCGACATTGCATCCGGGACTAGCACATACCATTCCATGGGTGAATTCGACTTTTCGCTCGGCGAGCAGAGTTTTGACGCTGTTTATGGAGATGAAAGGAAATAAAGACAAGCTTGCCATATATGGTTGTGTAGATAAATTATCCCCTATCAAGGTTCTGTTCTCTAGGGTTCTTTAGAGTTCTCTAGGGTTCTCTGTTTAGTAGTACCCCCCAAAAACAGAACCTTGACACAAGAGCCAAAAATTTCACAATTTTAGTAAAGGACTCGATACTTATTACAGGAAATTCTTGCATTTATTATGAAGTTGAGCCCTTAGAGGAACACAAAGTGATTACGGTGATCAATTACCTGTTTGTAAATAAATTTATTTTATTCAGATACACTCTTCACGTTTAAACTTTAGATACTCTAATAATAGTAATGTTCTTTTATAAATATACGTGCCCACACGATTCCTTTACAAAACTGGATTTTATTATCAAGTTCAAGACAACCCCTCAAGATATACAACAATAGGTGTTCACACTTATCCATTATACTATTCCCCTTATGAAATAGGGTACCTATAAAGTGCAGAACGAAATGAAAAAGTACGAAACTAAATGAAACGAAACGAAATCAAATAAACGGGATAAAAAAGACCAAGAACGGTCTGTATGTTTTAGATATTTACTGTCTAGCACCGTGTAGCCACTGCAATCATGGAAGCAGCCCTTGGTTGTTTTGTTTTTTTTTAATTCCCTACTCGTTAAGTTGCCGAAAGTACATGTACAATAAAGACAATTTATTTATTAATGAACTAGAGTACATTCTATAAATATTCATTTATGCTACATTTTTTTTCTGTTTTGCAATTTGACTTCACATTTCTTTACAAGGGCAATCCAGGCCTCTTTTGGTAAATGTTGATGAATACAATTTTATACTATCCCTCTCTTGACACTTGTTGAAGGTTAGTATACGTGAGTGGATCAAAGAGACGTCCATCGGTTATGTAAAACAAATCGACAGACATAAAAAAAATTACTCTCTATTCGTAAGAAGTATTCATTGAGGTTTTTTTTGACTGGATGGGGGGGGGGGGTGTGTTAAATATGCAGAGCGCATTTAACGCATTAAAGCAGTAAATACTAGACTGTAATCTCTTCCTTACCTATTTCTCCCTTTATATGGTGAATTTAAGGGCGAACTTGATTTACTTACACCTTTTACACCGTGTACATCTTTCTTAATCAAGTGCCGGGGTGTAGACTTTCTTACACCAAATTTAGGGCATGTGTTGAAAGGTGTACACTGAAAACAATATGGCGGAGAATGGTACGATTGAAATTTTTGTTATAAAAAGGATAAGAAGTTGTCTTTTGTGTGTAAGTGATGAATTGAAATTATTTTTCATCCATTTTAAATAATTTAGTCAATTCTTAATGTATTTTATTTTTTTTTTTCACTTTAAACCAAAAAAGTTTAGCCACACACTGGCAAGATGCAAAATATATACTACACCATATACACTACACCTCGTAAAATGCACTTGATTATACAACACCACCTTTCACACCGGTGTACACCAACTTAAGCTAAATCAAGCACGCCCTAAATAATGAAAAGTTCATTGAAAATGAAATAAGTTATAACATTTTAAAAGTATATTTAAATCACAGGTACGTAGCATCATGGAAAGGAGAGAGAGAGGGGGGGGGGGGGAGAGAGAGAGCATGGGGAAAAACTGACGGGTACCTGTAAAGTGCGAAATGAAAGGAAACCTAACGAAACGAGACCAAAGTCGAAACCAAACAAAACGAAACAAAACCAAGTGAGACAAAGTCGAGCTTAAAGTATATTACTATTTTATAAAAGGAATTCTCAGGATAATAAAGGAGGAAGTCCATAACAATTCCTAGTATCCACAGATTCGACAATGTATAACCAAAACCTACCGATCTTTACATAATGATGAAACAACAAATTTTACGCATTATAATTATTTGTCCAAATACTAATAAAAAGTTCAAGGCATCACCCTGAGGCAAAGGGTGTGGTCTCAAGGTCACTTCAAAGTTGACCAAAATTTACGTTTTGTTTAATCTTTGATATTTTGCCCACTATAAGGCCTACGATCATCAAATCTTGTTAGTTGATGCATCTTCGGAACTCATATCACGTTGACTCAAAAGTAGGTCATGGTGACCTATTTTTTGAATTTTTCAGGTATTCATTTTAATTTTGATGCATAACTTGGATACTTTGAAGCCTATAATCATCAAACATGTCAGTTTATGCATCATGGGACCTTGAAGTGTGTCAACTAAAGAGTAGGTCACCGTGACATACTTTCTGAATTTTATGGCTGATCATTTTCTAAACATTACAGGTCATTATTTCAAATACTAACAGGTTTAGAATCCTCAAACCTTAAAAGTTTATGCACCTAGGGGCCTTAAAACATATTTATTGAAAACTAGGTCACAGTGACTTACTTTTGGAATTTTACATGTATTCATTTTCAAATTATTGAAGAGGCTTATTTTGACACATTAAAGCATGGGATCATCAAACTTTACCAGTTGATGCATCTTGAGTCCTCGGAGTGCGTCAAACAAAAAGTAGGTCACCTTGACCTAATTTCATGGCTTAATTTTAATATTTTCAGATACTAATTGGCTTAGAATTATCAAATTTCTCAGTTGATGCATCTTGGGTACCCAGAGTGTGTCAACCAAAACGTAGGTCACCGTGACCTACTTTTAGAATTTGATGACTTTTTCAGTTACAAATTGGCTTCGAATCATCAAACTTTGCCAGTTCATGCATTTTGGGTCCTCAAAGTATGTCAACCAAACAGTAGGTCACAGTGACCTACTTTTGGAATTTGATGGCTTTTTTCAGTTACTAATTGGCTTAGAATCATCAAACTTTGTCAATTGATGCATCTCAAATCTTCGGAGTGTATCAACCAAAAAGGAGGTCACTATGACCTACTTTTGCAGTTTCATGGCTTAATTTGAATATTTAGGATACTGGTTGGCTTGGAATTATCAAACTTTGTCATTTTATGCATCTTGGGTACCCGGATAGTGTCAACCAAAATGTAGATCACCGTGACCTACTTAGCAATCTGATCGCTATTTTAGATGGTAATTGGATTAGAATCATCAAACTATGTCAGTTGATGGATATTGGGTCCTCAAAGTGTTACATTTGGAATTCAATTTTGTTTCAGATGCTAATTGGCTTAGAATCATCAGATTTTATCAGTTGATGCATTTTGGGTCCTTGGAGTGTGTTGACCAAAAAGTAGGTCAGCGTGACCGACTTTTGCAATTTCATGTTATTTCTGATGGTAATTGGCTTAGAATCACTTTGTCAGTTGATGCATGTTGAGTCTTCGGAGTGTATCAACCAAAGATTAGGTCATTGAAAATATCTAACTTAGTCAGTTGATGCCTCTTGGGTTCTCGGAATGTGTCAACCAGAGAGTAGGTCACCTCGACCTACTAAAGGAATTTGGTGGCTATTTCAGATAGGAATTGTCTTAGAATCATCAAACTATGTCAGTTGATGCATCTTGAGTCCTCAAAGTGTGTCAACCAAAAAGTATGTCACCGTGACCTACTTTTGGAATTTGATTGCTATTTCAGATAGTAATTGGCTTAGAATCATCAATGTTGTCAGCTGATGCATCTTAAGTCCTCGGAGTGTATCAACCAAAAGAAATTCACTTCCTGACTAAATTTAAATGTTTCAGATACTAATTGGCTTGGAATTATCAAACTTTGTCAGATGTTGCCATGCTGACCTACTTTTGGAATTTCAAGGCTTTACCCTTATATATAGGTTGCCAAGGTTGCTTAAAACAGATGGGATTATAGGTTGTACAATTTTCAGAAGAGTGAATCAATGTCCTTGGACCTCGTTTTTTATTTGCTCGCCAAAGATTTTTCAGATAAATTGACAGTTTCTTCCCCCTGCTCTCTCTATCTCCTTTCCATGATGCCACGTGTACGTGATTTAAATATACTTTCAAATCAGGGTTTATTACCTTATTGCACATCCACAGGACACAACCAATCATCTTCCAAAAGATGATTGGGCTGCTGCGTAAAATGTAAGGGGATTTCTTGGAACCAGGGGTTTTTTTTGTATTAAAAAAAAAATCATTTTTCGACCCCATTCCAAAACCTCACTGCAGATCCACAGGACACCACCAATCATCTACCAAAAGAAGATTGGGCTACCACATTAAATGTAAGACGAGTTCTAGGAACCATGGATTTTATGTATTAAAAACGTCATTTTTCAACCCACAATTGACCCCTAGGGTGAAAATGAAAATTCCGAAACTTACTGCACATCCACAGGACATCACCAATTATTTATCAAAAGATGATTGGGCTACTTCGTAAAATGTCAGGGGAATTCTGGGAACCAGGGTTTTTTGGTATAAAAATATCGTTTTCGACCCCCATTTGACCCGGGGAAAATGAAAATTCCGAAACCTTATTGCACATCGACAGGACACCACCAATTACCTTCCAAAAGATGATTAGGCTACTGCGTAAAATGTAAGAGGAGTCTTTGGAACCATCATTTTGGGGAAAAACGTCACTTTTTGGCCCCCGTTTTGCCCTTAATAATTAAAATTTCAAAACTTTATTGCACATCTACTGGACACCACCTATCAAATTCAAAAGATTATTTGGTTACTGCTTAAAATAAAAGAGAAGTTTGATGAAGAAGAACGTGTGACAGACCAACGGACGGACGTATCAGGGTAAAAACAATATACCCGAACTTTCTTTAGAAAATGCGGGTATAATAATGCGGAATGTAACAATAAAAAAATACATTATTACATTTTTCGTTAATCTTGACACAAAGTGTAACAATCCAAAAATCGTGTTGTTACTTTTTGCATTTACATTCTGCATTGATCGTATGTTGACGTAAATTGTAATAAGGCAAAATGTAATAATTCTAAAAAACTGATTTTACATTTTATATTATTAATTCTGCGTCGATCTCGACGCTAAATGTAATGACGCAAAACGCAATGGTCCAAAAATTGTGTTATTACATTCTGCGTTATTATGTTCTGCATTGATCTCGATGCAAAATGTAACAAAGCAAAATATAATAATCCTTCAAAGTCTAAATTTTACATTCTGTATTGATGTTGATGCAAAATGTAATAATGTAAAAATCCTAGTTTATTACATTTTGAGTTGTTATTACATTTCAAGTTGTAAATAAAGTGCCCCACCACAGCATGATACGCCCGTCAAATATTGTTCAATTATCACAAACAGTTTAGAGTGCAAGAAAATCAAGTCAACCTTGATACAAGGATTTCCAAGATTTTTCCATTTCTTATAATTTTTGTTTATACATTTCCTGTGGTGTAGGCATTATAACAAATATTACATTATAGATCCTCAACTGGTAGTGTTAGAGCTTGACAAATGCCCATCTGCAGCCCCCCCCCCCCTCCCCGCCACACACACACACAGTGACACACACACACACATCTTTCATATTTGTGAGACATGATGTTCTGAAATTTACTAGTTGATATTTTCAAAAAATTAAATAAGAATATCATATTAAACAATATCAATTTAGTCTTAATAACTTAATCTATACCAATTTAATTTTAAAATAAAAGACTGGCCATCAAATGACATATGCTGTAAACTGACCAGCAGTTCTGTCTAATTCACAAAGGATACAGATAAGAGCTGCTTGATCAGAGATCCTCTAACTGAAATGATTGAGACAGCTAGCCTTCCTACACTGAACTCATTAATTAATCTTTAACTGGATGCATGTCCACTCATTACTCCCAAGGGATGAATGGATCTGCGCTATCTGCTTTGTAGTGCAATTAAAATGCATATTTATGTCATTCTGAATTTAAATTTGAAAACGAAGATTTTTTTTTTCAATTTGTTACAAAGATTTATAAAAAGAAAAAAAAATTGTAATCTTGATGCAACATTTTTAATAAGGTTTCTGCTTGACTCTTAGATTTGTAGGGACTATCTACCATAATTAAAACTTTTTTTTTAAATACTTGTTTTTTGTTTTTTTTTAGATTCAATGTCAGAGTGGTTTTAAGCTGCAATTCATATGGACAATGGGCATGCTACATGTAATTCAAATTCCAATATCAACCCCCCCCCCCCCCCCGAGTATAATTAGTTTTAATTAATTAGTTTATGATACGATATCAAATGAGTTTATTATACAATATCAAATTAGTTTTAATTACTTCTCACTAAATTCATTTTAAAAGTTAGGCTAGCCCACAAAAACTATTTAATCCAACATGGCTGATTCCTCTGCCCAATTCCCAAGAGATATAGATAACACCTGCTTGATCAGAGATGCTCTACCAGTTAGCTCCTCACACTAAACTCATTAATTTCTCTCTAATTTGACATGCAATTTTCTGTTATCAAAATTCTCCTTGACCAGTGCTTGATAATTACACCCATGGGAGAGGTGGAATTTCTCTTGTAACATTATATTTGTTATAGATTGCTGTGAAGTATATAATGAAAAAAATTATTATTTCTTGATTTTAACATTTTTTTAATAAGGATACTGCAACACTTTTACATTTTTTGGGATTGTGTAATTTAATAGTAAAAAGAGGTTTTTTTTAAAATTTCACTTAAATTAAAGGTCACAGTGACCTTGAAATAGGTCGCGACACACCTTCTACCTAAGATGCATAAACTGGCCAAGTTTGATGATTCTAAGTCTAATAGTTTTCTAGTTATGAGCCGGACAGGATTTTTCCATATTAGGTCATACCATCTTAATTAAAGGTCAGAACGACCTACTTTTAGTGCGCGACACACCTTCTACCCAAGAAGTATCAGCTGACAAAGTTTGATAATCCTATGCCTAATAGTATTAAAGTTATGAGCCGGACACGAGAAAAGCTAACAGACAGACAGACGGACATGAACGCCATCTAAAGACGGGCGTATAAAAAGCACACATAGCCAGTAATCAAAGCAAATATATTTTGCTGTAAAGATTTATTGATTTGTTGAATAATCATTTCCATAATCTCTATCCTTTTGCTTCAGAGGAATATTTCCTGAAATACAAAGCGATGAAGTAATTACTTTCAGAAAATTTTATGGTAGATGTGAATAAAAATCATTCTTACATTTTCTTGTGATATTCTGGATTATAAACTTGAAGACTGGCAGATCAAACAAGAGGCCCATGGGCCACATCACTCACCTGAGTCACTTTGGCCTTCTGTTTTTTCATCAGATTTTTCCTCTTGTAATACTTTGATTCCCTATTGTGGCCCCACCCTAACACTGGGGGTATGATTTGAACATTTTAGAATCTACATAACCTCAGAAAGCTTCCACAAAAGGCTCAGCTTTACTGGCTCAGAGGTTCTTGAGAAGAAATTTTTTTTAAAAAGATTTTTGCTATATGTTTCAATGTAAAACTTTGATTCCCTATTGTGGCCCATACTAACCCCCTGGGGCCATGATTTGAATAATTTAGAAACTATACTACCTCAGGAAGCTTCCACAAAAGTTTCAGCTTTACTCGCCTTGTGGTTCTTGAGAAGAAGATTTTTTTAGTGATCCCACCTTATTTTTGTCTTTTCTTGATTATCTACCCTTTGAAGGGGGCATGGCTCTTCATTTTAACAATTTACACTCCCCATCTCCAAAGGATGTTTTGTAGCAACTTTGGATAAAATTGGCCCAGTGATTCTTAAGAAGTTGAAAATGTAAAAAGTTTACAGATGGATGGACTGATGAAGGACAACGGATGATCAGAAAAGCTCACTGGAGCTTTTAGCTCAGTTGAGCTAAAAATCAGAGAACATGCCTTTTATGAAATAAAACCTAATACAAGTATCCAGTATACTTTTATTTTTAGCTTTCAAAAAAATGAATATTTCATATACCTGGTGGAGCAACATAATAGTCCTCAATGGTTTTTGATGCATTCTTTAAGATATCATTTAGACAATTTCCATCCATTACAGTGTCTTCTCTCAAATACAATTTTCTGATGAATAAAGAATACTCATGAATGGATGAATGGCTATTTAATTTTTCTCATCTATAGTATAGATACTTATTTGCTGTACATAAATGATGTGGTACCTATCTTCTAGAACTGAATCAATTGGCTCAACATTATCAGTGTTGACTGCATTTAACTGATTTGCTGACTGCACAGCCTTATTTAAGCGATCTACAGCCTCCAGATTATTAAACTGAACCAAAGATAGGCGCTCCAGTAAGTCTACAATCTCTTTGTCTATATTTGGTTCCTATAAAGGAAAAGTATTAGAATAATACTTGTCATAATATGATCTCAAACCATATACTCTAATGTTTACATCAACTAGGGTATGCCCTTGCAATATTGAAATTTGTTTGTGACCTACATACAGTACACATTACATGCATTTATCACGTGACTGTCAAATAATGTGACCAAACCAAATTCAGTACTGAGCGGGGTATACAATGTTATTTCAAATAATATTAAAGTTACATGATAATATAGTAATTGTACAGCTATTCCACAAATCTGACAGACAAAAAGACAAAAAATGCTAAAAAAAAAAAAATTCTCAATTTTCATTTGTTCGTTTCTGGTGCAATTCCTTCAGGCACAAAAGGGCTATCAAAAGCTGGGATTCTCGATATTTTGATTCTGGTTTTATCTAAAAATTGATGCTATCTAAAAATGCTGCATCTGAATGTTGCATATCACAAAAAGGAAAATGGGCGACTGGAAGCATGTGTACCACAGTCTACAATTGCAAGAGGTTTTAATGTTATGCACAGCACCATTAATCTAACCTAAGAAACAAATACCATTAACATGGAACACCCAATGTTTGCCAAAAATATGGTGGACCATGCGTGACATCAGCAGCAGACGATCGCTTCAGTGGTTTACGTTATTTTCATTAATGTTTCACAATGACGTCATCAACGGCATTAACTATCCCTGAACTGCACAGAACATCTTACAAGACCATTTGCAGTTGATTACGGAAATCTGGAATTGTTGCTAGAGGATTATTTATGCCTTTGTTCTGACCCACAACACCTCAAATGTCGACTTCAAAGTTCTAAGATCAACAGAGTATGGCCACAGCAACACCGCTGAACATTTTAGTTTAACTACTAGTCCAGAATGTTTATCACAAAACCCCTTGTAAGTTTAAGAGTGCATAAGCTTCGTAATGAACATTTAATAGAAAACTGCCTCCAGGACATTGATAGATTTGATGGTGGTAGTGTAATGAGATGAAAAACAGTATTACATAAAAGTAAGACTGATTTGGTTCATGTTCAAAACTTTAATGGAGAAAGGTACTCTAACGATGTTCTACCTGCACACGCCTTTCTAGTATTGCAGCATCCTGCAGCTGTATTTTAATCTGACAATACACAGCCACATACGGCTCCGCTTGACAATCATATTCTTGCAAAGCAACAGCAACCCAGTGTGCAAAACTAAACAGGAGAATGAAATAGCCCATTGGGCTATCTCATTTTAAAGTGGGATAGACCGTAGACAAATGGGACTGTCCACAAAAACATGAAAAAGTAAAGACGAAAAATGTGCACTTGTTCTTATTCATATATTTATTTTTTATTTTTTAATATTCATAATATTGAAGTTAGGGATGTCAACCAATATTGGAGTACTCGACTATCGTTCGATCATACCGACTATCGACTAAAACTTTTTTAGTCGGTTATTCATTTATGTGTTAAAAATTTGCTACTTAAAATTTGCTACTTAATAGTAATCTTAAATTAGAGGTAATAAAATTGGATCGCAAAGCTCATTTATTAACGTATCAGTGTTTAGTGTCCTCGTGAGTAAGCTTATCCGGTCTTCGTTAATTGTTCAAAGATTTTTTTTCTTCGGCAAACATGCATTGGCATACTTTAAAAGATGTCAGATCCAAATTGTAAAGTTTCAACCTGCAATACCATAAGATGTCATATAACGCAACTATCAACTAATGAAGAATAATTAAACAGCTGTTACGAATTTGTAAATACATGTAAATTCCCATACTAAAATAAAGTACAAAAAAGTATATTTTAATGCAACTTTTATACTATATAAATTTGTGCTTTTTAGAAAAAGGTCAGAAAAAGTATACTTTTTTGAGAATGAAGACTTGTGCCAGTTTGATTAGGATGTTTTAGCAGTTAACAAGGGCATTCAGAATTTCTTGTGGCTTTATTAAATAAAATAATTTCAGTTAAAAAACAAACAAACAAACAAAATGGCGACGACGATCATAAAACGAACTGGCGATCACGATGATGGTAAAGCTACCTATCGAGTACTAGTATTACACAGAAAACGGCTTTAAAATAAATTTGATGACTTAAAAAACATTATTACGGGAATTTTTGGTGTTTTTATGAACTAATTTAGTAATTATTTATTTCCTTTTTTGATCACGTGACTCTTACGAAGTCTACGATTGGTCAACAACGAAGCGCGGATTTTTTCAGAGACGATTTGAAAATTGGTGGGATGGAAATGCCGAGAACAAAAAGGAGATAAAGAAGTCGGTAAGACTATATTTATATTTAAATTTTATATGTTGTTAGCAGGAAATGCATTTTACCACTTTAGAAATGTATTCAGAGGAGAATTTCAATGTAGATTTTTCGTAATTGTGGACATTTGTGTCTTCAATTTCTGGTTTGTTTTGATCAGTATGACGATGTATATAAACTTTAGTTAACATGCTGAATCATGCTTTTTCTCTGGCTCAGTGTAACATGAATCATTTAGTTCCTTGACATATTCAATTCTTCAAATATTTCAGTATAATTCATGCAATAGGTTTATAATACAGTCAGCATTGGTCAGTATCTGGTAACATTTACTGTAGCCTAGCTAAGTCTTGGCATGGTAAAAAAAAAATACATATCAAATCTACTGAATTTTGTAAGATTAAAGTTTGTAAAAGTAATGGATTTTTGTTAAACATGTTAAAAGGTAGAAAAGTGTGTGTGTTGTGGGTGGTGGTGGTGGGGGGGGGGGGGGGGGGATTGAAGGGGTAGTAATAATCATGTGGTTGATTAAACAAGCAAAAAGTATCAGCATTTACATGTATCTGAAAAATTTTAAACTTGAACTGGATAGTTATACTGATCATCTTTCCAGGGTGAAAAGAACTTAAAAGGGGGGGGGGGGGCTATATAAACATAATATTGAGACACATGATTATTTTTTCTATTTGCTGAAATAACATTAGGAATTTAGACAGGGATATCAAACTCACTTTACAATTTTTTAAAATCATTGTCAGGTTTAAAAAAATGAAAGTAATTAAATGTTGTGTGTGGATATAATGCCGGAGAAGTTCTTAAACATTCAAGTTACCTGATTTTTCTTTTATAATTTTCAGCAGTGCATGCATGCATTTTTTGCCAATTGAGCATCTCACTAACATGCAGAGCCATAGGAAAATGCTTCAGCAATTTAAGTGTATCTTATCATCCGTAAGTACATATTAATCTAATTTGATTTCTGTAAAATACAAAAAAGACATATCAAATTAGTAGGTTTGTCTGTCCTTAATATACTCATGCACTGAAAAGACTTATTTTAAAATTTTATAAGTGATAGGGATGATCGGGGGTTAATTTTTTGGATTTTCACATATGAATTTTTAGTTTTAATTGGTTTTCAAGTTATTTGAACATTAAACTGAATATACAAGAGGCCCATGGGCCACAGCGCTCACCTGAGTAACCTTGGCCTTGCTGTTTTTCACCTGATTCCTCCCCCCCCCCCCCCCGGTAGTACTTATTGTGGCCCGGCCCTACCCCCAGGGGTCATGATTTGAACAATTAGAATCTACACTACCCCGGGATGCTACCACATAAGTTTCAGCTTTTCTGGCCCAGTGGTTCTTGAGAAGATTTTTAAAGACTTTTTCTGCATATTTCAAGGTAAAACTTGGATTACCTAAGTGGCCCAGCCCTACCCCCGGGGGTCATGATTTGAACAATTTACAATCTACACTACCCCAGGATGCTTCCACATAAGTTTCAGCTTTTCTGGCCCAGTGGTTCTTGAGAAGAAGATTTTTAAAGATTTTTACTATATATTTCAATGTAAAACTTGGATTCCCTATTGTAGCCCCGCCCAACCCCTGGGGGTCATGATTTGAACAATTTACAATCTACACTACCCCAGGATGCTTCCATATAAGTTTTAGCTTTTCTGGCCTAGTGGTTCTTGAGAAGAAGATTTTTTAAAGATTTTTACTACATATTTCAATGTAAAACTTGGATTCCCTATTGTGCCCCCCCCCCCCCTACCTCCAGGGGTCATGAGTTGAACAATTTAGAATCTACACTACCCCAGGATGCTTCTACATTAGTTTCAGCTTTTCTGGCCCAGTGGTTCTTGAGAAGAAGATTTTTAAAGATTTTTACTGCATATTTCAATGTAAAACTTGGATTCCCTATTGTGGCCCCGCCCTACCCCTGGGGGTCATGATTTGAACAATTTACAATCTACTCTACCCCAGGATGCTTCCACATGAGTTTCAGCTTTTCTGGCCCAGTGGTTCTTGAGAAGATTTTTTAATGACCTCACCCAATTTTTGTATTTTCTTGATTATCTCCCCTTTGAAGGGGACTTGGCCCTTCATTTTCACAATTTAAACTCCCCTTCACCCAAGGATGCTTTGTACCAAGTTTGGTTAATATTGGCCCAGTGGTTCTTGAGAAGAAGTCGAAAATGTGAAAAGTTTACAGACGGATGGACGGACGATGGACAACGGGTGATCAGAAAAGCTCACTTGAGCTTTCAGCTCAGGTGAGCTAATGATTCTATATGTCAGTCTGCCATGTATTAAGCACAGGAATTCTGCTTTTTGAGAACATGTTTGATTTAAAACTGAAAAAAAATTATGCTTTGATTATTTAACTTTTTTTTGCAGAACCCAAGGAAAAGTACTTGAAGGCTGAAATCATTTAGCATATTCAAATGAAGATCAGTGAAAAAAATGGGTGACATTAACACTGCTATGTGGTCAAAGGTTAGTGCACTGAACTGTGTCAGCAAGAAAATTCAAACGGGAGGGAAAGATGGGATGACTATACTGTGAAGGAGCGCAGATGATCTGTGAGCTTGATCAATCAGTGACATAACCATGCATTATAAGTTACTAGACTATAAAGGATCAGATCTTGTTATTTACAAAATTATAATCCTGTTGATGATTTAATGTTCCAATATATTCTTTAAATTATTTATGGAAAATTAGTACTGAAAATAATGAAATAATGTAATGAAGATGTGGGGTTTCATGCTTCTGAATTTTGATAAAAGCTAGCATTTAAGATATTTGAATTGTAGCTACTATTTCATAGAGATTTCCCCGATTTCCGGTTTCTCTGATTTTTTTCCCTATACTTCATATTTTTGTGAAAATTTCATGCTTTCAAAATACAATTTTGTACCTTTAATTGGTTTTATTTTGGTATACCTGAGCTTAATGGTCATTTCTGAGGTTTTTCATTGTTCTTTCAAAATAATATATGCATTTTTAAAAAAAAAAAAAAAAAAAAAAGGGGGGGGGGCTATTTGCTATATATTTATTTGGGGGTGGGGGGGGCGGGGGGTGGGGGGGGGGGTGGGGTTGCTTTTTCCCTACTTTTTTTGTACCAACTAAAAAGTATACTTTTTTCGTATTTTCATTTAATTTTGACATTTTATTGTACTTTTTTAAGCATCAATCTAAACAAGTACTATTTTTATACTTTTTCTGCATACATTTTTGTACTTTTCTCTGGAAGTATATTTTTTTTTGGTACTGGAAGTATACTTTTTTGTACTGGAAGTATACTTTTTTGTACTTCAAACATTTCTGTAATTTTTTCTGGAAGTATACTTTTTTTGTACTGGATTTATACTTTTTTTTGTACTTCATACATTTCTGTACTTCTTTCTGGAAGTATACTTTTTTTGTACTTCATACATTTTTGTGCTAACTACACTAATATAAATAATAAAAAAGCTAGAGATATCGTCATAAATATGAAAGATATTCATGGTCTGACTGATCCTTGGAGAGTAAAACATGAACAGAGAAAAAGGTACACATGGTTTAAGACTAACCCTACAAAAAAAGCGAGACTTGATTTTTTTTTTAATTTCTAATGAATTGATGGCATTAGTAGATAAGGTGGATATAAAGTCAGGGTACAGGTCTGACCACTCATTGATTGAACTCTACATCAAATTCACTAAATTTCTAAGAGGAAAAGGTTTTTGGAAATTCAACAATTCTCTTTTAAATGACCATGTTTATATCAATTGTGTTAAGGAAACAATTCAAAAACTAAAGTTACAATATGCTGTCACTCCTTATAACCCCTCAGCAATTAGCTCTGTGGAGGACAAAGAATTATGTTTTTACATTGATGATCAACTTTTTTATTAACAGTTATTATTATGCATAAGAGGTGCAACAATATGTTACTGCTCTAGAAAAAAGGAAATAAAAAATAAAACTATTAAAGCTCTTGAAGAAGAAATTAAGTACTTAGAATCCTTAAGAAATGACAATGAGTCACATGAAATAGTTGAAAAATTAAATAGAGCCCAGAATAGGCTTGAAGAATATCGTAAAGAATATATTAAAGGTTTATTTGTTAGAACAAAATTAAAATGGATTGAAGAGGGAGAAAAACCTACTAAGTATTTCCTTAGCTTGGAAAAAAGAAACTATGTTAATAAAACTATAAGCAAAATTACTCAAAGCAATGGTAGTGTTATTACTTCCCAATCCGAAATATTATCAGAAATTGAAATTTTTTACAAAAACCTATATACATGCGACAACAGGCTAATTGATGTAGACTTAGAAACCATTATCAATAAAGAAGATATATATACTTTGGACGAAAACTTGTCTAATACATTGGAAGGTATCATAACTCAAGAGGAAGCCCTCTCTGCTTTAAAAGATATGAAAAATGATAAAAGTCCAGGTAGCGATGGTTTCACTACAGAATTTTTCAAATTTTTCTGGAAGGATCTAGGAAAGTTTTTAACAAGATCAATAAATTTAGGTTTTTTAAAAGGAGAGCTATCAGTAACCCAGAAACAAGAGGCCTGTTCAACAGAGCGAACGTTTGCGAGCGCTCGCCAGAATTCCTTATCTTTCCAAAAGGAATGTTCACGAGCGCTCGCGAACGTTCGCTCTGTTGAACAGGCCTAAGGTATTATATCCATTTTACCAAAAGGAGATAAACCGAGAGAATTTCTTAGTAATTGCGCCCAATATCTCTCCTTAATGTAACATATAAAATTGCATCTGCATGCATTGCAAATAGACTTAAAAAGGTTCTTGACTCCTTAATTAATCAAAATCAAAAAGGCTTTATCAATGGTAGATTTATTGGAGAGAATACACGAATGATTTATGATGTAATTAATACAGCACATGAAAAACATATTCCTGGTATGATATTACTTATTGACTTTGAAAAAGCATTTGACTCCATATCATGGAAATTTATGTTTAATATTTTGAAATTTCTTAAGTTTGGTCCTGACCTTATTAAATGGGTTTCAGTATTATATAATAAAGCTAATCTATGTGTTATTCAGAATGGTATTTTTTCAATTTTTTTTGAAATTGGTAGGGGTTGTCGTCAAGGTGACCCAGTATCTCCTTACCTCTTTAATCTTTGTGTAGAAATTTTAGGACACATGATTCGACAGAATAGAAATATCAAAGGCATTAAAATTGGGAAGGAAAAAGTTTGTCTAATACAATATGCAGATGACACAGTTCATTTTCTTGATGGATCAGAAAAGAGTCTTAAAAGTGTGCTGGATCTTCTTTTTCAATTTTCAAAATTTTCAGGTTTAAAGCCAAATATTTCAAAAACAAAAGCAGTCTGGATTGGGTCTAATATAAACACAGGAAATACAGTCTGTATAGAGACAGGATTAAAATGGACTACTGAACCTTTTACTGTTCTTGGTATAACGTATACAGCAAATCTTAAAAACATGGAGGAACTTAATTTCGATAAGAAGTTTAAACTTATTAAGAAAGAAATAAACCATTGGTCAAAAAGAAATATTACCCCTTTAGGAAAAATAACAGTAGTAAAAAGTTTGTTCCTATCAAAGTTTACTCATCTATTCATTTCTCTTCCAAAACCAAGTTTGCAGTGGATACAGAATTTTGAAAAAACCTTATACAAATTCATATGGGGAAACAAAATTGATAAAATTTCTTGAAAAACACTGCAATTGGATTTCGGAAATGGTGGATGTAGAATGACCAATATAGAAACATTTATTAAATCTCTTAAGCTAACTTGGATTAGGAGAATTTTAACAACTGATTTAGATTGGTGTAATATTTTTTCTGAAATTACAGGATGTAATATTACCAAGTTATGTAGTGTTGGGTCTGAATACAGTAAACAAAGGGCAAAAATCACACAAAATATTTTTTGGAAAGAAGCTCTATATTATTTTGCAGAATTTTTAGAAAGTTTTAATTTAAATCCATTGTGTGAACCACTGTGGTATAATAATAAAATAAAGATTCAAAATAAATATGTATTTCGTAAGCAAATGTTTGATAAAGGGTTCCACATAGTACAAGACTTATTCGATATAGAAGGTAATTTTATTACTTATGAAAGTATCACAAATGTTACCATTTACCACATATGAGGGTCTGAAGCAAAGTATTTTGAGTGTATGGCCAAATATTAAGCAATTGTCATATAATACTAATGTCAAACCATATCAACCTGAATTTATAAAAATACTTTGTAAGAACAAGAAAGGATCTAGAAATATTTATGATTATTTAATGTCCAAAATACAGCACAACCAATTTGTGAAAACAAATGGGCCACTGATCTAAAGTTACAGTCAAATTTCAACTGGAAACATGTTTATGCAAACTTTAAATTGATAACAAAAGACTCAGGACTTATGTGGTTTTATTATAGAATTATTCATAGAATATTAGGTACTAATAAGTACTTATATTTGTCTAAAATTAAAAATTCACCACTTTGTTCAATATGTAAATTAGAACCAGAATCAATTAAGCATATATTTTTCTACTGTCCACAGGTTTCTATGATTTGGCTAGAATTGTCAGATTGGATTTTTCAAAAGTCTGGTAAAAGAATTGAATTTGATGTGAAAACTGTTATTTTTGGTTATCTGGAAAAAGATCACATGGTAATAAATTTGATAATCCTGTTGGTGAAGAAATACTTATTTCAACAATCAAGAAAAAACAATAATATTGTCTTTAATGAAATTTCAAAATATTTAAACAATTACTATACTTTAGAAGAAAAAATGTCAGAAAATACATTTTATGACAAGAGGCCCATAGGCCACAACGCTCACCTGAGTAACTTTGGCCCTGCTGTTCTTCACCAGACTTTCCCCCATGTAATACACCTATTGTGGTCCCATCCTATCCCAGGGGTCATGATTTTAACAATTTAGAATCTACACTACCCCAGGATACTTCTACATTAGTTTCAGCTTTTCTGGCCCTGTGGTTCTTGAGAAGAAGATTTTTAAAGATTTTTTCTATATATTTCAATGTAAAACTTGGATTCCCTATTGTGGCCCCGCCCTACCCCCGGGGGTCATGCTTTTAACAATTTATATCTACACTACCCCAGGATACTTCTACATTAGTTTCAGCTTTTCTGGCCCTGTGGTTCTTGAGAAGAAGATTTTTAAAGATTGTTTCTATATATTTCAATGTAAAACTTGGATTCCCTATTGTGGCCCCGCCCTACCCCCGGGGGTCATGATTTGAACAATTTAGAATCTACACTACCCCAGGATGCTTCCATATAAGTTTCAGCTTTACTGGCCCTGTGGTTCTTGAGAAGAAGATTTTTTAATGACCCCACCCTATTTTTGTCTTCTCTTGATTATCTCCCCTTGTGAGGGGACTTGGCCCTTCATTTTAACAATTTAAATTCCCCTTCACCCAAGGATGCTTTGTACCAAGTTTGGTCAAAATTGGCCCAGTGGTTCTTGAGAAGAAGTCAAAATGTGAAAAGTTTACAGACGGACGGACAGACAGACAGACGGACAGACAGACAGACAGGTGTACGGACGGACGACAGACAAAATGTGATCAGAAAAGCTCACTTGAGCCTTCGGCTCAGGTGAGCTAAAAATAGATGGTCCAAGTGGAAATGTCTTTTTAATGTGTCTATTAGTAACTCTTAATACTATGAATGATTATGTATAATTGTATATCAGGTATTTATGTTTATTTGTGTGTATATATATATATATATATATATATATATATATATATATATATATATATATATATATATATGTATGTGTATGTATCTGTCCAACAGGTATGAGAGTGGGAGAGAGAGGTGTATATGTTTTGCAATTACATAAATAAATAAAAAATTTATAAAAAAAAAATTTGTGCTTTTTTCCAGATGTACTTTTTTTGTCCTTTTGTATGTTAGTTTTAAGAATATACTTTTTCTGTACTTCCAATACGGAACTTTCGAGATACGCCGGAATCGTGGTTTACGGCTGACTTTTACACACAGCAGTCATGTGATAATGAGGAAATGTTGGGCATTGTAATGGCGAATGTTTACATCGCAACGAAATATTAAGCAGACGAAATTATTCGACGTCTTAAAAAAAGGAAGAACACAGATACTACCAGCCACTACTGGTGTTCTTTGCCAGGGTGTTCAGCAGACGGGAAGCCAGTTGAGGCACTTATCCTTGGATGCAAGGCGTCCAATTTTAAGAGGAAACTCAAATTACGAAGGCAGTGGCCTCAGCAGGTCTTTCGAGATGAGGAGTTTTCCCCTGAACGATACCACTCCGTTTGTTCCCTACATTTTGCAGATGGCTGTCTCACTGAAAACAATCCTATCCCCACCCTATTTAGTCGCTACAATTTCAAGATTCCAAAATAGAAACCACCTCCATAGAAAAACGTCAGCATGCATATGCGAATACAACCGCTATGAATATACATATATGCCTCTACATCAACAGAGAAGAAGTGTGAAGAGGGTCATTGTAAAAAAAACAGGGCCATCCAGGAAGCTGACTAGATTCGAAGAATTCTTGAGTTGATGACACTCCTCAGAATTTGACTTGGTTTCAACACCTCTTTAGGCCAAAGTTTTTATTTTTTTTTTGGTTTACGATTTTCTGTCTCAAAAAAATGCATTGGGTGGTCGAAAAATAAAAATAAAAATAATTTAGGATTCAACAATTTCATTTTAAAATAACAGCAATGTTTATTTTAATAAAAATAATACACGTCAATAGTACTTTTAAGTTTTATTGTCTAGATCACATAACTCTTTTTATTTAATTTTAATTCATTTCTAACTTAAGACTGAATGTCATTTTCATTTACATATAGTTCTGATTTTTGTTTGTCAATCAGTGCTTGGTTCATGATGTTCAACATTTTGTGCTCTTCAGTGATATGTGATGTGTTATAAACCTTGGTACATGTTTCCCCACAAACTAAAAATAAGGATCCAAATTCAAGTTAAATTTAGATTGAAGAAAAATACAATTTAAGTGTTTAACAATATTAAAAGTAATTGACGTTGAAATAAAGGTTATAATAATTTGATCATGCAGCTATCAAATTTATTGTTCAACCTGCGGCAAAAAAGCCTAATAATTTCTCAATCAAGTCCTTCTTTAAATGTTTGTTATTTACCTGCACAGTAGGCAATGCTCATTATTTATTAGTAATTCAAAGGGCTTTAATCTCAATTGAGTATGAAATTTGCAAAGATTTGTATGTTGAATTTACTTCTATAAACTAACAGATGTTTTATACACATTTGAATTTATCCAGTGATATACCAGTCAACGTTGCTTCAACTAAGATGTATCTCTCAACACTAAATTGGCCTAACTATTATCCATGGATTTATCAGCCTATTTTGGGAAACACCATTTTTGGGGAATTGGGAAAAAATTATCGATTATTTGATGAAATTGCAAAATTTTTTAAAAATGTTGCTTAAATCATGTACTCAGGGGTAATTCAGTTAACATTTCAGCACGAACTCTAATTAGGGCAACCAAATGACAATTAAATATGATCCATCTTATTCGTACAAAATCAATTACATGAATAATAGACTAATAAAAGTAAAATGGACTTCAATGAGTATAAAGCATTTATACAACTTAGGGTAGTATATGTACATGTGTGTATGAGATTTCAATTTAGATCATTATAGTATCTGTTTCCGGAGATTATAAACCTCCTGCAAAAAATTATACTAAGTACACATTTTCTAGAAGTCCTCTTATAATATGTATTAATGCATTGAAAATGTATTTTTCTATCTGAAATAATGCCTTAAGTCCTTACCATTAACTTGCAGATCAAATGAGTAGGTGGAAATAACTTAATAAATCTATATAATTACACAATTTCATCATTTTTTAGAAAAACAGAGGAAATTCGGATTAAAAGTTGGCGATGATTTTACAGTGTTTTTAAACATGTGATATGACTGTAGCTTTGCTAAATGAGTTAAAATTTCAGACAATCTGACAATTTTACTTAGTGTTTTTCCAAGATAATTAAAAATAAAAGCATTGTTCACCAATTGAGAAAAAATACTGCCAAATTGGGAAAAACTGAACTCATTTTCAATTGGGAATAGGCCGAACTTTGGCCCCTGAGAAGGCACTGATAAATCCTTATTATCTATAGGTGTATCCGTGTCTGCTAGGTCGATCAGGGTTGGGCATACACTCTCCAATATTACGGTATGAATTTAGCCAATTGAGACATTGCAATTGGAGAAAGGGATCATTTATCCAAGATTTTATTCACTTCCATGCAGAAAAAGTTCTTTAAGTGTGTCTCATTGCTTTTAGTGAGGAATTACCTTGTTACATGACAGAGCCGCCATTTTTGGTTAGCACATGTGTTTATTTACGGTCACCTAAATGTTTGTAAAGGTCTCATATATTTATAAGCGCTTATTTGACTAAGATGCATTCTAAAATTTAAAACCCACCAGTTCAGCTGAGAAAAAGCCGGAAAAATATGTCGAAAAAAATCCATTATTTTTATTTTCATGATTTGTGAAAATTAGGGTCGGCGGAATCGTAAACCAAACGAAAAAAAAACTTTGGCCTTACTTGCTAACTTTTTTGGGGTAGCCGAGAGGCAGGTATACCAAATATTTAGCTCATGGATTAATCTCATATATAGGGTGTGTTACTAAGAAATATAAGATTCAAACTGCAAGTTCACTAATTTGTCTAAGTTTCAAATAAAAATCTAAATATTGTTAATATTTAATGAAAATATCTTAATTTTTTATTATATTACAAATGGTTTATTTCCTTAAATAAATTAATTACTGGTAATTGGTAAATATATTATATATATGTTTATTTATTAAGATTCACAAATAATTTAATATAATTCACACAGAATACTAGTATTTTGACTTTGAAAAGTATTACTATGTAAATGTATTTTATATAGGTATTTGGACCTCAAATTAAATGGCCTTCAAGAGCACAAGTAAGGAAATTCATGCCACACTCGTTCAAGAAAGCTTTTCCTAGGACAAGAGTTCAGAGTAATCGACTGAACAGAGATGTTTGTTCAGCGGCCACGTACCCCTACGGCACAGCATCAAACATACAATAACTATAAGAGCCATAACACATTCAAGTGCCTTGTTGGAATCACTCCCTCTTGTATCACCACTTGACAAATGAATAATGATCTACATATGATGATGTAATTGTACTATCCAAAGATTTGTTCATGAATGCTCTATGATCATGAATAGTAGCTATGCACATAATATGACATCTGAAACAAGTGCTTACATGTAAATCAAATCAAAAGAATAAGATCTTTTTTATATATATGAATGTTCATTCCATAAAGGCATTTTAATATATACCAGACCTGGGGTCAATTACTTTAAATGTAATGCATTAAATTACAATTACTTTGAAATTTTTTGAATTACATTACACATTACATTTTATAAGAGAAAAACACAAATTTTATGACCACACAATTTATATCTATACTTTGGTTGATATGCTTTCCCTCAGGTCTGTAAGTCAGAGTGGTATTTGGATTTTGTATTCATTTATCATGTTCATGTAGTTTACCAATCTACCATGATCTACAGTTGACAAAGAAAGTGGATCGGAACACTTTTAATGTTGTAGTTTTGTTGAGTCTCTGATGTTAGTTCCTCCCTTTTTTTTTAAATAAATGTATTAATGTCACTTGTTTTGTGGCTTCTTCGAAACCTAATGATTTCTTTTTTTTTTTCAAAAAAAATTCTGGCTTTCTTCAATTGATTTTATAACTGTCTTTTCAAGAAGTTTTCCATCAAAACAATTATTTAGTATGTCTGTCAATCACCACTGAATAAACATTTTTTTTTTTAAAGTAAGATATAGGATTTTAATTTTAAGACTTTAACATTATAAATAAAACAAAAAAACCTCTCAGTGACCTTTATTTGTTTCAGATTCAATAATGAAGAGAGATTTAAAACCAAAATGTAACTTAAAGGTAATGGTCATTACTGACATTTTTTTATTTAAATTAATGCATAACATTACAATTACTTGTAATTGAAAGATGAGTCCATTACACATTACATCCAATTACTTTGAAAAAATGTAATGATTACAATGCATTACCATTACCCCAGGTCTGATACAAACTGTAATGTACATATTGTATTTATTTTTGAAAGAATTTAATCATATGATCATGATGATTGAAATATTTTATTGTTTGTTCCTAATTTATATTTATCAGTTCAGGTATTCTGCCATCAATAAATTATGAATATTAATGAAGCCTGTACCTTAGACCAAAAGTGTTTTAAGTTTTTCCTCACTGTTATAATCAAGAATGCCATAAATTAGTATGCATTACATGCTTATCTCATTCACAAATTTGTTACTCTGCTATACTTAGAGAGACATAATTGCAACTTTCAAATGTTTGTTGAAGAAATATTCACATTTTTGTACAATTTCCTCAAATATCAAAGGATCTTAATGTATTTGCTCACAGAAAAATCCACATTTTGTGTAAAAACACAGGAGCTGAAACAATTTTTTTTCTTCAATTTCTTTCATAGAGGTTGTTCAAGGACTTGCATGGGTTGTTTATTGAATGGTGAGTGCTAACTTCAGGTTCTTCTCCTGTATAGTCCTGTAGATTTATGTAATTGGCCAATACAGGATGAGATGACATGAGGCTTAAAAAATTGTCCCAAACACATGGAATATCTGTTCCGACTTGAGTGTGATAGTCTTTGTGCCTCTCACAGAATGAAGCCACAGCAAATATCGAAGCCGTACAGTGCTTACACGACCCATCATCTCTAAAATCAAGAGAACTTTTGTTCAAAGTGATGATCGAAGTATTGAATATGAAATTCCATGACATGAATAGTGTATTGAGCAATTTACATAATCATAAATGCTTGTAGGCTAAGACAGGGCTCCCTCTGTGTATGTTTTTTTTTTATGAACATTAGTATATCTTTATGAAATAACATTTTTGATAATTATTGCTTTAAATCCTACTGGAGAATCTGTAGTCATAATGTGAAAACCTGAATATTTACACTACATCCACCTGAGTGAATCTGTCCATTGCCCTCAACAAATATCCAGGTCTTGTACGGATCTGCATCTGGCTAGTCTCAGGAACTGTGTCACACTTGATGTACTGAAAATCATCAGACGGGGGACACTTTCACTTCATCAATGTGGTTGTTTTAGTCTGTATCCACTGTCTTGTCTCTGTCTATGTTTTCAACCGAGAATGACGTACTCCAGCCATCGTTCAAAAGTTTTATGAAAACATCGGAAATCTCAATGTTCGGCAGTTTTATGAGATCTTCAGACCACCTATAAACACTTGTTATATTTCGGAAAACTTTATCTCCAACAGTTTGACATCACCACCCTGTAATCATCTGCCACTTCTGAATTTCAACTCCCAGTTCACAAAGTCTTATCAAATGATGTTTTAAATATATTGAAAAAGCTATACCTTTACGGGATAAAAGGTCTTTCAGCATAGGCACTTGCCAAGAATTGAAATTATAGTCGTAATCGCAGTCTGTATCTAATGACGCCATCGTTTACGATGAAAACGGAAGTAAACATGCCCTACATTTCACTTTTGCGTGATGTAAAAATCGGGTAGGAAACGTATCTCGGAAGTGGCGTATTATACTTTTGATGTACTTTTCTCAAATATAGAAATGTACCAAAAGTATACTTTTATGATCTTTTTTTTTGTAACCAAGAACCTAAGTTCTCATAAAGCACAAAAAAGTATACTTTTTTTGACTCAATTTGGAACGACCAAATCCCTTGTTCCAAATTTAGTCGAAAAAAGTATACTTTTTGTGACCTTTTTTGTACTTTTTTGCGTACTTAATTTGTACTTAATTTTGGTATGGGTTGGGAGATGATTGATATTAATATCAGAAAGAAACAGCTTTAAATGGTGTCTTCTACCTATTCCCACTGTCTTTCTGATATTAATATCAATCATTTTAAAATTGTATTGATTGTTTGCAAAAAATCTCATAATTAAAATTTATTTTTGTTTTTATAAGAGTTACGCTTTAATTGTTTAATTGTTTAACAATCACGGGTCACTGACAAGACATATTCAAATGGCTTCAGGTAAGAAATCAGTAATGGGTACATGTACTAGCAGCATGAAAAGAAAGGATAAATGCGAGCGTTTGATATTCTGTATATATAGATAAAATGTGCAGTAAATATTATAAAATATTATATTTGAAATCAAATACATACGAGAATACTTTTTTAAATTACTACGTAAATGTCAATGATTCAATAATTCGTTGTATGTAATGGTGATAGCGTAGATTAAATATTGTACAGGCTAGCAGTCTGTTAAAGACAAGTAGGAAAATTGACATGAAAAATTAATTTAAATTTCAACGAGTATTTGACTATCGTTCAACTAAAGCCTCCGACTATTCGACTAAGCTGTCTGAGTAAAATTGACATCCCTAACTGAAGTACATGTATCTGTTAGATTTTCATTATTACCTTGTGAAAATTAAGTATAAAATCAGTGCCCGTGCTTAATGCTTATCACAAAAATCTTTAATCTATAACCCTTTAATGACCAATATTTTGTTAAACATTATTAATGCAAAATTGTTCGTCTTAACAATTTATTTATATCATTATATTTAAACGAAAATCTCAGTCAAACTCTTATCTCATCTTATCAAAAATCGGACGGAAGACCCACTCGTTGCTCGCAACGAGATCTCATCTAGTTAGGTCTTCCGTTTTCAACGGAAGACCTATAGTGATTCTACTGTTTATTAAGGTCTTCCGTCTTCAACGGAAGACCTTCTACTGATTCTGTTGTTTCTTTTCCACTATTATTAAGGTCTTCCGTCTTCAGCGGAAGACCTTCTTGTTATTCTTAGGTTTCTTTTTCACTTTTATTAGGGTCTTCCGAGCTTCCTTCGGAAGACCCTTCTGTTATTCTACTGTTTCTTATTATTATTATTTTTTTTTTTCCCGCCGATTTTCAGCAGGCGATTTCTCGGAGACCTTTTGTCCGATTGCTATGAAACTTTCAGGGTAGATACAATGTATTATTGCCTAAAAACAGTTTTTTCAAATTTTTGATATATACCTCCGTTCATGAGTTATTGCCCTTTAATCGATATTTGGAGGGTCTCTTGTCCAGTAGAAATCTCAATAACGACACATGATATTTGCATGAAAATTGGAGAACTTGTAACTAATACATTGCAGAGGAGCAGAACATTAAAATTGTAGGCTAATTATTTTAAATTCGGAAGCTATGTGACGGCAAGTTTTAAGAATTATTTTTCCAAGAAATTTTGCTGCTTTTTGTTTAATAACTTTTAAACTGATAAAAATTTGGTAAGACATATAGAATGAAAGTTGTGTGTAATTACGAGAGCTTTCAGATAACATCAAGAAAAAGGGGCTGGCCCCTATATTCAGGGGACAGCAGGTCATAAAAGTATTTTTTGGATAGCTAAAAATATTAAAATATTATGAAAAAGTTTGAATGACATAATTTCTAACATATTAAATCTTGTCATGTGGTATAAAGAGAAACAAGCTCCGTGCTATATTTTATTCTATTCTATATAATAATTATTCGAGAATCGTACAGGAACAAGTTGTCTACAAACCAGCCACGCCTTTTAGGGCATCGTAACACATGCTTGTACGGTTTTAGATAGTTGTTGTGTTTTAAATAAATTGTTTTGATTCGATATCTCTGTTTTCTTTTATTTAAGTTGTTTATAAATGCAAGTTATTTACACAAGTAAAGGTAAATCAACATTTACTAATGCATCCGTATAGAAAAAGTCTTAATCGGGGCCTCTTGTTTGTAACCTGGATGTAAACAATCACGAGCGGCATTGTGGGAAGAAGACACTAAAGACCCGATATACGAAAAACGTGATTTGATCTGATGCTTTGTTGGCAAATATTTAAAAAAAATTGTAGTTTAGTAAAGCATAATGCTTCATAATCAATACTTTTTTTTTTAAAATAAATCATGTATAACACTCAATCTGATTATTTTATTTTTTGAAAACTCATCAGGTCGAATATCAGGTCTTTAGTATATCAAGTCTTTAGTACGTCCCCGGAAGTAGCCATGCAAGTCGGAATTACAGACAGAAAGTGAGAAGAAAATATGTGAAGTTGACAGTTGTACATTTTCTTAACGTACGAGCCGTATGTAGACATGCACATTTAATCCACATCTACGAAGCACATAAAATCCTTGGTTGCGTACAGGGAGCATTAGTTTTAAAGGGATATATATATTCTTGCGCAAATTGTTTACGAGGAAATTCTGACGAGCACATTAACAGCGATGAACAGTCTTGTGTCGGAGTTTTCTGTGATAAATGTAGCGAGTGATGAAAGAGTTCACGGTGACATTTTAATATATGATTGGCGTGGACCTTGGAAATGAAGGTTAGAATTTTTCTTATCTAAAATTTAACAGCTGCTTACAGCACTGATGTTTACATGTATATACCAGCAAATGTATAAATGTACGCACAAACACTGATGTTTGTTATCTATTCCATGGTTCAGTCTCTCTCTGTTAGCCCTGACATGACATTGTCGAATCCCCATTGCTTTACCTTTTATTTAAATGCATGAGAGCATGTAATTTTACCAAGACTTATTTTTTTGATTGAAACAAAAAAAATGCAAAAATTCAACAATACACTATCTAAGATACTACATATATAAACATGATAATTATTGTTATATATTCTTCAAATGAGAATCAAGCCCAGGCCTCCTGATTACAAAATGAATGCCCTACAACTAGGCTACCATTACAGATAATGAACTAGCTTAATTACAATGTAAAACATTGTTTAGTAAAATATTAGTTCTTGAAATTAGAAAATAAAATTTTTTCATGATTAGGATAGGTATTTGGGTTATACAGTAAAACACGCTTACTGCGAACAGACTTAAATAAGGAATTGAAGCGTATAGTGAAGTGGTTTTCATTCCCTGTGGTTTTAAAACATACTGAAAACTAAACTGAAAAATGAACACATTTATAATGAATCAAAATTATTTGTCCCTGGCATTTATAAGCATGTTTTACTGTAAAGACAAAATAATGGGGATTTGTTTTTGCAGTGGCTGTATATTGTGAATAATTTAATTAGTCGATTGCAACTTTTCAGCTTTAAACTAATCTCTTTCAAGCAGATGCTTGTCTGTCTCCGTAAACACCAACGAGCAGGAGTTTATGGAGACAGTCGAGCATCTGCTTGAATGAGACTAGTTTTACACATGCTATCTTCATGATCTAAGTGGTAATTTAAAAAAAAAAAAAATGTATACTGGTATATTATTTAAAAAGTACATATTATACAAAAAATACCGACTAACCGGTTATGAAAATCATAACCCGTCATCCCTTACTAAACCGGTTACTATATTTCTGACTGATTAGATGGTTACCCAGTTGACCATTGCCATCCCTAATAATTTTTTACATGTAAAAGTTATGTGCATTTCCTTTGTGAAATCATGAAAAAAAAAACTTCTAATTAATCCCTATATATATTATATTTTTTTATTACATCCTCAAAATTGACTGCATGTAAACATCTATTTAATAGAGTACTTTTTACAAATAATACACGGAAAATGTGACAATATCTTTGAACTCTGTTTGATGGTCTCATTAGGAATGTTAATGAATATTTAGTACTCGACTATCATTCAATCATATTGACTATCATGACTATCGACTAAAATTTGTTAAGTCGGTTGTTCGTTTAAAATTTGCTACTCTTAAATTCAATGTAAAAAAAAATTGGATCTGCTCAGTTCATTTATTAAAGTATCAGTGTTCAAACTCAGGGAAAGGCTTAACCAGTCTTTGTTAATTGTTCAAAGGAATTTTGTTGTTCGACAAACATGCATTGGCATACTTTAAAAGATGTCGGATCCAAATTGTAAAGTTTCAACCTGCAATTTCATAAGATCTCATGTAATGCAACTACCAATTAATGAAGAATAATAAAACTTTATAAATACATGTAAATTGGGGAATGGTTATGAGCATAATTCAAAGGTGTTTCTTTCTGATATTAACATCAATCATTTTTAAATTGTATTGATTGATTGCAAAAATCTCATAATTAAAATTTTGTTTTTATAAGAGTTACACTTTAATTGTTTAACAATCACGGGTCACTGACAAGCGAATTCAAATGGCTTCAGGTAAGAAATCCATAACAGGTACATGTACTAGCAGCCGGAAAAATAAGGATAAATGCGAGCGTTTGATGTTTTGTATATAGATAAAATGTGCAGTCAGTGATTTTTTTAGGGCTGATTTGGGGCCCAAATTCGGCCCCAGTCCCAAATGAAAATATGCCTGTATTTTCCCAAAATGTAATGGAAGTTTTCCCAAAGAAAAACTTACAAAATATGTGATCAAATTCAGTTTGTTTATTGCATGTTTTTCAGTGAAGTTCAAGCAGGTTTTGTTGTTCAGCCATGTTAGGTGGCAGGGGATAGTTTCGTACCAAAGACCAAGTCAAATTTCTTAAAAAACTGAGATATCCCCTGTTTGATGTGATATTTTATGTAGAAAAATGATTAGAATAATTATGGGACACATTTGCAGTGTAGCAGAGTGCTTTGCCAAAAAAAAGTGATGTGCAACATGTAGGTGTCACTATGATGCTTATCATATACAGAGTTGTAAATGCGAAACTAAGACACGTGATCAGTTGAAGAGGAAATTCAGCTGAAAAGCAGTACGTAGGCCTTAGAAGAAGTTGTGTATCTCAGAGGGAAGGTGAATGACCCCATATCAATTGGTGAATTTTCATTAGGACATGCATTGATTTACAGACTACTGGGTGTTTTATCCTGCTCGCTCGGGCCTGGGGGTGGGTTGTATGGGTGCGACTGAGGCCCAAATCTTGGAAAAACTAGCCAAAATTTGGGGAGTCCCCAGGTGCATTTTTGGTACATATGCACTATAATGGGCAAATTACATGTAATTTGTTGACATAATTTGTGAGCCATGAGCATATGAAGTGTAATTAATTAGCCCCTGAAAAACTGTCTCCATGTACATGTTTTTATGGATCGCATGTATATGTGTACCCCCTCGGCACATGTTTGGCATTAAAAAAAACTATCCTCTGACACCTTCAAGAAAACACCAGTTTTCAGAAATATGTAATTTAGTCTAATTCTTCTCTAAATAAGTTTATTGATGTATACCATTTTCAAAACTCACCATATTTTTTTTATTTGACTCTTATTCATTTAGGTAGAGAGACCTAAACACAAGGGGGGTAAACCTGTCCCAGTACACATTTTCAAAGAGTTTGAAGCATCAGCATAACAAATCTTAACAGAGTAAGGCAATTTTTTTCTGAGAAAAATTTATTTGTTTTAAAATAATACTTTGGGCACTGTCACATATATTTTATCAAATTTTGCTGCAATTACTTAGTATTAATTAAAATTAAAGGGGCTTAATTATTGCGATATCACTGAAATTACATAAACTTACTCTATTTTACATGTATTTCACTAAATATCATTATTTTGAAAGAAAGAATGAGTCTGACTCAGTATGCAAAAGTATCAGTTCACAGAACCACATCTATTCAAAGATTGCAGTGCTTTAATTTTTTTTCAAATTAGACCCATTTTACTATTGATGATTACATAAAAAAATACCCCCCTCCTCTTCATTTTCCCCCTCATTTGTCTTCCATAATGTGATAGAACTTAAAGTTTTCATTATTTTAAAAAAAATCCAAAATATGTACATTTTCATGTAATTATTGGATTCTACTAAGCACCTGAAATTTACTCACAAATGCCAAGTAAGGACAGGATGATCACTTTAAATATTCAGGGGAATCAAATGCGTGTATTTGATCATTCAGATATGTTGAAATTGAATGTAATATACTCAGAAAAAGGACAGTCAGGAAAATCAGATTTCCACAGTAAATTTTCAATAGAATCAGGTAATGGTTGGAGGGGTAGGGTAGATAGCTGCAATTTCCAGGACACTTCTTCTTGAACCTTTGATGCAAGAGGGGTTTTTGTATATTACAATAAATATCCTGAAAAACAGATTAGTTTTTCTTTTTGCAAACAAGCTATAGATGTATAAATTCAAGCAATTAAGAGGTAAAATGGGATTTCTCAAAACATAAAAAATAGGAGAGTATGTGTTACATGTGAGTACATTTCATCAAGGCATGCAATTCTTATTGAAATTTATATGTAGCTGCATTTGAAATTGATCAAAGTTACCATTAAACACTGTTTTGATAAGAAATAGTTTCTTTTGGATTGTAGGAGTTGGTCATTTTTGAAGTAACACAAAGAATATGGGGTTAAGGTGGTTGACCGTCAATTGGTGGGGTCACTTATTTGCCTCTAACTTTTTTATTTTTCATTGAAATAAGACATATTTAGTATATTTTTACTCAGAATTGATTGCACTTTCTAAATATGGAAAGTTGTTTAAATTGAAAAGCAAATTTGGAAAGTTAAAGGTGGCAGGGGATAATTTTGTACTAAAGACCCAGTCAAATTTCTTGAAAAACTGAGATATCCCCTGTTTGATGTGATATTTTATGTAGAAGAATGATTAGAATAATTATGGGACACATTTGCAGTGTAGCAGAGTGCTTGCTGAAAAAAGTGATGTGCAACATGTAGGTGTCACTGTGACGCTTATTATATACAGAGTTGTAAATGCAAAACTAAGACACATGGTCAGTTGAAGAGGAAATTCAGCTGAAAAGCAGTAGGCCTTAGAAGAAGATGTGTATCTCAGAGGGAAGGTGAATGACCCCATATCAATTGGTGAATTTTCATTAGGACATGCATTGATTTACAGACTGCTGGGTGTTTTATCCTGCTCGCTCGGGCCTGGGGGTGGGTTGTATGGGTGCGACTGAGGCCCAAATCTTGGAAAAACAAGCCAAAATTTGGGGAGTCCCCAGGTGCATTTTTGGTACATGTGCACTCTAATGGGCAGATTACATGTAATTTGTTGACATAATTTGTGAGCCATGAGCATATGAAGTGTAATTAATTAGCCCCTGGAAAACTGTCCCCATGTACATGTTTTTATGGATCGCAAGTACATGTGTACCCCCTTGGCACATGTTTGGCATTAAAAAAACTATCCTCTGCCACCTTGGATTTCTTCATAATTAGGTCATTCATACCACTATTGTTCTTGATGCAAGTAATTAGATAATCCATACCAAGAATAGTCTTGATTAGTTATAACAATTGTTTGTTAAATTAATACAAAGACAAAAACAAAGCTTTTGACAATGCTTTTAAGTGATTGGGCTTTCTGGGAGATTCCCAATTTAGCCTAATTGATGCTGAAATTCCCAATTCTGAGGGCCCCAGCCCCCAGTCCCAAAGTACTGAAAAAAAACACTGGCAGTAAATATTATATTTGAAATCAAATACATTTGATACATATATTCATTACTACATAAACGTTTCAATAATTTGTTGTATAATGGTTATAACGTAGTTTAAATATTGTACAGGCTAGTAGTCTCTTAAAGACAAAAAGGAAAATGACATGAAAAATTAATTTAAAGAACTACGCACGCTAATTCTCGATTCCCGCCTACATTTTACACCCATTTAATTCAATACTGATGGCAATTTGGCCATAAAATCTTTGTTGAATGCAAAGAACAGTTCAATGCCAATTGACTAATAATTTTATTACCAGTGTGAAATAGTTAATTACCCCTAATTCCAGCTCTTTAGATAAGGGGGGTAGACGATATTTTTCATTGAAATCGGGCTTTAAAGCATCACCACATTTTAAAATATTCTTGGATATGAATAAATGGTCCTTAAATCTTTTCTTATGTTTTACTCATATAAAATTAAACATATATTATTAATAGAATACATTGATTTACTAGTAAACCCCTTTGAAACTGGTAAAAAAAAAGAGCATTTTTGCAGTTTTTGTCTGTAAACATATGTTCCCCCACCCCCCGTGAAACACAAAAAGCTTTGGTATGAATATGTGAAATACCGATTTATATTACCTGTAAAAATGAAGTTTTGTTTCACGGGGGGGGGGGGGGGAAGATGTTTTAAAAAGGTTTTCCATTGATTTCTATGGTGAAAAACACGTTTTACCAAAATTATATAGTTATCTCTCTTTGTTTTCCCAAAGAAGTAATGTTTTATGAAAATTCATATAGATATCTATATAGATATGAAAAATCATTCAAATGTGTTAACTTCTGAAAATTGACTTGGAGGTAGGCAGGAGAACAATACTATCGTTCGCAGTTCTTTCAACGAGTACTCGACTTTCATTTGACTAAAGCCTCTGACTGTTCGACTTAGCTGTTCCAGTAAAATTAACATCGCTATTTATCATTTATAAGTTGTACAGTTTTTTTTTTAATTTTAAATGAGAAATTTCAATTTCTTTTGGATAGGTGTGACTGCCATCTGATAACTGAAATTTGATACCAAGCATGACCATATTTGCCAGAAGAGCATCTGTTTGGAGATGACAAAGAATAAGCAGCATAGTGAAATTTAAACAGTCACACAAGGATAAAAGTCCTTCCATCTAGGATTATGGACACATCAGGCCTTAATACATTAAGAACTTGTAATATATGTATTTTTACAAAATAATTTAGAGAGAACTGCTATTTTGGCATATACAACAACAAGTGTTAACATATGTGCATATTTCAAATGACTTCAGTGCTAAGGGCATATACATGAAAGAGGATTGTTAGAAAAGTTTACGGACACATTGATTTACAGAAAATTTACTGTGCACTTTGAAAAATGACATTTATCTGATTAAATTCTTATATTTTGTTTATCTGTTTATTAGTATGTAAAAAAATCAGGTCCATTTACTAAAATTTTGAAAATATACGACTTTTACTGTGCAGTCAAAGAATTCACGGAGCAAGCATTTGATGTTTTTTGATGTTAGGGGATGTGACAACCTGATTCCAAACCTTCTGAGCTTTTCACAGCCATAAATACCTTTCAGTTCTATCATTTACATGTCTTTTCCCTACTTTAAAATTGAATAACTCTAGCAAGTCATGTTACTTTTTTCTATTGTTGGGTATCAAATATTAGTGAGATCTTAAAATCTATGTCTACACAGTAAAGCAATAGGTATGGAAACAATGCAAAATCCATAGGAGCAACATCCATGCGATAAGCTGTGTACTGGGATATTGCATGGACTGGGTCATCAAAAATGTTAATCCTTCCATTAACAAAGCTACTACTATTTGAACACTTTTGTCCTAGATATGTATAAGCAATCCCTGAAGCATCTTAAAACATTTTAGTCTTTTTTGGGTATTTTCCTGTCTGAAGAAATATTTTTTTAATAGCTCGGTGCTCTCCAAGACTTTCAATGACATTGCATTTCTCAACTTTGTGTTTTTGCATTGATCATCTATAACTAGTAGACTAATTGTTCTCGAACAATTAGAGGTCTTTCCACCTTCTTTAAATTTCTTTAATTTTTTTATTTTACTCTTTAGAGTTAATTTTTATACAGAAAGAATCCAGAAATAGTTTGAAAAATAGAAAAAGCTAAAGAAAAAAAAATGAAAAAATTGAATTGACCTTGACCTTTGACCTTTACCACACATTAAAGGTCAAAGGTCAAGAATCACATTGCAATTGGTTTCATGCTTCTAGGACTTATACTTTTAAAGTTATAAGGCCTAATATTAAGCGCAAAGACGTTAAAGGGCGATAACTCATATAAGGGGTCATCAGATTCTTTTGCACTGAATAGATTGAAGTTGTGTCTAAAGACCCTGAAGACATTAGTGAAGGTTTGATGTCTCTACGTTCTACGGTTTCAGAGGAGTAGCGATAACAAGGTTTTTTGCACAAGGGCCGATAACTTTCAAAGGGGTTAAGCTTAGGGGACAAAATTGAAATCTTTAAAATATTTTTAGAAGGACATATTAAAGATGCAAAGACATATAGTATATGTTGAAAGACAAGAGAGTTATAAATATCTCATAGTTTGAATGACCTTGACCTTTGACCTTGACATAAATTTCAAGGTCAAAGGTCAAAGAATTCAATGCAGTTGGTTTCATGTCTCAACGACTTATGGTTTTGAAAATTTTTAGTTTTTTGTGAACATCGAAAACTTTCAGGGGCAATAACTCATTGAAGTGGTCAACAAATCCTTTCGCAATGAATAGATTGAAGAGTCCCCTCAATTAGTCGAAGACATTGGTGAAGGTTTCGTACCTCTACGGTTTACGGCTTTGAAGGAGTAGCGATAACAAGCTATTCTTGCGAAAGGGGCAATAACTTCGTAAGAGGTCAAAGTTCAAACATGGGGGGTCGTTTTTCGGAATAACTTTTAATATCCAGTATCATGAACTATAAAGTTTTTCGATAAGTCTTGCGGTTTCAAAAGTCCGGGAAGAAAAAGAATAATAACTAGGAGACTAATTGTTCTCGAACAATTAGAGGTCTTTCCACCTTCTTTAAATCTGATATATTTTTCATATTTTACTCTCTAATGATAATTTTTATCCAAAAAGAATCCATAAATGGCTTGAAAGATAGAAAAAATGAGAATTTTAAAAATTTTGAAATGACCTTGACCTTTGACCTTGAACAAATATTCAAGGTCAAAGGTCAAGGGTCACATTGCACTTGACCCCATGCTTCTACAACTTTTACGTTAAAAGTTATAAGGTTTACTAGTAAGCGCAAAGACGTTAAAGGGTGATAACTCATATAAGGGGTCATCGGATACTTTCGCACTGAATAGATTGAAGTTGTGTCTAAAGACCCTGAAGACATTAGTGAAGGTTTTGTGTCTCTACGGTTTACGGTTTCGGAGGAGTAGCAATAACAAGGTTTTCAGTAAAAGGGGCAATAACTTTTAAAGGGGTAAATTTCAGGGGACAAGTATGAAATCTTTGAAATAGTTTTAAGAGGACATATTAATGATGCAAAGATATTTAATATATGTTGAAAGACAAAAGAGATATAAAAAGAGCCTAATTTCTCATATTTTGAATTACCTTGACCTTTGACCTTTGCATATATTTTAAGGTCAGAGGTCAATGAATCTTATGCAGTTGGTCCCATCTCTCTACAACTTATCGTTTTGAAAATTTTTAATTATTCGTAAGTTTCATAAACTTTCAGGGGCAATAACTCATAAAAGGGGTTGACGAATACTTTCGCAATGAAAAGACTGAAGAGTCCCCTCAATTAGTCGAAGACATTGGTGAAGGTTCCATTCCTCTACAGTTTATGGTTTCGAAGGAGTAGCGATAACAAGCTATTCTTGCGAAAGGGGCAATAACTTCGTAAGAGGTCATAGGTCAAACACGGGGGGTCGTTTTTCGGAATAACTTTTGATATCCAGTATCATGAACTATAAAGTTTTTCGATAAGTCTTGCAGTTTCAAAAGTCCGGGAAGAAAAATAATAATAATAATAATAACTAGGAGACTAATTGTTCAGAGAACAATTAGAGGCCTTTCCACCTTTTTAAGTGTTTCCGTGTCATTTGGGTTGAAAAAAAAAAAAAGAGAAAAACGCAAAAAAACGAAAAAAAAAAAAAAAAAAAAATGCTCCTCCAGCTGGGCTCGAACTCAAAACCCTTGGGTTGAAAGGCAGGTGCGCTAACCATTCGGCCACGCATTTCGATAACATACGTAAGTTAATTGTTTAAGACTATAGAAGAAATGCAAGCGTATTTTTAGAATCGGTAGGGGAAGAAAGAAGTTCCGTAAAAGGAAATAGTTCCTGAACTTGCAAGCAGTATATAAAATAACAAGGGACGGGCTGCGTGAGAAAACGTTAACACTGTTCCCTAATGAAAATGTATCAATGGACTGTAAGCCCGATTCATCGATATTGTGAGCATGCTGAATTTTTTGTAAATAGCTTCGTTGTAAGCTTAAAAGATCGGGTTCGGATTTGAACATTTCTGACTGAATATCCTGAAATAACTATGAAACATTTAAATAAGCATTTCTTTGGGTTAAATTAAATATGTGTAGCCCAAATTAAATTCCCAACATGCATTTCTAGAAGGGAAACACGACAATGAAAGCGAGAATTGTTTTTATTATACCGAAAATCGCTAGTTCTGGAAACTGATTAATTCTAAATAAAAATCAAATAAATTCCAAATGTAAGAGAAAGAGAGAATGTTTGGTGTTAAAATGTCGTATCATATCAGGAGAATTAAATGCTACTAACGACATCTGAAGAAATAGCCGATAAAAGGTTTAGATCATTTCTTCGTTCACCTGCACTTAAATTTCAAACACAACAGAACTTGTAGTTTTTGCCGTGAAACTTCATGACTTCTATAAACTTACAAGACTCACCGTAAAACTCTCCAGAAAGTTTCTCTGAGGTCTGTACTACATTTGTACCAAATTTGGTGTCGATCCGAGGTCTGGTTTGAATTCTAGAGTAATATTCTACATTGTTGTTGATGTGATTTTTTTTTTTTTTTTTTTTTTTTTTTTTGAAGAAGGGGGGGGGGGGGTGAATTATTTATTTGATGCCTCTTTCAAACTAAGAATTGTAACTACTTCCACATCCTTAAGCCTAATTGTGACCTTTGAGTCAAGGTCAAAGGTCAAGGTCAAAGGTCAAAGGTCAAGGTCATTCAAAAAAAAAAAAAAAAAAAAAAAAACACAAAAAACCCCAAGAAATCTTTACTTTCTGTATTTTTACCTGATACTGGAGCCGGATGCATGTTCTCACTTTTCCATTTGACCCAATGTCAAGGTCAAAGGTCAAGGTCAAAGTTCAAGGTCATTTGGCGAATTGCTATATTTTACACATATATAAGGGATTTCTTACGTTTTTAAATGACCTTGACCTTTGACCTTGACCTATATTTCAAGGTCAAAGGTCAAGTATGCCGATGCAGTTGGTCCCATGTCTCTAGGATACACCGTTTTAAACATAAGATCATTAAATGTAAGTAGCGTAAACTTTCAGGGGCAGTAACTCATACAAGGGACCAAAGAATGCTTTCGCAATGATAGAATGAAGAGAGCACTAAATGAGTCAAAGACACTGATGAAGGTTTGGAATCTCTACGGTTTACGGTTTCGGAGGAGTAGCGATAACAAGGTTTTGTTGCAAAAGGGGTGACAACTTTTGAATGGGTCAAGCTCGGGGGACAAGAATGAAATCTTTGAAATAGTTTTAGAAGGACATATTATAGATGCAAAGATAATCAGTATATGTTGAAAGACAAAAGAGATATTAAAAAAGCTAATTTTCTCATGTTTTGAATGACCTTGACCTTTGACCTTCACAAAAATTTCAAGGTCAGAGGTCACAAAATCTAATGCAGTTGGTCCCATGTCTTTACGACTTATCATTTAGAGAATTTTGTCATTATTCGTAAACATCAAAAACTCTCAGGGGCAGTAATTTATTAAAGGGCTCGACAAATCTTTTCGCAATGAAAAGATTGAAAAGTCCTCTCGAGTAGTCGAAAACATTGGTGAAGGTTCTGTATCTCTACGGTTTATGGTTTCGAAGGAGTAGCGATAACAGGCTATTCTTGCGAAGGGGGCAATAACTTCGTAAGAGGTCATGGGTCAAACACGGGGGGTCGTTTTTCGAAATAACTTTTAATGTCCAGTATCATGAACTATAAAGTTTCTCGATAAGTCTTGCGGTTTCAAAAGTCCGGGAAGAAAAAGAATAATAATAATAATAATAATAACTAGGAGACTAATTGTTCAGAGAACAATTAGAGGCCTTTCCACCTTTTTAAGTGTTTCCGTGTCATTTGGGTTGAAAAAAAGGAGAAAAATGCAAAAAATGAAAAAAAAAAAAAAAAAAAAAAAAAAAAAAAAAAAAAACTCCTCCAGCTGGGATCGAACTCAAAACCCTTGGATTGAAAGGCAGGTGCGCTAACCATTCGGCCACGCATTCCGATAACATACGTAAGTTAATTGTTTAAGACTATAGAAGAAATGCAAGCGTATTTTTAGAATCGGTAGGGGAAGAAAGAAGTTCCGTAAAAGGAAATAGTTCCTGAACTTGCAAGCAGTATATAAAATAACAAGGGACGGGCTGCGTGAGAAAACGTTAACACTGTTCCCTAATGAAAATGTATTAATGGACTGTAAGCCCGATTCATCGATATCGTGAGCATGCTGAATTTTTTGTAAATAGCTTCGTTGTAAGCTTAAAAGATCGGGTTCGGATTTTAACATTTCTGACTGAATATCCTGAAATAAATATGAAACATTGAAATAAGCATTTCTTTGGGTTTAATTAAATATGTGTAGCCCAAATTAAATTCCCAACATGCATTTTTAGAAGGGAAACACGACAATGAAAGCGAGAATGGTTTTTAATATACCGAAAATCGCTATTTCTGGAAACTGATTAATTCTAAATAAAAATCAAATAAATTCCAAATGTAAAAGAAAGAGAGAATGCTTGGTATTAAAATGTCGTATCATATCAGGAGAATTAAATGCTACTAACGACATCTGAAGAAATAGCCGATAAAAGGTTTCGATCATTTCTTCGTTCACCTGCACTTAAATTTCAAACACAACAGAACTTGTAGTTTTTGCCGTGAAACTTCATGACTTCTATAAACTTATAAGACTCACCGTAAAACTCTCCAGAAAGTTTCTCTGAGGTCTATACTACAATTGTACCAAATATGGTGTCGATCCGAGGTCTGGTTTGAATTTGACTGAAATATTCTACGTTGTTGTTGATGTGATTTTTTTTTTTTAAGAAGGGGGGGGGGAAGGTTAATTATTTATTTTATGCCTCTTTTAAACTACGAATTGTAACTACTTCCACATCCTTCATCCTTATTGTGACCTTTAAGTCAAGGTCAAAGGTCAAGGTCAAAGGTCAAGGTCAAAGTTCAAGGTCATTTGGTGAATTGCTATATTTTACACATATATAAAGGATTTCTTATGTTTTTAAATGACCTTGACCTTTGACCTTGACCAATATTTCAAGGTCAAAGGTCGAACATGCCCATGCAGTTGATCCCATGTCTCTAGGATACACCGTTTTAAAAAAAAGTTCATTAAATGTAAGCAGCGTAAACTTTCAGGGGCAGTAACTCATACAAGGGACCAAAGAATGCTTTCGCAATGATAGAATGAAGAGAGTACTAAATGAGTCGAAGACACTGATGAAGGTTTGGAATCTCTACGGTTTACGGTTTCGGAGGAGTAGCGATAACAAGGTTTTGTTGCACAAGGGGTGACAACTTTTGAATGGGTCAAGCTCGGGGGACAAGAATGAAATCTTTGAAATAGTTTTAGAAGGACATATTACAGATGCAAAGATATTCAGTATATGTTGAAAGACAAAAGAGATATTAAAAAAGCTAATTTTCTCATATTTTGAATGACCTTGACCTTTGACCTTTACAAAAAATTCAAGGTCAGAGGTCACAAAATCTAATGCAGTTGGTCCCAAGTCTTTACGACTTATCGTTTAGAGAATTTTGTCATTATTCGTAAACATCAAAAACTCTCAGGGGCAGTAATTTATCAAAGGGCTCGACAAATCGTTTCGCAATGAAAAGATTGAAAAGTCCTCTCAAGTAGTCGAAAACATTGGTGAAGGTTCTGTACCTCTACGGTTTACGGTTTTGAAGGAGTAGCGATAACAGGCTATTCTTGCAAAAGGGGCAATAACTTCGTAAGAAGTCATGGGTCAAACACGGGGGGTCGTTTTTCGAAATAACTTTTAATGTCCAGTATCATGAACTATAAAGTTTTTCGATAAGTCTTGTGGTTTCAAAAGTCCGGGAAGAAAAAAAATAATAATAATAAACATAAGCATTTCAAGAGGTCTTTCCACAGAAAGGTGGAAAGACCTAATAAAGCACTAGGAGACTAATTGTTCAGAGAACAATTAGAGGCCTTTCCACCTTTTTAAGTGTTTCCGTGTCATTTGGGTTGAAAAAAAGGAGAAAAATGCAAAAAATGAAAAAAAAAAAAAAAAAAAAAAAAAAAAAAAAAAAAAAAACTCCTCCAGCTGGGATCGAACTCAAAACCCTTGGATTGAAAGGCAGGTGCGCTAACCATTCGGCCACGCATTCCGATAACATACGTAAGTTAATTGTTTAAGACTATAGAAGAAATGCAAGCGTATTTTTAGAATCGGTAGGGGAAGAAAGAAGTTCCGTAAAAGGAAATAGTTCCTGAACTTGCAAGCAGTATATAAAATAACAAGGGACGGGCTGCGTGAGAAAACGTTAACACTGTTCCCTAATGAAAATGTATTAATGGACTGTAAGCCCGATTCATCGATATCGTGAGCATGCTGAATTTTTTGTAAATAGCTTCGTTGTAAGCTTAAAAGATCGGGTTCGGATTTTAACATTTCTGACTGAATATCCTGAAATAAATATGAAACATTGAAATAAGCATTTCTTTGGGTTTAATTAAATATGTGTAGCCCAAATTAAATTCCCAACATGCATTTGTAGAAGGGAAACACGACAATGAAAGCGAGAATGGTTTTTAATATACCGAAAATCGCTATTTCTGGAAACTGATTAATTCTAAATAAAAATCAAATAAATTCCAAATGTAAAAGAAAGAGAGAATGCTTGGTATTAAAATGTCGTATCATATCAGGAGAATTAAATGCTACTAACGACATCTGAAGAAATAGCCGATAAAAGGTTTCGATCATTTCTTCGTTCACCTGCACTTAAATTTCAAACACAACAGAACTTGTAGTTTTTGCCGTGAAACTTCATGACTTCTATAAACTTATAAGACTCACCGTAAAACTCTCCAGAAAGTTTCTCTGAGGTCTATACTACAATTGTACCAAATATGGTGTCGATCCGAGGTCTGGTTTGAATTTGACTGAAATATTCTACGTTGTTGTTGATGTGATTTTTTTTTTTTAAGAAGGGGGGGGGGGAAGGTTAATTATTTATTTTATGCCTCTTTTAAACTACGAATTGTAACTACTTCCACATCCTTCATCCTTATTGTGACCTTTAAGTCAAGGTCAAAGGTCAAGGTCAAAGGTCAAGGTCAAAGTTCAAGGTCATTTGGTGAATTGCTATATTTTACACATATATAAAGGATTTCTTATGTTTTTAAATGACCTTGACCTTTGACCTTGACCAATATTTCAAGGTCAAAGGTCGAACATGCCCATGCAGTTGATCCCATGTCTCTAGGATACACCGTTTTAAAAAAAAGTTCATTAAATGTAAGCAGCGTAAACTTTCAGGGGCAGTAACTCATACAAGGGACCAAAGAATGCTTTCGCAATGATAGAATGAAGAGAGTACTAAATGAGTCGAAGACACTGATGAAGGTTTGGAATCTCTACGGTTTACGGTTTCGGAGGAGTAGCGATAACAAGGTTTTGTTGCACAAGGGGTGACAACTTTTGAATGGGTCAAGCTCGGGGGACAAGAATGAAATCTTTGAAATAGTTTTAGAAGGACATATTACAGATGCAAAGATATTCAGTATATGTTGAAAGACAAAAGAGATATTAAAAAAGCTAATTTTCTCATATTTTGAATGACCTTGACCTTTGACCTTTACAAAAAATTCAAGGTCAGAGGTCACAAAATCTAATGCAGTTGGTCCCAAGTCTTTACGACTTATCGTTTAGAGAATTTTGTCATTATTCGTAAACATCAAAAACTCTCAGGGGCAGTAATTTATCAAAGGGCTCGACAAATCGTTTCGCAATGAAAAGATTGAAAAGTCCTCTCAAGTAGTCGAAAACATTGGTGAAGGTTCTGTACCTCTACGGTTTACGGTTTTGAAGGAGTAGCGATAACAGGCTATTCTTGCAAAAGGGGCAATAACTTCGTAAGAAGTCATGGGTCAAACACGGGGGGTCGTTTTTCGAAATAACTTTTAATGTCCAGTATCATGAACTATAAAGTTTTTCGATAAGTCTTGTGGTTTCAAAAGTCCGGGAAGAAAAAAAATAATAATAATAAACATAAGCATTTCAAGAGGTCTTTCCACAGAAAGGTGGAAAGACCTAATAAAGCACTAGGAGACTAATTGTTCAGAGAACAATTAGAGGCCTTTCCACCTTTTTAAGTGTTTCCGTGTCATTTGGGTTGAAAAAAAGGAGAAAAATGCAAAAAATGAAAAAAAAAAAAAAAAAAAAAAAAAAAAAAAAAAAAAAAAACTCCTCCAGCTGGGATCGAACTCAAAACCCTTGGATTGAAAGGCAGGTGCGCTAACCATTCGGCCACGCATTCCGATAACATACGTAAGTTAATTGTTTAAGACTATAGAAGAAATGCAAGCGTATTTTTAGAATCGGTAGGGGAAGAAAGAAGTTCCGTAAAAGGAAATAGTTCCTGAACTTGCAAGCAGTATATAAAATAACAAGGGACGGGCTGCGTGAGAAAACGTTAACACTGTTCCCTAATGAAAATGTATTAATGGACTGTAAGCCCGATTCATCGATATCGTGAGCATGCTGAATTTTTTGTAAATAGCTTCGTTGTAAGCTTAAAAGATCGGGTTCGGATTTTAACATTTCTGACTGAATATCCTGAAATAAATATGAAACATTGAAATAAGCATTTCTTTGGGTTTAATTAAATATGTGTAGCCCAAATTAAATTCCCAACATGCATTTGTAGAAGGGAAACACGACAATGAAAGCGAGAATGGTTTTTAATATACCGAAAATCGCTATTTCTGGAAACTGATTAATTCTAAATAAAAATCAAATAAATTCCAAATGTAAAAGAAAGAGAGAATGCTTGGTATTAAAATGTCGTATCATATCAGGAGAATTAAATGCTACTAACGACATCTGAAGAAATAGCCGATAAAAGGTTTCGATCATTTCTTCGTTCACCTGCACTTAAATTTCAAACACAACAGAACTTGTAGTTTTTGCCGTGAAACTTCATGACTTCTATAAACTTATAAGACTCACCGTAAAACTCTCCAGAAAGTTTCTCTGAGGTCTATACTACAATTGTACCAAATATGGTGTCGATCCGAGGTCTGGTTTGAATTTGACTGAAATATTCTACGTTGTTGTTGATGTGATTTTTTTTTTTTAAGAAGGGGGGGGGGAAGGTTAATTATTTATTTTATGCCTCTTTTAAACTACGAATTGTAACTACTTCCACATCCTTCATCCTTATTGTGACCTTTAAGTCAAGGTCAAAGGTCAAGGTCAAAGGTCAAGGTCAAAGTTCAAGGTCATTTGGTGAATTGCTATATTTTACACATATATAAAGGATTTCTTATGTTTTTAAATGACCTTGACCTTTGACCTTGACCAATATTTCAAGGTCAAAGGTCGAACATGCCCATGCAGTTGATCCCATGTCTCTAGGATACACCGTTTTAAAAAAAAGTTCATTAAATGTAAGCAGCGTAAACTTTCAGGGGCAGTAACTCATACAAGGGACCAAAGAATGCTTTCGCAATGATAGAATGAAGAGAGTACTAAATGAGTCGAAGACACTGATGAAGGTTTGGAATCTCTACGGTTTACGGTTTCGGAGGAGTAGCGATAACAAGGTTTTGTTGCACAAGGGGTGACAACTTTTGAATGGGTCAAGCTCGGGGGACAAGAATGAAATCTTTGAAATAGTTTTAGAAGGACATATTACAGATGCAAAGATATTCAGTATATGTTGAAAGACAAAAGAGATATTAAAAAAGCTAATTTTCTCATATTTTGAATGACCTTGACCTTTGACCTTTACAAAAAATTCAAGGTCAGAGGTCACAAAATCTAATGCAGTTGGTCCCAAGTCTTTACGACTTATCGTTTAGAGAATTTTGTCATTATTCGTAAACATCAAAAACTCTCAGGGGCAGTAATTTATCAAAGGGCTCGACAAATCGTTTCGCAATGAAAAGATTGAAAAGTCCTCTCAAGTAGTCGAAAACATTGGTGAAGGTTCTGTACCTCTACGGTTTACGGTTTTGAAGGAGTAGCGATAACAGGCTATTCTTGCAAAAGGGGCAATAACTTCGTAAGAAGTCATGGGTCAAACACGGGGGGTCGTTTTTCGAAATAACTTTTAATGTCCAGTATCATGAACTATAAAGTTTTTCGATAAGTCTTGTGGTTTCAAAAGTCCGGGAAGAAAAAAAATAATAATAATAAACATAAGCATTTCAAGAGGTCTTTCCACAGAAAGGTGGAAAGACCTAATAAACATAAGCATTTCAAGAGGTCTTTCCACAGAAAGGTGGAAAGACCTAATAATAAACATAAGCATTTCAAGAGGTCTTTCCACAGAAAGGTGGAAAGACCTAACTAGTAGACTAATTGTTCTCGAACAATTAGAGGTCTTTCCACCTTCTTTAAATTTCATATATTTTTCATATTTTACTCTCTGAAGTTAATTTTTATACAAAAAGAATCCATAAATGGCTTGAAAGATGGAAAAAATGAAAAATTTTAAAATTTTTAAATGACCTTGACCTTTGACCTTGAACAAATATTCAAGGCCAAAAGTCAAGGGTCACATTGCACTTGACCCCATGCTTCTATGACTTTTAGTTTTAAAGTTATAAGGTTTAATAGTAAGCGCAAAGACGTTAAAGGGCGATAACTCATATAAGGGGTCATCGGATACTTTCGCACTGAATAGATTGAAGTTGTGTCTTAAGTCCCTGAAGACATTAGTGAAGGTTTTGTGTCTCTACAGTTTACAGTTTCAGAGGAGTTCGATAACAAGGTTTTCAGTGAAAGGGGCAATAACTTTTAAAGGGGTAAATCTTAGGGGACAAGTATGAAAACTTTGAAATAGTTTTAAGGGTAGATATTAAAGATGCAAAGATATTTAGTACATGTTGAAAGACATAAGAGATATAAAAAGAGCTTAATTCCTCATATTTTGAATGACCTTGACCTTTGACCTTGACATAAACTTCAACGTCTGAGGTCAAAGAATCTAATTCAGTTGGTTCCATGTCTCTACGACTTATCGTTTTGAAATTTTTTTATTATTTGTAAACTTCAAAAACTTTCAGGGGCAATAACTCATAAAAGGGGTCAATGAATAATTTCGCAATGAAAAGATTGAAGAGTCCCCTCAATTAGTCGAAGACATTGGTGAAGGTTACGTACCTCTACGGTTTATGGTTTCGAAGGAGTAGCGATAACAAGCTTTTATTGCGCAAGGGTTTATAACTCTTTGAGGGGTCAAAGTTCATATATGCAGGGTCAATTGCAAAAATCTTTTACGGAGTACATTCTTATGAACTATAATTCTTTTCGATAGATCTTGAAACTCAAAATCACACGGCGGAAAAATAATAAAAAATAATAATAACTAGGAGACTAATTGTTCTCGAACAATTAGAGGTCTTTCCACCTTCTTTAAATTTCATATATTCTTCACATTTAACTCTCTACTGTTTATTTTTATACAGGAGAAACCAGAGATGGCTTGAGAGATGGAAATTATTAAAATTTTAGAAATTTGGAAATGACCTTGACCTTTGACCTTGAACAAATATTCAAGGTCAAAGGTCAAGGGTCACATTGCACTTAACCCCATCCTTCTACGACTTTTAGTTTTAAAGTAATAAGGTTTAATAGTAAGCGCAAAGATGTTAAAGGGCAATAACTCATAAGGGGTCAGCAGATCCTTTTGCACTAATAGACTGAAGTTGTGTCTAAAGACCCTGAAGACATTAGTGAAGGTTTTGTGTCTCTACAGTTTACGGTTTCGGAGGAGTAGCGATAACAAGTTTTTCAGTAAAAGGGGCAATAACTTTTAAAGGGGTAAATTTCCGGGGACTAGTATGAAATCTTTGAAATAGTTTTAAGAGGACATATTAATGATGCAAAGATATTTAATATATATTGAAAGACAAAAGAGATATAAAAAGAGCCTAATTTCTCATATTTTCAATGACCTTGACCTTTGACCTATGCATATATTTTAAGGTCAAAGGTCAATGAATCTTATGCAGTTGGTCCCATGTCTCTACGACTTATCGTTTTGAAAATTTTTAATTATTCGTAAACATCAAAAACTTTCAGGGGCAATAACTCATAAAAGGGGTGGACGAATACTTTCGCAATGAAAGGATTGAAGAGTCCCCTCAATAAGTCGAAGACATTGATGAAGGTTTCGTACCTCTACGGTTTACGGTTTCGAAGGAGTAGCGATAACAAGGTTTTTCGTACAAGGGGCAAGAACTCTGAAAGGGGTCATAGGTCATACTCGTTGGGTAGTTTTTCGAAATAACTTTTGATGTCGAGTATCATGAACTATAAAACTTTTTGATAAGTCTTTCGGTTCAAAAGGCGGTAGCGGAAAAATAATAATAATAACTAGTAGACTAATTGTTCTCGAACAATTAGAGGTCTTTCCACCTTCTTTAAATTTCATATATTTTTCATATTTAACTCTCTATTGTTTATTTTTATACAAAAGAAACAAGAAATGGCTTGAGAGATGGAAAAAATGAAATTTAAAAAAAAAATTTAATGACCTTGACCTTTGACCTTGAACAATTATTTAAGTTCATAAGTCAAGGGTCACATTGCACTTGACCCCATGCTTCTACGACTTTTAGTTTCAAAGTTATAAGGTTGAATAGTAAGAGCAAAGATGTTAAAGGGCAATAACTCATATAAGGGGTCATCGGATCCTTTCGCACTGAATAGATTGAAGTTGTGTCTGAAGGCCCTGAAGACATTAGTGAAGGTTTCATGTCTCTGCGGTTTACGGTTTCAGAGTAGTAGAGATAACAAGGTTTTCAATGAAAGGGGCAATAACTTTTAAAAGGGTAAATCTTATGGGACAAGTATGAAATCTTTGAAATAGTTTGAAGAGTACATATTAAAGATGCAAAGAAATTTAGTATATAATGAAAGACAAAAGAGATATAAAAAGAGCTTAATTTCTCAAATTTTGAATGACCTTGACCTTTGACCTTTACAAAAATTTCAAGGTCTGAGGTCAAAGAATCTAATGCAGTTGGTCCCATGTCTCTACGACTTATCGTTTTGAAAAATTTTCATAATTTGTAAACTTCAAAAACTTTCAGGGGCAATAACTCATTGAAGGGGTCGACAAATCATTTCGCAATGAATAGATTGAAAAGTCCTCTCAAGTAGTCAAAGACATTGGTGAAGGTTCTGTATCTCTACGATTTACGGTTTCGAAGGAGTAGCGATAACAAGCTATTCTTGCAAAAGGGGCAATAACTTTGTAAGAGGTCATAGGTCAAACACGTTGGGTCGTTTTTCGGAATAACTTTTAATCCAGTATCATGAACAATAAAGTTTTTCGATAAGTCTTGTGGTTTCAAAAGTCGGGGAAGAAAAAGAATAATAATAATAATAATAATAATAATAAACATAAGCATTTCAAGAGGTCTTTCCACAGAAAGGTGGAAAGACCTAATAACTAGTAGACTAATTGTTCTCGAACAATTAGAGGTCTTTCCACCTTCTTTAAATTTCATATATTTTTCATATTTTACTCTCTACTGTTTATTTTTATACAAGAGAAACCAGAAATGGTTTGAAAAATGGAAAAAGTGAAAATTTTAAAAATTTTGAAATGACCTTGACCTTTGACCTTGAACAAATATTCAAGGTCAAGGGTCAAGGGTCACATTGCAATTAACCCCATGCTTCTACCACTTTTAGTTTTAAAGTTATAAGGTTTAATAGTAAGCACAAACACATTAAAGGGCGATAACTCATATAAGGGGTCATCGGATACTTTCGCACTGAATAGATTGAAGTTGTGTCTAAAGACCCTGAAGACATTAGTGAAGGTTTTGTGTCTCTACGGTTTACGGTTTCGGAGGAGTAGCGATAACAAGGTTTTCAGTAAAAGGGGCAATAACTGCGAAAGGGGTAAATCTTAGGGGACAAGTATGAAATCTTTGAAATGGTTTTAAGAGGACATATTAATGATGCAAAGATATTTAGTATATGTTGAAAGACAAAAGAGATATAAAAAGAGCTTAATTTCTCATATTTTGAATGACCTTGACCTTTGACCTTTGTATATATTTTAAGGTCAAAGGTCAATGAATCTTATGCAGTTGGTCCCATGTCTCTACGACTTATCGTTTTGAAAATTTTTAATTATTCGTAAACATCAAAAACTTTCAGGGGCAATAACTCATAAAAGGGGTCCACGAATACTTTTGCAATGAAAAGATTGAAGAGTCCCCTCAATTAGTCGAAGACATTGGTGAAGGTTCTGTAACTCTACGGTTTATGGTTTCGGAGGAGTAGCGATAACAAGCTTTTATTGCGAAAGAGTTCATAACACTTTGAGGGGTCAAAGTTCATATACGCAGGGTCAACTGCAAAAATCTTTTACGGAGTACATTCTTATGAAGTATAAATCTTTTCGATAGATCTTGAAACTCAAAATCACACGGCGGAAAAATAATAAAAAATAATAATAATAAGAAACAGAAGAATATCAATAGGTCTTTCCACAGAAAGGTGGAAAGACCTAATAATAATAAACAGAAGCATTTCAAGAGGTCTTTCCACAGAAAGGTGGAAAGACCTAATAATAAGAAACAGAAGAAAATCAATAGGTCTTTCCACAGAAAGGTGGAAAGACCTAATAATAATAAACATAAACATTTCAAGAGGTCTTTCCACAGAAAGGTGGAAAGACCTAATTAGCGATTAAACAGTCATAACCCCTCTAATTTAATTCAAAATTTTGCAACATGCCCTCTCTTGAATATTGTAGCGACATGTAAAATATCATTAATTTTTTTGCACTACAACAGTGCAATTTTTTATATCAAAAAATTGGTCTTATTTCAATATAACTTTGATTACAAATAGACAACGCTAAGATACATAATTCTTTTTATCTTTTTAGCTCTTGTGAGCCAAAGGCTCAAAGAGCTAATGCTATGGCCATTTGTGCGGTGTACGTAAACTTTTTAGCTCACCTGAGCTGAAAGCTTAAGTGAGCTTTTCTGATCACCAGTTGTTTGTCGTCTGTCCGTCTGTCTGTCCGTCTGTCTGTCTTTTCATATTTTCATCTTCTTCTCAAGAACCACTGAGCCAAATTTAACCAAAGTTGGTACACAGCATCCTTGGGTGAAGGGGAAATTAAATTGTTAAAATGAAGGACAAACCCCCTTTACAAGGGGAGATAATCAAGAGAAGACAAAAATAGGGTGGGGTCATTAAAAAATCATCTTCTCAAGAACCACAGGGCCAGAAAAGCTGAAACTTATTTGGAAGCATCATGGGTTAGTGTAGATTCTAAATTGTTCAAATCATGGCCCCCGGGGGTAGAGCGGGGCCACAATAGGGAATCAAAGTTTTACATTGAAATATATAGGCAAAATCTTTAAAAATCTTCTTTTCAAGAACCACTGGGCCAGAAAAGCTGAAATTTATGTGGAAGCATCATGGGGTAGTATAGATTCTAATTTGTTCAAATCATGGCCCCGGGGGTAGGGTGGGGCGGCAGTAAGTATTACAGGGGAGGGAGGGTCTGGTGAAGAACAGCAGGGCCAAAGTAACTCAGGTGAGCGTTGTGGCCCCAGGGGTAGGGCGGGGCCACAATAGGGAATCTAAGTTTAAAATATATGGACAAAATCTTCAAAAATATTCTTCTCAAGAACTACTGGGCCAGAAAAACTGAAATATATGTAGAGTCATCCTGGGGTAGTGTAGATTCTAATTTGTTCAAATCATGGCCCCGGGGGTAGGGTGGGGCGGCAGTAAGTATTACAGGGGAGGGAGGGTCTGGTGAAGAACAGCAGGGCCAAAGTAACTCAGGTGAGCGTTGTGGCCCATGGGCCTCTTGTTAGAATATGGGCCATAACTCAAGAACCCCTTGGCCAATTATTGTCAAATTTGTCACAGTGTATCCATGGCCCAAGGGCTTCCGTGTATAGTAAACTTAGGGTTATGACCCTTAAACAAGGGGAGATAATTAGGTAAATAAAACCAAAAGTACTGGTTGCTAAAAAATCTTCTTCTCAAGAACCACTGGGCAGATTATCACCAAACTTTCACAAAAGGATGAGGATATATTGTAGATTAAAATTTGCACGGGGAATCACCCTGGGACAAAGGGCTTGGTCTCAAGGTCACTTCAAAGTTGACCAAAAATTTCATTTATTAAAATGTTGATATTTTGCTTACTATAAGGACTAGGATCATCAAATTTTGTCAGTTGATGCATCTAAGGACCTCATATCATGTTTACTCAAAAGTAGTTCATGGTTACCTACTTTTTAAATTTTGCAGCCATTCTTTTTCAAAATGATTTAGAGGCATATTTTGAACAGTTTCAGGCCTATTATCATCAAACTTTTTCAGTTGACAAATGATAAAATGAGACCACTATTCTTTAAATTTGCTTGTTGTGTCTTAGGCTCATAATTCACATTATATCTACTGCAATCAACTTCAATGGATTCAAATATTTTTAATGAATTCTTATTTAAAAAATTGACTTGAATATATGTGTATTATACATGTACATGTAAAAGATTATTTTAACATGTTACAAAAAATTAAATATATGTGTCTCTCCCCCCCCCCCCCCCCCCCCCCCTTGTAAAACATTTAAATAAAGGAACCGAAGAAGTACAGTAAAACCATTTTTTCTTAATTTCAACTGGACCAAGATTAAACATCAAGATATCCAATGACTCCAGATAACCATGCAGGGTAAAAACTTAAGAATAAGGGGTTGGGAGTACCAACTCACTTCAACATATAAATGGTACATGTATTTAGATATCGGTTTTTGAGTTAATGAAGTTTAACTTTTAAGTTAAAGGCTAAAAAAGAGGTTATGTTAAAATTTTCAACAAGTGACACAGTGTCTTACTGAAATCATCCCTGTGCATTTCTTGTAAGAGTATTTTTCTACTTACTGATTGTCAAACAATGGATATCCTCAATCAGTAACACATTTGGATTACTTACTATGTAGTTATGCTGTGTAAATGTTTTGTCAAGCAATTATTATGACAGTGATGTAGCAAAACACTGATGATTCTGTAGTGTGGCACGTGTTACTAACGTGATTGCATCAAAGATGTTAGATGAATAGAAAAGTCTAGAAATTAAAAATCAAAAGTCAAAGTTCAAGAAATGAGGGTCTGGGAGTATTAGTGTTTTGGATACAATTTCAAGAGTACTGTTGGAGAGAGTACAGTTGAATTATATATCCTCATGCTCACTCCAGATTCAGAGTTCCGGAGATGAGATCTCTTGATATTTGGGTCAAAGAAGAAAGAGAATGTTAGCAAAGTTGACAATCTAAACAGAAACATGTAACCTTTAGGTGGAAATTAAACAAATATTTATCCATTTATTACGATGTCAACTTACAAGCTAATCGCTAAGAAGGAAGACCCACTCGTTGCTTTGCAACGAGCTTTGCTCTAGTTATTAAGGTCTTCCGACTTCCTTCGGAAGACCTTATTGTTTTCCGTCTGTTTTCTATTATTATTATTATTATTATTATTCTTTTTTTCATAGTTATGGCGATATCTCAGCTGTGAGTGAGCAGATTTCAGAGATTTTTTCGCGGAAGATGCATCATGTAAATATCTCCAGACGTGTTTTTCATTTTTTCAAAATTCACTTCTGTTCGCGATTTTTGGGGAAATTTGTATTTTTCAAATGGCATTTTGTCCAGAATTTTTCTCGACAACGGCTAAAGATATGAAATTGAAACTCAATGAATAAATAGAACATCAGATTCCAATATGGGGAACGACCTTTATTTTTCGTCGTCGGCACTTCCGGTCGCAAACGGAAGTGAATTCAAAAAGTTCAATTTTTCAACTTTTTTGTTTTTCAATATTTTTCTTTAGGATTTACAAGGTTTATAGAGTGTTTTACAAGAATTCTAAATATGTATTCAATATTTTGATGCGTGCATTTTTTGCAAAGATATGACCGATCCAAACTTTGTCCCACTGTCTGGGGTTCGAATCCTGCTGGAGGTAGTTAATTTTTTTTTCTTTGTTTTTCTCTTTTTTTCAGTTGCTAATGACTTCTCTCTCTTTAAAAACATGTATGGTAGTTTTTGCTGATTTTTAAAAGCTTTTTTTGTCAGAGATTCTGTAGAAAACCTTTCGACATATACTGAATATCTTTGCATCTATAATATGTCCTTCTAAAACTATTTTAAGGATTTCATTATTGTCCCCAAAGCTTGACCCATTCAAAAGTTGTCACCCCTTTTGCAATAAAACCTTGTTATCGCTACTCCTCCGAAACCGTAAAACGTAGAGATCCCAAGCCTTCAGCAGCAGTGTCTTCGACTCATTTAATACTCTCTTCATTCTATCATTGCAAAAGCATTCTTTGGTCCCTTGTATGAGTTACTACCCCTGAAAGTTTATGCTGCTTACATTTAATGAACTTTTTTTTAAAACGGTGTATCCTAGAGACATGGGACCAACTGCATCGGCATGTTTGACTTTGACCTTGAAATATACGTCAAGGTCAAAGTCATTTAAAAACATAAGAAATTCCTTATATATGTGTAAAATATAGCAATTCACCAAATGACCTTGAACTTTGACCTTGACCTTTGGCCTTGACATTGGGTCAAATGAAAAGTAAGGACATGCATCCAGCTCCAGTATCAGGTAAAAACATAGAAAGTAAAGATTTCCTTGTTTTGTTTTGTTTTGTTTTGTTTTTTTTTTTTTTGGAAATGACCTTGACCTTTGATCTTGACCCAAAGGTCACAATCAGGCTTAAAGATGTGAAAGTAGTTACAATTCTTAGTTTAAAAGAGGCATAAAATAAATAATTCATTCCCTACCCCCCCCCCCCCCTTCTTTAAAAAAAATCACATCAACAACAACGTAGAATATTTCTGTAAAATTCAAACCAGACCTCGGATCGACAATATATTTGGTACATATGTAGTACAGACCTCAGAGAAACTTTCTTGAGAGTTTTACGGTGAGTCTTATAAGTTTATAGAAGTCATGAAGTTTCACGGCAAGAACTACAAGTTCTGTTGTGTTTGAAATTAAAGTGCAGGTGAACGAAGAAATGATCTAAACCTTTTATCGGCTATTTCTTCAGATGTCGTTAGTAGCATTCGATTTTCCTGATATGATACGACATTTTAATACCAAGCATTCTCTCTTTCTTTTACATTTGGAATTTATTTGATTTTTATTTAGAATTAATCAGTTTCCAGAAATAGCGATTTTCGGTATATTAAAAACAGTTCTCGCTTTCATTGTCGTGTTTCCCTTCTAAAAATGCATGTTGGGAGTTTAATTTGTGCTACACATATTTAATTTAACCCAAAGAAATGCTTATTTAAATGTTTCATATTTATTTCAGGATATTCAGTTAGAAATGTTAAAATCCGAACCCGATCTTTTAAGCTTACAACTAAGCTATTTTCAAAAAATTCAGCATGCTCACAATATCGATGAATCGGGCTACAGTCCATTAATACATTTTCATTAGGGAACAGTGTTAACGTTTTCTCACGCACACCCGTCCCTTGTTATTTTATATACTGCTTGCAAGTTCAGGAACTATTTCCTTTTATGGAACTTCTTTCTTCCCCTACCGATTCTAAAAATACGCTTGTATTTATTCTATAGTCTTAAACAATTAACTTACTCAATTTTATCGGAATGTGTAGCGCAGTGGTTAGAGCACCTGCCTTTCAAACCAAGGGTTTTGAGTTCGATCCCAGCTGGAGGAGGATTTTTTTTTTTTTTTTTTCATTTTTTTTTCTTTTTTTGGCATTTTTCTTTTTTTTCGGCCTAAACGACACAAAAACACTTAAAAAGGTGGAAAGGCCTCTAATTGTTCTCTGAACAATTAGTTTACTTGTTATTATTAAGGTCTTTCGATATATATGATAAGATATGAATATGAAACTTGCTGAGGTGATAGAGCATCAAATGTAGATATGTTGATCGACCATTATTTTCCGTCGTTCGTACTTCCGATCGCAAGCGGAAGTGAATTAAAAAATGTTAAATTTGTAACTTTTTTGTTTTTCAATATTTTTCTCTGGGATTTACAGGGTTAATAGAGAGTCTTCTAAGAGTTCTAAGTACATGTATGTTTTTATCATTTTGATTGATGCATTTGTTGCAAAGATATGTAATACAAAGATAGATTACATGATCAGTACGTACTGGTCCCTGCTGACAAAGCAGGTAACAACATTGTCTTTGTTTGTAAGACTCATTATATTAAATGTATTTTAGAGGAACTTGGATTTAATTCTACAAGTGGTAATCCAACTTATACTCATAGTTCCCTTTCTAAGGAAGAACTTCTTCAAAATCATATGTCAGTTTTGAATATTTTTAATATTCAAAACAACCAAAATGAATTCGAATTACCATATTTATATTGGATTCCGAAACTTCATAAAAATCCTTACAAACAAAGATACATAGCGGGTTCCAGTATATGTTCAACCAAGCCTCTATCTTTACTCCTCACTAAGCTATTAACAGTGGTGAAGGAGAAACTTCAAGAGTACTGTGCAACAATATATTCGAGAAGTGGTGTAAATCAGATGTGGATACTTAAAAATTCCAAGGAACTTTTGGAAAATTTGAAATCACAAGATTTTACCAAAATCAGCTTTAAAACTTACTTAACGACTTTTCAACTTTATACACAACCATTCCCCACGATAAATTAAAGTCCAGGCTTTTTGATATCATTGACAGCTGCTTTTTCAATAAAAATGGAACTCGTAAATATACTTACCTTGTCATTGGTCATTTGCAAAATTATTTTGTTAAAAACATTCTGATTGTACACACAAGTACTCTGAAGTTGACATTAAAAAGATGCTTGAGTTTCTGATTGACAATATCTATGTGGTTTTTGGAGACCAGGTCTTCCAAAAATCTATTGGAATTCCCATGGGTACCAATTGCGCCCCGTTATTAGCAGACCTTTTTTTGTATTCATATGAAGTAGAATTTGTCCAAAATCTTGTACATGAAAAGAAGAAAACACTTGCTGTGGTCTTCAACTCGACATTTAGATATATCGACGACGTATTGTCAATTAACAATGACTATTTCCATTCTTATGTCGATACGATATATCCTGGTGAACTTGAGATAAAAGATACCACAGAGTCTGACATCTCTGTTTCATATTTGGATATTTTACTTGAAAAAGATGTTAATGGTAATCTAACAACCAAGCTTTATGATAAACGTGATGACTTTAACTTTTCAATCGTCAACTTCCCTTACTTATGCAGCAATATACCTTCATCACCTGCATACGGGTTATTTATCTCTCAGTTGATTCGATACGCAAGAGCATGCTCTACGTATGTACAATTTCTAAAACAAGGTAAATTATTGACAAATAAGTTGATGAAACAAGAATATCAGCTGTCTCGTTTTAAAGTCATCATTTCGTAAGTTCTATGGTCGATACAATGACCTTGTCAGCAAATACAATTTATCATTGAGTCAAATGCTGACTGATGTTTTTTCATACTAATTGTTAGGCCATTATTTACACACTGAATTGTCGACGGATTTTTCCGTGATTTCCCGATCATGACAAGGAGCACACGGCGGATGCTCACTCCTCCATGGCACCTGATCCCACCTCTGATGTTTGGAGGTCCGTGTTTGCTCTGCTCCTATTTTGTATTGTTTAATGGACTTTTGAGCTTGAATACTGTTCGTTATCTCCATATCTTTCATATGACCGCATTTATTGCTAAGATATGACCGATCCAAACTTTCTCGTATTGTTGCGGGTTCGAATCCTGCTGGGGCGGGAGATTGTTTCTCTCTTTTTTCAGTTGTAAATGATATTTTTCTCTGTGAAGACATGTAAGATAGTTTTTGCTTATTTTTTAAAGCTTTTTTAACAGAGATTCTACAGAAATTTCTAATAATCATGATCTATGTTGAAAGACTGTGTTACATAAACGCAAACAAAAAATACCTTCAATAAAGTATTAAATGAAGTGAGGTAGCACAGCGATCTGGAGAAAAGTTCGGTCGGAAGACCACTTGTTGCCCTAGCAACAAGAAACGCATCTAGTTTTTATTATTATTCTTTTTTTTCTTACCGATTTTGTGCACGCGATTTCTCGAAAACGGCTCGATGGATTTCCATGAAACTTTCAGGACTTATGTAATATCAGTTGAACCTTATGCATTTTTTTCTGTTTTGATGACGTCACTTCCGGTCCGGAGATATTGTCGATTTAATGATTTTTGAAAGGTCGGGTTGTCCGGACATTTTCTCATGAATGGCTTTAGATAGAACCATGTAACATTCAGGTATGATAGACCTATGTCTGCAGATATGCGTAAGGCATTTCATTTTTACCGGAAATGCCGCACTTCAGCGCTCGCTATGGTCTGAAAAAGGCATATCGAAAACTTCAAATTTTTCAACGCTTTTTTTACAATGGCTTTTTACCTGTAAATATTTTGTTAAAACATATAGAACAAAAGTTGTGTAGAATGTTACGATCTTTCAAAGGATACCAACAATAAGGGCCTGGCCCCTAATATTAGGGAGCTAGAGGGGCCAAAAGTGTTTTCCTGATATCTCAAAAAGTATCAAGAATTTGTATAGCTTCATAGAAGAAAAGTTGTTCAAAATGACAAGTAGCAGCTTAGGTGATCATTAAAAGTCGTCAAAATGACGTCACTTCCGGTCACACCGAGAGTAATGGTAAATGGCCCATTTTTGCACATATGGCCGTAGAAGTCTCTCGATCTCAATCTCATCTCCTTAAGATTTAGACGGAAGACTTATTTGTTGCCTTGCAACAAGCTCGTCTAGTTATTATTATTATTTTTTTTCTTACCGATTTTGTGCAGACGATTTCTCGAGAACGCCTGGATAGATTTTCATGAAACTTTCAGCAATGATGGAAAGTCATCTGAACTTTATGCCTTTTTTTTTATTTTGCCGTCGTCACTTCCGGTCGCGAGATAAGGCCAATTTTCCATTTTTAAAGTGGCATTTTGTCCGCGAGTGTTCTCAAAAACGTTTTGAGACTGAGTCTTGAAACTTTCAGGAATTATAGATTGTGACTCGTAGGATTGAGAAACGTGTTTCGTTTTTGTTGCCGTGACGTCCGTTGTCCACCGGAAGTAGTTTAAAAATATGCAAATTTTTATTTTTTTCTTTTTGAAATGTTTATAATAGAGGCAAATAGACTGTTTCGAGTCATATTATTTCCACCGGAAGTGATTTCTTCCAAACCGGAAGCGAAAAAATGCTCATTTTCCCTCGAAACTTTGAGGGATGATTCCTCCATACTCAGTGAGGAGTTAAAAGTCATTTTGAGTACTTCCGGTCATACCGGAAGTGAATAAAAAAGACCGGAAGTTGTTTGAAATTGATAAATTTCAGTCTTTAATGTGTTGCTTAACATATTTTGAAGAATTGACATGAATATTTTTTTATTTAAAGATTTTTTACTTTCTTTTATCAATCAAAATTTCCCAATCAAGATCTTATCAGAAATCTAACAGAAGACCTACTTGTTGCTCGCAACGAGATCTCATCTAGTTATTATTATTATTATTATTATTATTTTTCATTTTTATTTTTTTGACCTTTTCAAATCGCGATATCTCAAAAACTACTCATTCATTTTCAGCCAAATTTTCAGGAATGATGTGTTATCTAATGCCATTTTGAAATATTGAAAAAGTTCGGAAAAATTTACTTCTGGTCGGGAATTATTACGATTTTTTACTTTTTCCACTAAAAATCTAGTCCATGAATGTTCTCAGAAACTGTTAAAGGTAGGAGTCTGAAACTTTCAGGTATGATAGAATTTGGTTTGTAGATGTGTGATGGATACATTTCGTGTGTCGTCGTCACTTCCGGTCGTCACAGGAAGTGATTTAAAAAGGGTAATTTTTTGAACTTTTTTGTTTTTCATTATTTTTTTATGATGTTGATAGGCTAAATAAAGAGTCTTACAAGAATGCTAAATATGTAGTTTGTTTAAAAATTGATTAACCCATACTCTAAATATTTATCATTTTTCAATTTTAAGCGATGGTGTTTGATAGCGTAATGGTTAGCATGTTGAATTTTCACGTGGGCGATCGGGATTCAATGCAAAGAATGTCCGTATTTTTTTCTCACTTTTTGGGGCTCAAATATAAGATTTTATCTTTAAAGGGGGGGGGGGGGGGCTAGGTTGTTCGACGTCAGAGCAGCGGTGTTTGACGGCACAATATCAGCATGTCTTTTTACTCCCTCATAAAGAGTTTGCAGTTGAATTTTGCACTAATTAATGTGCATAGATGCAATTGTGATATGACAAAACGATGAAAACATGTTGGTACAAATGTATATGTAGCTAGATACCTATGCAATTGTATCATAAATTGGAGAGTTGCCGAATTGTATTTTGAAAGTAGAATATGTTACTTTCTCATGTTGATTGAATAACATATAGCACTTTCAAATGAGAGAAAAATAAACTTCAATGATATTTTTCTTTGATTTTAGTAGAGCAATATTCCTTTATAGAAGCAAGTTACTGAACATAATAGGTGTCAGATTCCTTGAGCGTCATATGGCGAGACGTGTTTTGTTGCGAAACATTCCAGTCTTTTCATTAATGTGTTACTAATTGGAATAATCCACTTTGGGGGTAAAGAGGAATATAAAATGTGTAAGAAAACTTTGCGCTGCATTTATGTTACTTGTCCGTATACGGTATGTTATGTGTACAGTGTAATAAATATACATTCTTAGGCTAGAAAATCAGGCTATAGCAACATATTTTTTTAAAAAATTTCATTGAAGCTATCACGTACACTTATTCAATTGAAGACACATTTCAAAGAAAAGGCGTGAAGATTAACTCGTGACGTTTGGCACGAAATAATTATCTTGACCCGCCTTTCACAAATGGTCTGATGCAGTAGTGTAGAAGTACAGAAATGGATTACACGGACATGTCTGAATTTGGAATTGCATAGAACAGAAAGTTGAATGCATAAAGAATAAAGGAAGTAAACACAATAGTTTTTTTTAGTTCTTATCAGTAACAGATTATTTTCTCTGCTATCAGTTATTGTTAAAACTCAAATAACAAATCCAATGTAAATCTACTAGTACTTGCACAAAATTTAGCTGGCTAGTTTTCATCCTATAATTCCGCACTATAAGAAAACAAAATTAACCTGCCTGACACTCGTTACTTCAGGGAATGAGTGCAAGGTAAACATCGATGATGGCTGGTACATTGCGCTAGTGTAGTGGTTTCAATATTAAAGAACAAGGTTCACTTAGGGCCTTTTTTGGCCCTGTGAATTTCAGAAAAACTGAAACTGCTTGGTTTTAGTTGACAATGCGTTAAATATCATTTAGACTTTTGATGACTGCGTATTTATCAAAAATGACGTAATTTTCTGGCTAGCCTATGCATTAAGACGTCATAATGCGTCATTTTCCTCGTATCCTGAAAATTTCTACAAAACAGCCAATTTTTAAAGTTATTTTTCGATATTTAAGGTCAAGATCTAGTAAATGACTTTAGACTAACTTTTTGGTACTAGATCCATTATGATGTCATAATCAATTTCAACTTTCTTTTTCCCGTACTTTACGGCTCTAATATAATTATGTAGAAAATAAAGTATTTTCATGGAATTCAATTTGAAATCATGTGAAAAGTAATCCCGATACCTATATTCAATTTAATATTATTTTAAAGAAGAGGCCAAGAACATACAAATTACCGTTTTCTGAGAGACTGTAGGCAATCTGGATACATTTCTTTTGCCTGATATGGAAAAAACTCCCGTATTCATGACTGGTTTTCTTAATTTTCCATTGCAAAATGACAATTTAAAATATGATTTTTCGTCTTGATTACCTCAAATTATGTCCCGAAACACCTTATTTTACCAAGCTAAAGTTATAAAGCATCATTAAAGGAATTTATTTCTCAAATTTGAGAAATCTGTAGGCACCTTTCATTTACTAGATCTTGACCTTAATATAGGACGTAACCTCTGATCTTAAATATGCAACTATTAAATGATAGAACTATTTCTGAGGATTACAAAACCTGTTTTATTTTTTAGATCAGATGATACGGTCATATTATTTCTCTTCTTTCTTTTTTAAACTAAAACTTGCATCACTTTATTGCATCTCTTTCGCTGTTTTGAAATATATTAGATTCCACCGGAAATAAAACGCCAAATTTCGGTCAATTGCTCGGCAACAGTAAACGACTGAAGTCTAAAACTTTCAGGACTGATAGTCAGTCATCAGTTTACTTGAATCGTGAGAAAATCTTGTATTGCCATTACTTCCGGTCGTGACAGGAAGTGATGCAAAAAAGGGAATTTTTAATGGTTAGCACGTTGGATTTTCAGGCTAACGACCAGGGTTAAATCTCCAGAGTGTCTGAGTTTCTTTATCACTTTTTCAGCTTGAGTTTTCTTTTTTTCAGAATCGGACGGAAGACCTCTCATTGCTCACAATGAGTTTCTAGTTAAGGTCTTCCGACTTCCTTCGGAAGACCTTATTGTTTTCCGTCTGTTTTCTATTATTATTATTATTATTATTCTTTTTTTCATAGTACGGCCGATATCTCAGCTGTAAGTGGACGGATTTCAAAGATTTTTTCAGGGAAGATGCATCGTGAGAATATCTCCAGACATGTTTTTCATTTTTTGAAAAATCACTTCCGTTCGCGATTTTTTGGGAAATTTGTTTTTTTTAAATGGAATTTTGTCCATTAATTTTCTCGAGAACGGCTAAAGATATGAAATTGAAACTCACTGACGTGATAGAACATCAAATGGAGATATGGTGATCGACCTTTATTTTTCGTCGTTCGTACTTCCGGTCGCGAACGGAAGTGAATTCAAAAATGTTATATTTACAACTTTTTTGTTTTTCAATATTTTTCTTTGAAATTTACAGGGTTAATAGAGAGTCTTTTAAGAGTTCTATGTATGTTTTCATCATTTTGATTGATGCATTTATTGCAAAGATATGACCGATTCAAACTTTCTCGTATGTTGCGCGTTCGAATCCTGCTTGGGCGGGAGATTGTTTCCCTCTTTTTTCAGTTGAAAATAATATTTTTCTCCGTGAAGACATGTACGATAGTTTTTGCTTATTTTTTAAAGCTTTCTTTACAGAGATTCTGCAGAAATCATTTGATAATTATGATCTATGTTGAAAGACTGTGTTACATAAACGTAAACGAAAAATACCTTCAATAAAGTATTAAATGAAGTGAGATAGCATAGTGTTTTGGAGAAAAGTTCGGTCGGAAGACCACTTGTTGCCCTAGCAACAAGAAACGCATCTAGTTATTATTATTATTCTTTTTTTCTACTTTCTTCTCCGGCACTTTTTTGTCTGGGAGTGTTCTCATAGAACCACTCATCCGATTGACATGAAACCTTTTTAGGGTTAATAGGCATGTTGTGTAGGTGTTCGGAACGAAGGTCATTTTGCGCGCACATGCATGCATGTGCGAATGAGTGAAATGACTGATATACTTGATGAAGCCGTAACTTTTATATTTCTTGATGAATTGCTTTGAAACTCAAAATATAAAGATATATTAGTAGTCTAGACAAGACAACATGGTCAAATTAGTGTGAACTCACTCGCATGCACGTGCGCTCTTCTCTGATTGGCTGATACAAAAATCTCAATAATTTCCTTGTTTTTTGACAAAATACTTTGAAATTTAGAAGATAAGTATATATTTTAAGGTGCTACATGTCATGTAGGAAATTTCTTGAAAACATGCGCATGCAAGTGTGCTGCAATCTGACTGGTTGAAACTTTAAATGTCTATAACTCCCATGGTTTTCAACAAAACAGGATGGAATTTAAGACATGGATAGGCACATAGAGCTCCTACATTATGATACCATCAAAATTGAATGCAAGGCCATGCATGCGCGTATGCTGAATTCTGATTGGCTAATACTCAAAGGGTTACATCTCTCTCATTTTTCAATGAGATTCTTTAATATTTAACACAAATGTATGTATTGTGAGACACTATAAGAAAATTAATGTGAAAAATGTAGAAAACATGTGCAGGCACATGCGCTGAAATTTGATTGGCTAATACCCATATGGCTATATCGGAGTAGTTTTCCAATGAAATACCCTTAAAAATAAAGTGTCCATCTATATTACAAAAGTATTGCCTAATTTATTGAAGCTTGTAGGGAATGGGGCATCATAAGGGACTGGGGAGCCGTTTGGGGAACATCTGTAATGGTTCCCGTTACAATTAGCACTAGTTATTTTTGAAATAATAATTTCACAGGTGAATCACAAGAAGCAACTACCTAAAAACAAGAGGCCCATGGGCCACAATGCTCACCTGAGTAATTTTGGCCTTGCTGTTTTTCAACTGATTCCCCCCCCCCCCCCTTGTAGTACTTATTGTGGCCCCGCATTTGAACATTTAGAATCTACATTACCTAAGAATGCTTCCACATAAGTTTCAGCTTTTCTGGCCCAGTGGTTCTTGAGAAGAAGATTATTACTACATGTACATATTTCAATGTAAAACTTGGATTTCCTATTGTGGCCCCTCCCTACCCCCGGAGGTCATGATTTGAACAATTTAAAATCTACACTACCCCAGGGTGTTTCTACATAGGTTTCAGCTTTTCTGGCCCAGTGGTTCTTGAGAAGAAGATTTTTAAAGATTTTTTCTACATATTTCAATGTAAAACTTGGATTTCCTATTGTGGCCCCGCCTACCCCCGGGGGTCATGATTTGAACAATTTAGAATCTACACTACCCCAGGATGCTTCCACATAAGTTTCAGCCTTTCTGGCCCAGTGGTTCTTGAGAAGAAGATTTTTTAATGACCCCACCCAATTTTTGTCTTTTCTTGATTATCTCCCCTTTGAAGGGGGCTTGGCCCTTCATTTTAACAATTTAAACTCCCCTTCACCCAAGGATGCTTTGTACCAGGTTTGGTTAAAATTGGCCCAGTGGTTCTTGAGAAGAAGTTGAAAATGTGAAAAGTTTACAGACGGACGGACGACGGACAACGGGTGATCAGAATAGCTCACTTGAGCTTTCAGCTCAGGTGAGCTAAAAAGTTGAGAATCTGAGGGTGTCCTACCAAACCTATCCTGTCCTGTTTGAAGAATTCCAGGCCATGAAAGTGATGCACAGACTTCTGCACTTTCTGCACATTTATTTGTTTTTAAATGTCAAAAATTGTTTGAAAAAGTTTTATTACTTACTGGTACTGTGTATATATGCATGTATCCACATTTCAACAATGACAAAGCAATTTATTCCCAAGTCAATAAAACAATGTATCAGTGTTTTCAATATCTTTATTTGAATTCAAGATAAAAAGGTTATTACATGTACATACCAATACTTGTGTTTTTGTGTACTGGTAATACATGCTATGAAAAATTGTAATATCATAAAGTATAGTCGCCCTGATGCTTAAACTTATGTGGCTTTTTTATTTAAGAGGTCTTCCCAAGTTAAGTCAGTAAAATCTAAATCTGCAAGAATTCTATCATTAAGGTTTCAAAAATACCTTCCAGTTATGGCTGAATTGTCATGGATTCTACCTGCATATATACTATAATTGAACTATGCCTATATAATTCAATAACTGTGAACAAACTCCAAAATTATACTCCCTATTAATTTTTTTTCTTCTAAAAATGCCAATATCAATTTTCTAAATATGACCTTGAACTTGCCAAAATGATACTGGTTAAGAAAGAAAAAATGCATCTTCTATTCATCATAAATCTTTAAATAAAAGGGAGATAATATTTACTGTTTCTCCATTAAGACATTATGGACCTGACATGAGCAATTTTTTTTTTGGCCAATGACCTTGAACTTGCCACAATATCATGGGTAAAGGTTATGATGTACGTTCAGCTTACAAATAATCTTTGAAGTTTCCAGTTTCAATACTTATCCATGAGGGAGTAATGAAATGAAAACAAATTCCACACCTTTCCTGCCAGTAATCTTGACATTGGATAATGTCATGAAACACCATTTAGTCATAAGCAATCTTTGTGTCAAGTATCATTTGCAAATTATGCATTTGACAAAGGTAATACACTTTTTCTGCCAGTTACCTTGAACTTGCTTAAAAATGACCTTGATTTAAGAACAGTCATTACCTCAGGTCATGCTCAATATTTGCGATAAGTATGAGCCTCTAAATGTTCTCAGTTACAAGATATAGTCAAACAGGAATTATAGATTTTTATAAATTTTTATTTTATAAAAATCACCTCTTCATCAAATAACCTTGGGTCAAGGCCATCACACATATATTCAATTTATGCATGAGGCACAAACTTCCAATGCTTCTTCAATAGGAAATCAGGGTATGGGCTACAGTCAGCCTTTTCATTCAGACCTCACTCAAAAAAGTGTAAGGTAAATATGAACAACATAAAGAAAAGAAAATGAAAGAAAAGACAAAAATTTTATATTACTTATAGATGAATGAAAAATGAAACTTATACTTGTGTATTGGGAGCTAGAATTGAAAAAAAAACAAAAATCTAAGATATAAATTTGACTGTCATTAAATTGAATGTATTGTGTAAAAATATTATACATGTGAAATATTCTACCACTCTCTACCATTGGCCCATACATGTCTGAGAGAGGAACAAATGACAACTCTGCATAGGAGATTGATACCCTACAAGTTTAAATAAGGTCCACAGTATCAGTTATATAAACATAACAAAAAAATAAACTAACATCACATGTAACTTTTTTTTATTTGTAGCCAGAAGATTAATAATAGGACAATAATTTCTTCTTGGGTTGCAGTTTTGTTGAAGTGTATACAGTGAATTGTTAAATTATGGTCACTTGACATAGGTGGAGTAAAACCTCTCTTGTTGATAAAACTTGGATATTTCAGAGTTCCACAGGTCCATATAGGGAATTCAGGCGGGTTCAATTTCTGGTGGCCAAATAGTTAAATTGGTAGAGAAAATGACTACTGGATTCAGGGGGCCCTGACTTGAATCCTGGTCTGGTCCATACACCCCATTGCTTATCTCTTTTCTGTCTATGCAAAGAACTTGACAATGCAGACTTTCCCTCAATGATAGAAGTGCTTATCTCTGCAGACTGTACTTGTGACATACACATACACAAGGAAAAATCTTTTAAGACTTTAAGAGAACATAGTGTCTTTTTGAATTGATCTATTTCATGTTTCAATGTTGTTAACAGCATATTTCTAAGTTATAATAAAATAATACATACACATGTAAAAATTAACTTTCACTTTTTCAGGTAATCATATTAACTTGTTACAATCACTCGAATCTTGGACATCCTTTGCATTTAAAAACAAGTGACACAGAAAGTGTGTTGGACATACCCTTGTTGCACTTCATATCTGAAACAATGACACAAAAAATTTGTAGGGGATGTTTCATTAATCATTACATGTAACTGATCTTTTCAAATTAAATACAGTGGTCTGCAACTGCACTAGAAAAACATGAAATCAAAAGGCCCATAGCCACAATGATCACCTTAGTCACTATGGCCATGTTGTTCTTTATAAGCAGATCCCCCCCCCCCCCCCCCACCTTCCATATCTTCCGAAGTAAAACTTGTTTTGCCTGTTCTGGCTCAACCCTAGCCCCTGAAGACATGAGGATCCGAGGATCCCAGCTTCCTTAGAAATATTACTTATCTTTTTATTGTTCTTGAGAAGAGATTTTTAAAGATTCGTTTCCGTATATATTCCTTTAATTTGTAAAACTTTAATTGCTCATAATGGGCCCACCATACCCCCCAGGTCATAATTTGAACAAATTTGATTGAACGTACAATACACAACCTAATGCTTCCATGTAAACACAGTTGAACTTCAGTATCGAGAACACTTATATCTCGAATACCATGGATATGTCGAAGTCCCAATCGCTTATTGTTTAAGTAATATACCCTTGATATCTCGAATCCTCAGATATCTCAAAGTTTTTTCTTGGTCCAATCGAGTTCGAGATAATGAGATTTTACTGTATGAACAATTATGCCTTAGCTTGATTGAGAAGATTCTATAAAAAATTCTTACATATTCTAATGTAAAACTTGATCACCCATTGTTGCCCCATACTACCCTAGAGGGTCAATTAAGCTATGAATGATCGTGAATCTACACTATATGATAAAGCCTGCACATAAGTTTAAACTCACCTGGCCCAGCGGTTCTTGAGAAAGATTTATATTTATCAAATATGTCATAAAATTTTCACTAATTATCTATTATCTCCTATTGAAAGAGAGCGGGACCTTTAATTTGAATATCCTTCATTTGATCCACAAATTTAAATCAGAATTTAAAGCTCAATTGAGCCTTCAGCACAGGAAAGCTACATATGTTTCAAAATTAAGGGGGCAATCATTTCATTCTAAGAAGGGGGGATTGAGGGCTATTTTTCAAGTCAGCTTATTTCTTTCCATACCAGTGAAGGACAAACGAACTATTTTCAAGATGATAAATACAGAAAATTATATATATTTCTTCATCACTTATAACATTTTTAACCCACCCCTTACACTCATACACACGGGGGCGGGGGGGGGGGGGGGGACAAATTATTTGTTTTCAACATTTTGAGGTTCAGATTATTTATTTCCAAAATCTGCAAGTCTCTTCTCCCTTTCAGAATCAAATGGTCTACTCGCTTTCCACAGGCACTTGTTTCTGTAATACTTTTTTAACCCATAGTATGATAGTATATATAAAATACATGGTTACTGTCTTGAAATATAAGCGATATTTGGACGAGGGTAAGAAAACGGGATAGAGGGCAAGGCTTGCCGAGCCCTCTATCACGTTTTCGATCCGAGCCCAAATATCGGTTATATTTCAAGGCAGTATCCATGTATTTAGTTTATCCTGCAACATAATTTACATGACCTCCAAAACGAGCTATTTTAAACCGATTTTGGTACATCTCTGCAGTTGAAACTAAGACGCCATTGCGAAAACATTGCAATTTACATGACGTCACAATGCTTTTAGAACGTCGGAATACATGCACGAGGCTTTATTATGGCATTGACCGAATAAAGCTTTGGTTTATTAGGTTACCTTTATTAGGTCAATGCAAGGGGTAGTTGCAGGATAAATTAATAACATGAGGTATCCAACTTGTATGCAGGTACAATCACAGGGGGTGCTTCCGGATTGTAAACAATGTTATTAAAGAGAAAGAAATATTTGTAGATCTACTATATTGTATCAGTCGTCACGTTGGGTTTTAACATATATACATTTTTAATTTATATTGTTTACATTTCGGGAGCAAGCCCCTGTGATATGTTTACGATGTTTCATGATCAGCTAAATTTCTTACTCTGAACTTATTTCCATTAAATCAGTTGATCAAGCACTTGTAGAAGGACAGTTTCCTTTTTGTGTCGTATCTTGGGGCATTGTTACACCTGCAAGTCAGTAATTTGCTCACAAATACCATAAAACATCACATGTTCTACTTTCTCGTCTCTACTTTCATTTTGATTTAATGCATTTCCGTGAATATAAAGCTTACTTCCCGTAAAGGGAGAAGTCACTAAAATGCTTTTTAAGTAAAAATAATGTACTAGAGAGATATCTCTTTACAGTAAAGAGATATGTCTTTTTGCTTGAGAAATATCTCTTTTGGACACTTTTGAAAGATATCTCTTTCACTTTGAGAGATATCTCTTAAGATAAACTTAGAGAGATATCTCTTTTACTTTGAGAGATATCACTTTAACTTGGAAAGATATCTCTCAAAGTAAAAGAGATATCTCTCTAGGTGAAAGAGATATCTCTCTGAGTGAAAGAGATATCTCTTTAACACTAAGAGATATCTCTCTTAACGAAAGAGATATCTCTCAAAGGAAAAGTGATATCTCTTTAAGTGGAAGAGATATCTCTCTAAGTGGAAGAGATATCTCTCTAAGTGAAAGAGATATCTCTCTTAGTGTAAGAGATATCTTTCTAAGTGAAAGAGATATCTCTTTCTTACAGAGATATCTCTTTAAGTTGAGAGATATCTCTTTAAGTTGAGAGATATCTCTGTTTTTTAAGAGATATCTCTCTAAAATAGGAGATATCTCTGTAATTTTGAGTGAAAATTTATTTTACCAATAAATAGTAAAAGGGCTTGCCATATGTGAGTTTGACATTTCATTCGCTTTGCAAGTATCGAAAATCAACCCGAGAATGCCGCCTCTGGTTGGAGGCGGCGAATTACCAGTTTTCGTAATGGCGCCGGTTCTAACGTTTTCCTGGCACGTAAAATATCAAAATCGTGAAAAAAGCCTGGAAAACGTTAGATATTTCGGACTACTTGACTTATATGGGTACACATTAAAAAATCATTATAAAGAAGGAAAAAAAAAGCATCACGAAGCTTGATCTCACATGCTCACCTTGGGCAAGTTAAATCTGCATTTATCACTGGACATCCATGTTGGTTTTCCTGGCACCTACAGTTAAGAAATTTGTGCAATAAAATGATTCATCAAATAAAAATTCTTCATTGCTTCGATACATTGTTAATTTAATATGTTAACACCTTTGCTGATAAACAACGTCTTAAAGAAATAATAAATGAATATGTGCAGCTTCCATGTGGTCGGAACATTTTCTACTGAGTGTGACTTTCACTTTAGAACGGTGCGTCGATTTACTCAAAAGGACCCAAAAGAACCGAAAGGGAACCAAGAGTACTCGAAATGAACGGGGCAACCGGCTTTTAAATGAACATTTTCATACTTAATTGAAAGTAAAACATTAAATTTTAAATTGGGGGTGGGTGGGAGGGGGTGTTGCTAAAACGCGGAACGGAAAACGGAACGGAAAGCAGAACGGAACGAAAAACGGAAAGTATGATTCCAGGTTAAATCCCTTTAAATATAAAAATAATACCAGAAACAGTATATATCATATAAATTTTTTTTCATATTTAATCCTTAATTATTAAAATACGAGTTGATTTAGTCATGTTCATTCTCTTATTTATGAAGATGTCTGAACATAGACAAAGCATACGAAAAACGGAACAGAAAATATCTAATGCCGTACATATATACATGTAACATGTTCTGAGCGAAAATTTCCATAATTTTCAATGCATATGTACCCATGCACCTTAGGTGTGGATAACGTACATCTCTGTAACCCCCCCCCCCTACTAAAATATAAATAACAACTCTATATTTTCTCGAAAATATGTCATTTCCCCACCAATTTCATCTTGACGTTATTCTGCGCAATCAGTTTGTGCTGTTTTGCACAATTTGGTCATATACATGTATGCTATCTTTCTTCAATCCCCGTTTCAGGTCCCTGTGGATTGCATCAACACTCCTGTAGTTGTAATAAACTTTTTTAAAAAATTGTTAATTTCCTTAATGTTAGTGATCGTTGTCTCTAACACAAACGTATATATACTCTGTCTTTCTCCTCCGCCTTATAATCAACAATGATGATTTTGTCTTTGACGAATAAGCCATTTTTTAAATTCAGATTTGGATGAGTGGTAAGTGCAGGCACGGATCCAGGAATTTTTTCCAGGGGGGGGGGGCATCCCATTCAAAAAAAAAAATTCCAACCTAGAAAATTCTTGACAAGCAAAAAAAAAAAAAAAAAAAAAAAAAAAAAAAAAAGGAAAAAACCTATTTCGGAAGGGGGGGGGGGGGTAGTCGTTGACTTCTAAAGCTCAATAATAATGACTTTTCGTACCACCTTTATACAGATCCGCGTTTTCGAGGGGGGGGGGGGTCCAAGTTCACTTTTAGTTGGTTTAGTATATACATTTAATATCTCTGCAAATTTCAGGGGGGGGGGGGTCCGGACCCCACTCCCCCCTCCCCTCTAGATCCGCGCATGAAGTGAGACATTCTGATAGATAATGGGATGCGAGTCTAATTAATGTGTATTTTATTGACCATTGCATGTATATATGCCACATGTTTTGAGGAAAAAAATCATGAATAAATCACATTGTTACGATAACTTTTAATTAGATATGATTTACATCTATTAGATAAAGAATATTGCTTCCTAAGTCTGAATTATACCTGTGCTTAGTGAAAACGTGACATCAAATTTTCCGTTTTCCGTTCCGTTCCGCTTTCCGTTCCGTTTTCCGTTCCGCGTTTTAGCAACACCTGGGTGGGAGGTGGGGGTGGATGTGAGTCATTTCATTTAAGATATGCTAAAATACACGGGAAAATATAATAATACGTTTATCTTTTCAGCTTATATAAAACAAAGCATATCCAACAAGATTTAGTATTAACATGTATATATTCATAAGGCGTTATGTTCAGAAAAACTTGAATTCTATTTAAAAAAAAAAATTATACTCAAGAAAAAGAAGTCCATATGTTGATTTACTCAGAAAAAGATCGGAGAGATCCTCTCTCAAGTCACATATAAGCTTAATTGCATTTTATAGAACGTGGTAGATATATTTCCACATCAAGAAATGAAAGATGTTATAATGCTTGCAATACTGATGTGATTGAGGATGAAATTCATTTTCTTTTTCATTGTAAATCTTATTCTAAGCTAAGAAACACATACCTTAGAAATATTCATAATATAACAAAGAAAAATATTAAATAAATCTTTACAATGAAAGATGTACAGATTACCACTGGTTACAATTATATGTATAAACAGTGGTATACATAAAGTCTTGAAAGTTACTGTGAAATTTATTAGAGACTGTCTTGAACATAGAAGTCAATATTACTTAATACTACATAAAAATTTTGTGAACATTATCTAATGATATTCAATGGGCCTTTGCCAATTATTGTAATTGTGTTTGTGCCAATAAATATTTGTATTTGTTATTTCTGAAAGAAAAGCTGCAACAGTATAAATCTATGTTTTTGTCAACTTTCATATAAACTATGTAATATAAAATTCATCATTTAATTCATATTATTACTTTTTATTATCTAATATTTTTTGGGTCTTTTTGGGTTCATTTGGGTCCTTTTGGGTAAATCGACGCACCCCTTTCGAACTATTACTACGCCAACTGCTTATAACTGAATATACTCTGCACTTCGCAAATTCTACGGGACTTTTTTGTTTATATATATACAATTTTAATCACTTTACTAAATCTTATAAATCAAATGTACAACAGTATTACATAATCAAAGAATAGTATAATTTTTTTTGGATTATGTTTTGTTGTTGGGCATTTCCATAACACAGGAAAGAATGAACAGTATAAGCACAGCATGTCAACATCTCAAAGAACAGTATGATGCATGTTTCAACAAATGGTTTTCAGAAAAATTCCTAAAAGGAAACACAAAAGACGAATGTGCTCCACTATTTGAAGTTTACCAAGACTGTGTCAAAGTAAGTATCATGGGCTGTTATGTTATCAGGTCCAGCACAATACCCCGATAAAGGTATCTATAGCTTGATAAAGCAATATACCTTTATCAAGGTATTACAAATACCTTGATCAAGGTATTTTATGTAATGAAAATACAAAAAAAAATCCTAAAAAAATTAAATTTAAAAGTCTAATTATGAGTTGTGGTCAGTGTGTTCACTCGTGGAGTGTTGGTAAAATGGGTAGGCAAACCCGGGCCGGGGCAAATTAAAAACCGGGGCTGTTCAGGATTTTTCAGTTTTCCGTCTTAATACTTTATCAATCAAGCTGAAATTTTCAGATTATGTTTGTTATATGTTTATTTTTATTCGTTGTAAAATTTACCTTGAAATACTCGGTATTTCAGATTTTATCGGCGATTGTTGATTTCCAAGTTGGTAAAATGGGTAGGCAGCAGTAAGCCGACATTTTACGATTTTTTGGACATATTTGACAAAAAGCTAATAAACTTATGAATTATTCTAATGTTTAACAGTATATCTAAACTGTTTTTAATTATTTCTTCCTTGAAATGTGTTTCTGTTGAGTAAACTAACACGTTTTTAGAAAAACCGGGTCATTAAAACTGGATCCGATCACCCGGGACAAACACGAAAAATCCGAAATACTTGTTTATTACTTTTTACTATTGTCACCTGGAAAAAAAAAAACTCTATTCAAGTTATTTGTTGGATGTTTGTATTTAAATTTTATTGATATTGAAAATATTTTAAGAATCTTGACATATAATTATATGGATATTAATACAAAGTCTTGTGCCAAACTTTAATCATGTTAATCAAACATAATTTAAGCTGCTTGGGATAATAAAAGTAGAGAGTTAAGAGCTAGACAATACCACAAAGGTGTTGGCTTACAACCTCAGAGCCCCCTATGAAACAAGGAACGGCGATATCATTATTCCGGAATTTTCAGGTTTGTCCCGGTTGATCGGATCCGGTTTCAATGACCCGGTTTTTATGAAAATGTGTATTTAAGCATAAAAAAAGCATTTCCCAGCAAAGAAATAACTATTTCTAGTTAATACACATTATTAAACATCGGAATAATTCAAAAGATTACTTGTTCATTGTCACATTTGTCAAATTACTCGTAAAATATTGACTTGATACTGCCTACCCATTTTACCAACTTGGAAATCAGCAACTGCCGATAAAATCTATACTACTGAGTTTTTCAAGGCAATTTTTACAGCGAATACAAATAAACCTATATCAAACATATTCTGAAAAATTCAACTTGATTGATGAAGTATTAAGACAGAAAATCGAAAAATATCGAACAGCCCCGGTTTTTAATTTGCCCCGGCCCGGGTTTGCCTACCCATTTTACCAACACTCTCACTCGTGCATGAAAAGTACTCGGGTATAAAAAAAAAACAGCATAAAAGTACGTCTCCTCACACGACATGCTTTTATACTGATTTCTTTGTGTTTAAGTACTTTACATGCATGAGTGAATTTACTGAGAACAACTCAGAACTCGACTTTCAGTATTTATTTTTTTAGGATTTTTTTTTTGTATTTTCATTACATAAAATACCTTGATCAAGGTATTTGTAATACCTTGATAAAGCTATATAGCTTTATCAAGCTATATACCTTAATCAGGGTATTGTGCTGGACCTCATGGTTATAGCTGCAGAACCGTAACGTAACGCTGATACTAAAACAGGTTGGGCACATCCCACCAAATGGTCATTTATCCCCCGTTTGGTGGACAATCTCCCATATCAGAGACGTATTTTACTGACCATTTGGGAGAGAAAAATGGTTGTGTTCAATTCTATAGAATGGCGTGGAATGGCGCATAATTTTAAACCACGTGGAATAAAATATAGATATTTATCGGTGTTCTGAGTGAAAAAAATCGGAAATTCACTGTGTAATTCTTTGCGGAGAGTCGATCAAAAATTTGACAAAAACGTCACGTACGTAAACGAGTGCAACGTTTCTCAGTTTTTACTTAAAAAGAAAATCCCCTCCTTCTCCAACGATGCTGCACCTGTCAATCATGTTCTTTACTTTCTATTTCAATTACCCGGGCAACCAATGAAATAATGCAAACCAATAAAAACGATGATCTTTTTTTAACGTGGTCAAAAGTCGGATTCAACTATGGAGGCACATTTGTGTTGATTTTCAATTAGGAAATCAAAAGAAAAATAAGTTTTTGCCTTTACTTCGTCTTATTTTGTACGTAATGGCTTTGTTCTTTATGAAAATAGTAAATGAATTTAGATTATGATATAATTATTGTTTTAAAACGATCTACTTGGAACAAAAACAAGAATAATTGTAAAAGTCACTTTGTAAATCTTTTATGGAAATTATTTATCAAATGTATTAAATTCATCATTAATATACATATTAAACCACAAAAGGTCGCATGGAATATGGAACTTCATCCTAAAAGAAAAATAACAACAGATATTACGTTCAAGTCTAGAAAAATTTAACTTTATAGAAATAAGTGCCCACCATACCAGTAAAGTAATGAGGAGCTCGTGTTTAACGGGGTTTTATGTAGATATTGATGAAGATCCAAAGAGCGATTGAAAGTTAACTTACCAAGAGTTAAACCACTGGATAAAATAGAATTTTTAGCCTACTAGACACAATCAAAATTTTTTTGATCGATTGATCAAGAAGTTCGGCTGTTAGGGACAACTATGGGTATTGTTTTTACGAAGTTATGGAGAAATTGCACATGGAAAATCAACCGAACTATGTTAATTGTGTGAGGAATATGTTCACTAAAATTCCCCAATGCCTATGCAAATGCGCTTTTGCTATATTTTAATAAAATTTGGAATTAAATAAAGAAGTCCACCATTTGGTCAGTAAAAGTCGTCTCCCATATGGGAGATTGTCCACCAAACGGGGGATGAATGACCATTTGGTGGGATGTGCCCAACCTGTAAAACAAGTCCCACGGAGAAAATAAGTCCCACATGAGTTCTTCGTGAGTCCCACAGCAAAGGAGCTAATAAATACATATAATAAAGGTTTACTTTGAAAGAATGATATTTATTTGATCATCTATTAAAAAAATCTGATGAAAGGTACTTTAGTGTGATAAATAGACCATTGTAACTGTCAGACCACTGTCAAGAACGATAACTCTATTTAATGTAAACAATGGATCAAGATCTTGGCACTGCTAAACCGCTCAACTTTTGGGATGGAACTTTTTTCCATGATTGAAAATAAGTCATATTGATGAGTGTCTAAAAATAAACTTTTTTTTAAAAAAGGTAGTTAATTGAAGTTATTTCTGAATTTAATTTGTTCTTCTGTTTAACTTGACTTTTATTTGTTTGAAAATATTCATTAAACGTTAGTGTTAAATCTAAAGCAAACTAGCATGGCACGGCGCCATGCCCTTTTTTACAGCGCCATGCCCTTTTTTCCTTGCAAAAATAAATAAATATGCCTAGCAGAGGCAAGATGGACTAACGGCTTTGTTTATTCAGTGCATGCTGGTTAGCCCCTTTGTTTATTTAAAGCACGCAAAGGTGTGAATTCAGGACAGGAAATCACTTCTCGCTTGAACGCACACAGCCACCTGGCCAGGTAACATGCCTCAGGCTGTCAGGGTATAAGAGATAACACGAGAAAAATCATTTGATTCATTGATAATGCAAGAATTAGCCCAATGTCAAAGATAGATTAATTTGTAAATTAAAATGTTACGCATTTTAAATCAGGATCATTTATTTTTTTTAAATTGAAAGTAGAAAAACAGAGTTGATGAAGAAATGTGAAAAATAAAACTGCTGATGAATTAAGTCAACTTACAATGTACAGTACCAAAAAATACAGAATATTATGTGTGAAATGGGCTAGGAAACAACAAAGTATGAAGTTAGTTTCTTTCAACATGTTCATTGATTCTGTGCTCTAACTTTTTGAGTTGACACCCTGAGGCTCAATGTTTCTAAGCCAGAAAAAAAGTTTTAACCTATTTATATATTATTTCAAGTTTAATTTTTTTGGTATGATCAGTTTTCACTTGGTTTTGGTGGTAGATTATTTTCAAAATAAAGAGAATGCCCTCTACATTTATTATCCAAGTAGCCCCCCCCCCCCTCCTTTGCAATTTTGTTCTGTTATTTACTTCATACACAAATAACAATATTAAAGCAAGGGAAAAAAAATCATACCCCAATCTAAAATAATTCTTGAGCAAGTGACAAAAAGATTCACATCTATTACTTTTTAAGCATAACTTTGATAACCATACATGTACTAATTTCTTGATTAAAAAAATTGAATTTAAATTTTGGCAATAATTGCCCTCTCAGTGTGTATTAAATGAATTAAGCTGACAGATTTATAATTTTTCTTTTAGATACTTGTATAACTAAAGATTTCAGTATTAAATAATAATTTAAGTACATACACATGATAAAGAAAATATTTATAATTTCAAAGACATTAAAAAAGTGCCATCATGAAAACTTGTTGCGGTGTAAAGTGCCATTTTGATTATTGGATTACGATGCCCTTTTTAGGGTCTAGATTTAACACTAAACGTATATGTACAATATTTCATTTTTATTTTAATATTATGTTGTTTTGTTTTACAGATCAAAAGTTTTACTTTGGTTTTATTTATTTTAACAACAACTTCGTTTATTTGCCTGACACCCATGACAGACTTATGTTTATTGTGTATATACACAGAGACCTATAGAGATACGTCCCTGATATACCTGTACACAACACCTGAGGGTTGTTATTCACACCTTTCCATCTCCCTAAAATTGCATTGTTTTGTTTGTATACCTATTACAATAATTTTTATAGTAGATAGGGTACAGTTATTTTCAATTGAAATTCAAATTAAACTTTAAATAAAGGATTTTAGGAAAGCCACTAATTGTACATGACAAAATGATAAAGATTATCATTATATAATTAAGAATATTCGTTTTTGATCATATAGAGAAAAACATTCCATGAAAAATAAATTAATAAAAAATAATTGTGATTTAGAATAGACTTTCAGTATAAACTGTCTTGTAAATTCTAATTATACATCTAAATGTATATGCTTGCTATATGAATTGAATGAAAAAGGAGTATTAAAATGTTGTATAAGAATAAAAAGCCAAATGGTGACAACTAAATGAAGAAAAAAGTTAATAAATAGGTTAAATATATTTGTTTATTTAAAAAAAGTTTTATAGTCACTGCCATTAAAGTTTTGCAATACAGATACCAGATGAGTTCTATGTCCAATTTTTACAATTGTCCATTATCCATTGAGGAAAAAATATAGAAATGGAAAGATAAATCAATTAATCCACTAACACTCCTACGTGCAGAACTTGTCGATATTGGAGAAGCAATGTTAAATATTTCTTAATAAACTTGATTTATATGTACAAGCCAAATTTTTAACAACAAATTTAGATGTTGATTTTAATTTTGATGAGAAAGAAAAGTTGAGTTTTTAATGAACAACTTAATTTGAAATACAGACAGCAGGAGCCAAACTTTAGGTAGTCCATTCCTCAGTTTCTGAAATTCTGCATTTATTTTATTGATTGTCACTGAATTCATAAAGTAATATGTAATACACATGCTATTTCTTCAAGTTCATCATGTTATATAGCTGTGAAAGTGATCAAATGGCATTCTGAATTTTTGCAGTACGTATTTTAAATTTTCATTTTACTTCAATTGTTATAAAATACATACAGTTTAGTTTAAAAAAAAAAAGCATTGTGATATCATTGAAGTATATCACTGTTGACAGCTATTTATCACTCCTAATTTCAAATCATGCTAATAATTAAGTAAATTTGATTTTTCACAAAATAATATTAATTATATAATCATTAAAATAATATTATAAACAAAGAATCATTGAGCAGTGCACTCAAGAGCAAACATCAAAAATCTTTGGTTCAGAAAAACTTGAATTTTATAAAAAAATTATACACAAGAAAAAGAAATTCATAATTTGTTGATTTACTCAGAAGATCTGAGAGATCCTCTCTTAGTAGATTAGATTAAGTGCACATAAACTTGCAATAAAAAGTACGTAGTAGATATATTTCCACATCAAGAAAGGAAAGATGTTGTAATGCTTGCAATACTGGTGTGATTGCGGATGAAATTCATTTTCTTTTTCACTGTTAATTTTCCTACGACCACAAATATTGTAAAATTATTTATTTATAATCCATCAGGATCAAAATCGACTATAGATGCTGTTTTTAGATTTTGACAAGTCATTAGAAAGGCTACAGGAAGCATATAAATCAGGGACATAGAGAATGGAATTTTCATAAAATCTTATAATATTTTCTCTATTAGGAGTTCAAAATACATTAGTAATTTGACACATTCTAAAAATTTATCATTTACAATAACTTTATCGGTTAGTCACAACCGGAAGTAAACATTTGATGACAATACTAAACCCAAACTCTTCAAGCATGGAACCAGAGAAATATGACTGTATACTGATATTCTGTTTGTATTTCTTGAGGGAAAGTTATAATTTATATGGAAAAAATCAGTATTAAACGTTAGAGTTTTGTTTTAAAGAAAAATTATAAGAATTAAAGAATAATTAAATAATTATGTTAGCTTGAAATGAAAATTGTTACTCTGAGTGTCTGACACAAGACATGCTAGATTGCTTGTTACTAGAAGCAGGTGTAGGAGTTATTGTTCTTTGTTAAAGATCATAATAAACATCTTAAACTTCTAACATTTTTTTTTTATAATTACAATAATTATTATTAAATAATAATAATATCTATAAATATTTGTTTTCAAAAACTACTAAATTGTTTTCATTATTGGTGGGACTTGGAAATTGCACTTAAGTTATGTGAGGATGTAAGAGTTATCGTTCTTTGTTTTTTAACCGATCAGAATATGCTTCTAAACACTTTTTTTATTGATTTTTTATTCAAAATATATTTAAACAATGATAATCTATAAAGATATATTCTTAAACATTACTAAAATATCATATTTCCTGGTAGGACTTATTATTTTTCTGTGGGACTCATGTGGGACTTATTTTCCCTGTGGGACTTGTTTTAGTATGTCCCGTAATGTAAGGCTAGCGTTATGGTTTTACATTTTAGTCTTTGACCATAACGCTACAGATCCCATAATGCAAATAAAGTGCACATAGACATAGAATTTATAGTCATATCTACAGACATCTTTAGCGAGATATCGTCAGTAAAACCCCAGTCACATTTTAGGCTTGCTAAGGCAAAGGGACATAACTCGAGGTTCTCTATTTTTACATGTCTCTGACGTCATGCACATCTGAGGTAGTTGTCTTTTGTAAGTTGTTTTAAATAGTTTTTAAAATGTACTTCTGCTTGATTTCAGGGTTTTTCATGGACCCCTCATATAGATGATCTTATATAAATACTGATCTTATATACATGTAAATACTGTTCCTTGTTAATTTTTGAAGATAACAAATGGTTTAAATCTGGCTAAATTTTTACATGTTCATTCATTGATTTAAGGAGGAGAAGGACCTTGAGCTGAAAAAATACTTGTCATTCAATTTTTTTCATATTTTGTATATTTCTAATTAAGTATGTCCCACATATCTTAAAGCAGTTATATCATTAGGTTTCTTACCTTATTTTGGAGATATTGATTGACAAATACTATGCCCTACAGTATCTAAGTGGAGTTTTAATTCTCCATGTTTCCAGACTCATTACACTGTCCATAATGGGATTTTTTAAACATATATAAAAAATATTAAATTTGACATGTATCTTTTAAAATATTTCAGAGTATGAATAGGGTTTAAAATTCGAAAAAGCAAGTTTTATCTATCACACTGCATCTGGATAGAGAAAATTACGCACTTTTTAAGACAACTTAAACAATAAAAAACGTAATTTACAAAAAATTCTATCATTCAATATTTTTTAATTTATGTTGAAATGCAAATCCTTCAAATTATTGATTAACTGTAAAAATTTCGAATGATGAAGCTGACCTCAATATTTCACAGGACATCGTTAAAGATAGCATAAGCATGATAAAAACGTGTCATGTTACATTTCTCGAGTACGGGAAAAACCAACTATGACGTCACACGTAAGCTAAATAAGCGATATAAGATATACCTACATAAGATTTCTGTCATCAGCCATGCAAAAGTAATTTTTGTGTTCCCCGTTTCTCAAAATATTTCATCATATACTGATTATGACCTGTTTTTACATAATAATACCGCCCACGTGTTCACCGAATATGATTTTGCTGTACTAACAGATCGTGTATGACGTCACCGACTTGTTGGACGCGCAGTTTAGGGAAATAGAGGAGTGGATCAATCTTTTTCATAATTTGTTAATGTTTACAAGAAAGTTAAAACTTTTCATTTTTTTAATGCAAGATGGTAATTTAAGTTAAAAAATTGTCAAAAACTTATACAAGAACTTATGGTTTACACGTTTTGCATTTATATGAACAGAGACTATGACGTAGTTAAACAGAGTCATGTGACCATGTGTCCTTCATCCCCTTAAAAATATCTCGTGAACCAATATTTTTAATTATTTTTCGGAAGGACGAAAGAAACTCAATAATGACCAGAAAAGTCTGATGGCCAGATTAGCCTGACCTATTAATTTATTTGTTAATTAGAAAAAATAAAAGTGATTGTTTAAAAATTCACACAATAAAGATCCCTAACTGCTAGGGCTGTTACGGTTCCCCGAAATAACCGAAAACTGCGGTCCAAGTTGTTTGGTTTGGTTTCGGTTCCATTATTCCGGATTTTGGTTCGGGCCTGTTTTATATATTAGAATATGTTGTATGCAAAAAATGGCGTCGAAATCAAAAGAAAGATGATGATAACGGTGATAAATAAAACATCGCAACTGAATTATACTTCATTCCATGACAAAACACTTGTCATGAAAGGATAGATAATTATCAAAACAAGCAAGAATGGACAGATTGTAGCTAATAGTCAGCCTAATAGTCCTAAACACTGATGTCAAGACGTTAACATTAGGGAAGTCAAAATATTTATTTTCCTTAGTCGATTATTCAGTTGCATTATTCAAACGATAGTCGAATATTCGGAACATTTTCTGAAGAAAAAAAATTATTTCAAACTTCACTGGTACATGATGTATTTATAACTCAAAAATCCTTTTACTTAAATATATTTAAAAGAACCATGAAAATTAATGCAACGTAGCGCATGAATAGCATGATTAGGCTATATGAAATAAATTTGGAAACCTAATTCTCTTAATTCTCCAATATGTATGATTTCCCCGTCAATAGAAATCAGTAATCGGTCTGTACATGCAGTCAATTTTTATTTTGGTAAGCATTAAAAAAAATGCCAGCTGATATTTTTTTAAAGCTTATTATGAAATAAATTGGGGGGGGGGGGGGGGTTCTCACTCTATTTACACTTCATGTGCCTATGAAATTGTTAAATAGTTAGATACTGCTTATTGAATTATCGATTGCTCTTGCTATCAAAATGTTCGTAAACGGTCTAAAATGTAAGCCAATTGTTTTAATAATTATTGATGTGTCAAAACATGTCACAGCTATGGTTTGTTCCTTGCATTTGAGCAATCTCAAAATAACAAAAGATAATTGATACACAGTATAAGATCAAGTCCAATTAATATTTGTACAAACAAACCCCAGTATATTAGTGGGTAATTTATTACAAAAACAACACAGGCCGTTACCGACAAATATTTCTCGCAGTAGTGAAGCACTTATAATTACTGTACTTTCTAAACGTACATGGAAAATCAACTGTTTTTGTTGAGAAAAATTATCTTATCGACTGTCTCTGAGGAAAGACAGTTTCTCAATTTTGTGATGAGAATTCCATCTTGTTATTACTCTTTTATTGCATTTATTTAATTATAATAATATTCGAATGTTGTTTCATTATTCCATCGTCGGTCCATTCGACTGATAGTCGAATATTTGACTATTCGTTGACATCCCTAGTTAACAAAAAAAGATTTTTTATGTTAAATTCATGAAGTTAAGGTTTAAAATAGAGGTAAATAACTGAACCGAAAAACCTGAAACCGAACCGAAAATTTACAGAACCAACCTGAACCGAAAAATTTTGGAACCGTAACAGCCCTACTAACTGCATAATGGCCCTGAGTGCCGAGTGAAGATCAAAATTTGAAGCCCTTCACGGGTATATGGTGATGTCTCTGTATGAGTGAAAAATTCTCGAACGGGACATAAAACAACATACAATAAATCAATCGATATATTGAATATGTGTCAAAATGCAATTTAATATTCAGAATGTATCACTACTCTAGGTCTGCTTCTCATAAGCATTCTGAAGCAGTACACATTTCCCTGGCTGTATATTAAAAACAAAACCGAAGTTTTCCAATTCAATTTTCTTTTCATTTTGTTAAAATTAGTTTATTAATTATGAATCCAAGAACAAAACAAACTTGTTTTAATCCTTATATAAACACTGTAGTTATTACAATCAATCATATTGTTTTAACAAATTGCCCTGGACAGTTTTGTGTTCCTGTTTTGACAGATAATTATCCCCTCGTGCAACTAGTTGCGTAGGGGATATAGCATCGCTACTGTGCATATGTGTGTGTGATATAAAGCCCTGTTCACATGCGCTGATTTACTTACTGGGTGCAAATTTTGCATGCATGCAAAATCTGCACCCGGGTGTAAATTTGAGCATGTGAACGCAATTGCATATATGCAAAAGTAGATTTACATATATGCAAATATACACCTGGGTGTAAATTTGCATCTACTCAGACCAGGTGCAAATTTACTTTTGCATATGTGTAAATGTACTCCAAGTGTATTTTTCGGCATGTGAACGCACAGCAAATTTTACAGCCAATACAATGTAATAGCAACTTGCTTTTGGACCTTTAATGGCTGCATGGCGAACACATTTTTCCTTAGGAGCTAAGTAATTGTCCAGATAATAATAATTACAAAGCATTTCAAATGTCCTCAATCCATTGAGAGTCGTCAAACCTTTGTAATACAATTTTCTCGTACCAGTCTGTAGACCTTTCCCTAGCCCATAATTGATCCCTCAAACGACCTAGCCCAGCACAAAAACCTAAAGCTACACAGTAGTGGAATATCCTCCTTCTGAACCTAAAATAATTTGCCGTCTTTTTTGTTAAATTTCATGAATCATTGAAATTTGATCTAATTTGTTAAGGTCCATGTGAACCCTTAGCAAATACACTTTTACACCTGGGTGCAGATTTTGCATGCATACAAAATTTGCACCCGGTAAGTAAATCAGAGCATGTGAATGGGACTATATTAGTGTGTTAGTGTGTCCGTTACAGCTTGTGGGCAAGTTTTTAAGAGAAACTTTGGACTATCAATTCTCAGCTTCCACATACTTATGTGGCATTGTAAAAGGATGAACCCTATTCATTTTCAAATTAATCGGTGAAATATTTCTCAAAATATTGCGTTTTTACTACCTTCAAACCCTGAAATTTTATGTATGACTTGACAATACTCGCTTCCGCTTAATCAACCTTGGAAAATTCGGGTCGCTTTGATAGACTCGCTTTAGAAAGTTCACCCAACTTTGTATTAAATTTTTGCGTATTGTCATATTATTGTGCGAATCTTGAGACAGTCAGTATGAATTAAGTTTCATCTTGGATGCTGAGTAATTAAAATAATTTAATGAACGCGTCACGGTTTCATTACCAAACAGGCCTGTAGGAAGCAAATTCGGTTTGGGGGGGGGGGGGCCATACTTTTTTCAGTTGACAGTTGAGGGGGCACTGTCAAAAATTTCCTGACAAGCAGGTTTTATGCATATTGCATGCAACTTTGAGATATACCTAGGAAGGTAAATTACTGAAACTTTGAGCATACGTGATATGTTTCTGCTAGGAATAAGGTAAACTGCCTAGTTACGTATGCATGTTATGACACCCCCCCCCCCCCCCCCCCCCCCATGATTTTGCTAAAAAAATAATTAGTGCTGCAACATATTTTATTTTCTTTACCTTATTTTAAACCTAACCAGATGATTGTATCTTGAGAATTTTTCTTTCGTATGGAGACATTGCCATTACCGGTGAAGTTCCTGCCGCGAGGGGATGCTCCGCTTAGGGGTGCTCTTATTACATTGAGTAGGACTGAAAGGCCTGTACTTAGGTTTGATATTTACACCATACTCTACATTTAACAATTTTCTTTGATCCCTCTTTAGTTAAATAAAAAACCCAGTTGGGATCTTTGGGTTCATTTCAAGAACCTTTATAGACTACTGATTCAAGCATGAAGCAAATGGCACTCAGACTGGTATATACCGTTTTATGATTATATAAAATGAATTACTTGGAAACAAGAAATTTTTAAATCAGAACAATGATACTAGTTAAACATTTTAGCCAGTAATGTGTACTACGTACATGTCTATACCCTGACAAATACGATCAAAATTATGAAATATGTAGCTATTTCTTATTTCCCAGTATTTCCCGGGAAATACCAGTAATTCCTGGGAATTACCAGTATTTCCCCAACTTCCTGGGAAATATGAATATTTCCTTTTTTTTTTGCCAACCATGTCGTTTGATCATCGGCAGTCAGTTTGTTTAGTCGGTCGTCAGTCTGTTGACATCTAATAGCTATTGAACATGATTTTAAAAGAAACTTCTTGAATTAAAAAGCAACATTTTATGTTGAAGTACCTTCAAAACCATTTTTTGAAATTGGTTGAGAAATAAAAAAAGTTACTGATTATCCCAATTAACCGCCCTGCCCCTATAAGTGCCCCCGAGGTCTTTTTCAATTATCGGGAAATAAGGGCCCCCTGTACAGTGATTAAAATCATCTAGAGTCATATCGAAAGTCTGCCATAATTTGAAGAAAGTGAAAATGAAAATTTGGTTATTGGGTAGCTCGTACATAAAGTATTCCTGAAAGTGAAAGATTTTTAGAACGACCTAATCGTTATGTAGTTCTGAAAGTGAAAGTTACCTACAAAATTTGTTCTCCTTGTGTATTCTCTAAATTCTCAGTGGAAAAATGAATCATATAGCATAATTTCGATGGATTATCTTAACTTAAAGGAAAGTTAGACAATCTTTCAGTGGTTCTCTGAATTTATTTTTTTTCAAAAGATTTTTTTAAGTTAAAATATGACATAAAAAATTATAACTCGAATACCAAAATAACCGCCCCCTTTTTGCAATTTTCTAAGCACCCGGGGCGGTTAATAGGGATTATAAAGTACTATTATTTTTAGGTTTTCAAGTTTTTATACATCTTGCATCAAAAAGTATTAACATTTAAAAAAAAAATCAAAAAGACAAAATCTACTGAGTTTCAATTCTTTTTTAATGCAAAGTACTTGAAGACAACTATATAAACAGAAAATATTCATTAAATTTTTATCTAGTGTATATAATTATTAAAAAAACAAATATTTAATTAGGGTCAGTAGAATTCTTAAGTCAAACTAACTGTGGTAACACTTCTCCTTTTCATTCGTTGATAGACAAATTAAATTTTAAAAAAAGTTTGACAAATATCAATATTAAAAACCTGATATTTGTATAGCTAGATTTCTATGTAAATTCAGGATCAGAAGTGCTAAAAAAAATCTATGCTAAAATAATAATTTAAAAAAAAAGAATATAAAAGAACTACCCTGGTATATACAGTAAAATGTATGCATAGAATTCTTTTGAGGGGGAAAAAAAAAGAATTATTTCATAAATGATGATTACTTTGATAATGAAAGAGGAAAGGTTTAAAGTTATGAAACTTAATATTATGATCTGAAATTCTGCATTTGCATCATAAAGCATCTGCAAGTAAAATTAAAGTTAATGAATAACCAATTAGCATCCACATTTTTAGCTCTACTGGTCAGAGACCAGAAGAGCTTATGCGATAGTAAGGTGTCCGTCGTCCGTCCGTCTGTCTGTAAACAATTTTTCAAAACACTACTCCTCCTAAAGTTTTGGTCTGATTTCAATATAAATTGGCACACAAGAAGATTACACTAAGATACATAATTTAATGCATCTGTTTTTGATTTAGATGAACGGTGTTGCCATGGTTACTAAAAATAGAAATTTCTGTGAAATTCCTTTAAAATGCTACTCCTCCTACAGTTTTGGTTTGATTTCAATATAACTTGGCACACAAGTAAACTATACTAAGATACATAATTTAGTGCATCGGTTTTTGATTTTGATGAACAGTGTTACCATGGTTACTAAAAATAAAATTTTAATTAAATTTATCTTTTAATAATACAAAACATCCTGTTTTGATAGTTACAAGCAAAGTCGATCTAAACAATCAAATAAAAAATAAATATTTTTACAGCTAGGATCATTTCACTGTTCATAGAGCATACAAATGTAACAATCACTTCTGACTAAACACTGCTTCACTGAATGTATTGGACTTATTGTTTGTTTTATAAGTTTGTCATAAAATTGATGAAAAGTGTTCTCATTTGTCCATTCTGCTGATTGAAGTATGTCTTTTACCGGTAATCCCACATTTTTTGCAGCACTAGTTGATGCTACTCTCGTGGAGTGTGGAGAGAATATCGATACATCTATTCCTGAGTCTTTCATCACTTTTTTGATCCACCTACTTATAGTATCTCGTGATACTGGTTTGTGAGGTTTCAATGTTGTAATGAATAATGAGTTCTCTTTTCCAAGTTTTGATGTTTTATCAAGATACTTCTGTTAAGTTTTCATTAAACACAGTTCTGGTTCATGGTAGACTTTAATCATGATGTCTTGCAAATGATGACCTGGACGAGTTATTTTCAGTTTCGAACTATATACAATTTTTACTTCTTGCTTATTAAACACAATGTCAGATACAAGAAGTGAATGAATAGATTGGCCTCTTTGGCCTGTTAATAAGGCTAACAACATCACTATCTTATGAGATAATTGTTATAATGACAAATTATCTAAGGGGTATAAAGTTCTCAAAAATTTAAACACAACAGAAACATCCCATGTAGTAGAAGATCTAGGTAGAGAAGGTTTTTGATTGAAAACACCTCTAAGAAATCTTTGAACTAATGGATCTGCACCTAAGTTTTTACTACATGTACTACCTACACTAATTAAACTAGAAATAGCAGATCTAGCTGTATTAATAGTACTATAACCTAGACCTTCATCTAACAATAATTGTAGAAAATTAATAGCATTATCTACAGATGTGTCAAATGGATCAATCTTGAATTTGTCACAAAATAACAACCATCTCTGGATATAAGACCAATATTGTTTTTTTGGTGGAACTTCTCAAAGATGAACTGATTGTTTTGATAGCATTTTCTGATAATGTTTTACTTTGGAGTTGTTTCCAGATAAGCGGAAACAACCCAACCACATCTTGTGAAGTGGATGATTCCTGGCAGGATCTGTTGGCATCACCAGTTTGGTTGTTTTCTGTGGAATAATGAAGGACTCCATTGAAACCATGTTTAGTAGTTTCGGAAACCAGCTTTGGGTTGGCCAAATTGGTGCAATTAGAATGGCTTTTGCCTGGTCTGCTTCCACGTCACTTTCTTCAACACCTGTCCTATTACATTGAAAGGTGGAAAAATGTAAACAGTATTTAAACTCCATTTTATAGTAAAGGCATCTATTGCTACTGCATTAGGATCAGGTAATAGTGATACATATTTTTGTAGCTGATGGTTTAGTCTAGAAGCAAACATGTCAATACACACTTCATTGATCAATTGATATTTGTGTGCTAATATTGTGAAGATATTCTTGTTTAATGACCACTCTAAATCGTCATTCAATTTTCTGGATAACCGATCTGCTTGGACATTTTCTACTCCAGGTAGATGATTTGCACTTAACCAGATTTTCCGACTTTTACACCATTCCCAAATGTTTCTTGTAAGGTCATTAAGGTCTTCCGCTCCGGCGGGAGACCTTCTACTGATTCTGATGGTTAAGGTTATTCTTATTATTCTTTTTTTTTTTTTTTTAGACGCCAACTTTGAGACCTCATATCTTGCTCATTTCTCAACGGATTTTGCTCAAATTTGCAGGGTTTACAGACAATACAAAACTCTATCAGAATGCTGTCAAACATTTCAAAAATCCACTTCTGCTTTTGGGTTATCTCCCGTTAAATGAAAATTAGGGAGGCTTCATTTCCAGACAAAGGCTTAGAGACTACAAAAGCTGGAGTAGAAATTTTACCGAATTTAAATAATAGAAGCATTGAAGTTGTGCACATCGGTTTTTGTTTTTCAATTTCTGTATTCAAAATGGCGCTAGAGAGGGGTCAAAAATTAGAACGCCTAAAAGAATGAAAATTTACACATATTTTCCTTTTTATCTTCTAACCTAAATATATTTTGATAAAACATGTAGAATAAAAGTTTTGCACAATTTTAAGGCCGTTCATTTGACACCACTAAAAAGGGTCTTGCCCCTAAAATTAGGGATCTGGGGTCCTTTAAAGTTTTTGCTCTTTAACTCAAAAACGGTAAATATTTCGAAAAAGCTGCCGTAATTAAAGTTGTTATTTAAGAGCAATTCTCTGTAATGACTTTAACTTTTATATGGGAGCTGTGGCACGCCTAGTCTCAGAATTTCCCCAAACTCTCTATGATAAAAGTCTTTGATACCGTAAACTCAAATCAAGCAAAAATTGGTTGCTACGTGTCATGGTTACCATAGCAACATTTCCTAAAGTTTGAAAAATGGCATTTTTCAACATCTTCAGAGTCCCACAGTTAATGTTTGCAGCAAAGCAAACAAGTGGCAATGACTGTTTCTGAAAGTTGAAGGCCTGGTGTCTTAAATGCATGATAAACATGTTTGGTAAATCATCTATAACATACGTTACTATGGAAACAAAGTATTCAAAAATAACAATTTTGTTCTTTTAATTTTATAAAGTCATAAACTTAAGAATAAAAACAATTATAGGTTGAAATGCAAGCAAATAATAGAGAAAAGATCCTTGTAACATATACCAAGGACAAAATATGATATTTCTTATAGGTTGGCAATGGTTGCCATGGTTTTAATACCACGAAGGGATTTTAAATTTACTCTCTTAGTGTTTTAATCTTATTCTATCTTTTTAAAAAGCATATTTCTACATAACTGATGATCAATTTTTAAAGGCCTTGGTGTGACCCTAATTTTCACATTTCAAAAAATTCAATTTTAATTCTTTAAATAGTGCGTTGCTATGGAAATAAGGCGAAAAAACATGCATAAAAATCTGAAAAATACTCTGTTTCCTTGGATACGTACCGTTGTATGTAGATTCCCAAAACTTTAATGATTGATATATGTGAACAACGAACTTGACTTTCAATTTTGACTATCACCCTATCTCTAACTGGATGCAAAAAGCTGGCACATAGGGTCTAATATTGACAAAAACTAACAAAATCGAACATTTTCTCTTCTTGGTAACCATAGCAACAGTGTTGTATTTTTCAACAACCTTTATCAATATATGATATTCAACTTTAGTTCTACGAGATAATTACTATTCAAGGTGATTCAAATAATATTTTTCTTGATTAAAAGGTTAGTAAATTCCTAAAGCAGCAAAAAAATATCACTTTAAACAACTAGTACGTTGTTTCCATGGTTACACTGCAAAGTAACAATTAATCTCAATTTTTCTTATGTTGTCGGTGTTGCAAGGTCCTAAGGATGCATATGTGCCAGTCATGAATTTTATTGTTTTTCCTCACAATAGTAGCACTAACCCAATCATAGCAACAGATTTTGCATGGTGACACTGTGTTACCATGGCAACCATGAAAGTTATTTTTAGAATAATATTGCCAATACCTAATTACATGAGGTCAAATATTTTTCATTGTTTTTCTTACATTGTTGATTGAGTTTGATCATGTAACATCTATCATTTGTAACTATAGAGCGTTTTTCAGCTTTTTTCAGCATCTAAAATGTATTCCAAATGTACCTATGGTTACCACTTACTTAGAGATAAATTCTAAATAGTTTCTTAATAGCATAAGTGGAAACAAGGTGTCAAGTTTTTGGAAGAATGGTTTGTTTATTTTTCTTAGTCTCTATTAAGGCTTAATAAAGATTTAAAGTAGCTGAAAATCTCAATTTTTTCAACTTTTCTGGCTGTTACCATGGCAACCAAGACACATAGCAACGAAATTTTATTTGATATATGTTTCTGGTGTCAAGTTGTTATAATGGGTAAAGTTTCATCAAAATCGGTGACCATGCGTGGCAAAGAAGTTTAAGTGGTTACAGAGAATCGCTATTAACATCTTATTGATCTCAAGAAAACGTTATTTTGTTTGAGTCTTGTGTTCTAAATGAGCTAGAAGCATAACACATATACAGGTAAGTGTTTTCATTCAGCAAGTAAACAAGAGCTCTTCATGCATGTTATTAAAATAAACTTACTATAAATAATAAACCTAGCTAAATTAGATGCTATTATTCTTTAGAATAAGGTTCTTGAAGTATTCTGTGCTTTATTTCCAAATATTTACTGACAACTTTCCCTTTTATTTCGTTTGTTTTCAAATTTGGATAAACCAGTCTACTAAACAGGGAAAAAAGATAACCTCTTCTTCTTATCATATAAAAACAAACAATAAAGTTAGAAAATAAAACAAAACTTTAAACATAGGCTATTCACAGCCATTAAGTACACGCCTTTTACATTCACCTTGTGTGTTAACAATTATGTAACCCCTCCCTCGATAGCGTGTGGCAAAGGAGGTCACTGGGGATCAATCGGCGTGTGAACCAGCGACCTAAGGTCATACACAAAACAAACCATAGAATGGCCATTCCAAATACATTTTGTAAACTAAGTGATGAGTGGATAAATATGTTGAATCTTTCAGATTATTTCATAATATCTTTGATTAAGTCGCTAGTACATTTCAATTTATATTTTATTTGCTGAATTACAAGAAAGGTGCATATTTATTTTTATAAACATTGTATTTCTCGATATCGAGATAATTACGCTTTGTGGAAAATTACTTTAAAATCATTTCGAATCTTTCATATGATTTTGTCTTACTGTTTATCATTCGCTCATTTTAATCAGCTAGTCTATGCCTTTCACTTATTTACTTCAAATTCAATGCATTTTGAATGCCAAAAAGACCACTTTGTTTGCGTATTAAAGAAGCAGTTTATTTATCTCTCTAATGTTATTATTTAACGAGTTGCTATTTCTTTCATGAACATGAAACAGCATGTATATAATTATCATGATAATTATAGGTAGAGGTCACATTTTTAATTGTCAGGAAAATCGAAAATAAAATTAAGTACTTTTGAGTTTGTATTATTTTCTTCATAACTTACAATATTATTGCATACAAAATACTAGGTCGGACGCAAGTAACCTAAATATTTCACTTGTATTTGAAAATTCTATCGAGCGTCGAATGAATTTTACCCGTTAAAAAGTGTACAAAAAAAACCTTCCTATGCAGTTTTCTTTGGGAATCAATTGGCTTAATTAGATAATCTACTCCGACGTGTGTTGACAAAACTCACGCAATGAGAAGCCATACATTTCAAACTTGTGACCTATTGGTCAGTGCATGTGAAGATTATGTATGGCAATTAGTGTCTGGAAAAGGAAATATATTTCATAAACATTTGACAGGTTAAGATTTGTTTTCATTCCAAATTAAATACAAACACAAACCCCTTATTTTTTTGTTATTTTATACCGTCAGTAATATTAGACAGATTGTTTTAAAAACGTGTTGTTTAGGAAGATTATTCTTATACATTTGTTTTATTTCATCTAATAAACTGAATTTACTCATGATACGAATTACTGGTACATGCATGTAAGTACGCGTAAATGCAGTTTTATTTGTTTACATGAAAAGCGCCCAAAATAAATACACTTTGAACTCTGGAATTTCCCTATTTTACTGTTTAAATCATAGCTGACGAGTTGTTTAAATAACGGTAATAAATTATATTCAAGTCCTGGCCAGCGATCATTACGGTTGGTGACATTGCAATTAAACAGGTAGATACTAAGGTACTAACTTAAAGATACTTACAGGTATATACATTTACACCTAATATGTTTTCATTGAGTGTTTTCATAAGAAATAAATTGCTGGAGGATATCATGTTTTCCCTGATCACATCGATAGCGCGTAGAAACAGCGGTACATGAACACACACTTTTGTGTACTAAGCAAACGTGTAAATCAAAAGGATGGGAAAATCGATGAAATAAAAACATTTCTCTATTAACTGAAATTATTGTCTTTAGACAGATAAAAATAAATGAATATCCGCCTGAGAACATGAGAAAATTATACCCAATTACAATGTAATGAAGGATTTTGGGTTTAGTCCATGCAAGTACACAATAGCAATGATGTGTACATGTACATGCAGAATACCGCTTTTTTTTATCCTTCGTCCATGTGTTCCTTCTTAATGGAAAAAAATTATCAGTAAATTATATTATACCTAACGAGGTTGAAAATGCCGAATTTTATTTCTTAAAATTAACAGTAATTATCAGACTTTTCTCATATCACGGTAAAAATGCCCTAAAAACTAAAACCGTCTGGTTTGACTTTGTCAACGCGTTTTAGATCGGATTTGAGGGTTTTTTTTAAATGTCTGGAGTATTTCGCTTCACTCGGCACACCTCGGCCGATTCGTACCTCATCATTTGATGAAGGTGACAGAATCAGCCGAGGTTTGCCGAATGTATTTCGCTTATTCTGCAAGTCTTTATAATGAAAAAAAACACTGGCAGATTTAGAGGAGGTTCAGGGGTCCTGACCCCTTTTGTATCCAAAATATACACAAGATTTAATAAATCAATTTTTTATGTGGCTTTGGGCCCCTACCCCGACCCAAAACTGGTCGAGCCCCCTTTACAAGATTCCTGGATCTGCCACTGAAAGAGAATGTGTTGTTCTCTTGGATGTCGATATCTGAATTATATTTTAATTAAACATCCTGTCTAATATATCAAGGGCACCCATAGGACGATTATTAGTTTTTTAAAATAAAGTGGTTCTTACAGATGTAAAAAAAAAAACAAAAACTTATAAACGGCTAAATAATTATTCAATTCATCTAGAACAAGTTTTAGTTTAGTTCTTTGCTTACATAATCTAACTTTTATGAATTAACACGAAAGTCGTGCGATCATATACAAATACTCAGAAGCAATCTCTCATATGTAATGAACGTATAGGTGAATAAATTTCCTCTCATCACTATACGTATACCCCCATCCCCGAAATAAATAGAATGTTTTCCTTCGCAGTCGGTTGGTTTTACCAGGTACATGTAAGTACAATTGAGGATGGAGCTTTACAGAAGCAGGTGATGAATTCCGAGAGAAAGGCACTGCCTATTTCCGTCAATCGTAAAAAAATGACAAAATAATTTCAATTTTTAATAAGTATCTCCTCTCCCAAGCCAAAGGCCCAAGTAAGCTTAAGCTTTTCTGTTTGTAATTCTTCATCTTTGTTTGCTTTCTTGGTGTATATAAGCGTTATCGTCGTTGTCGTTCTAAAGCTACTTGTAAATTTTTCTCATTTTTATCTTATCAAGAACCACTGGGCCATAACAACGAAAATTAACACAGAATATTTTTGGTAAAGTTTTGTTCAAATGAAGGGTCACATCCTCTTTTAACGGAGACATGTAGTAAAAATTAAATGGGGTCCTGGCGCGGATCAAGGAATTTTTTTCCATGGGGAGGGGGGGATCCCAATAAAAAAATATTTCAACCCAGAAATTTCTTGACGAGCCAAAAAAAAAAAAAAGAAACTCTTCCCAAACGTGAAAAACCTATTTCGTGGGGGGGGTGGGGTGGGGGGGGGTCGTTGACTTTTAAAGCTTCATACTTAAGACTTTTCATAACATATTAACACAGATCCGCGTTTTCGAGGAAGGGTCCGCGTTTTCTAGGGGCGGGGGTCCATGGTCACTTTCACTTGGTTTAGTATATACATTTAACTGCCACCCAACCCCCTCTAGATCCGCGCATGGGGTCATTTGAAAATAGTATTCTCCAGAACCCCTGGACTAGAATGAGAAAATTTCCAAGATAGCATACATTCATTTTTGTTTTTCAAATCTTGATTCCAGGTTGAAGGTTTGGGCCAGAAAGAGTGTTCATAATTTAACATAGGAATTTATATATCCCCCCAAACGAAGTGTGTGGGTTTGGGGTGAGGGTGTTTTGAGTCTTTTGGAATCACACTGTCTATCTGCCTAGCTGTCCGTCTGTACGTGATAGTTTGCCCAGGATATAACTTTGTTATGAAGAAACTGGAAGGTCATACTTGGTACAAAGATTACTAATGATCCGAGGATGTTTCATGATTTTGATCCAACATCATTCCGGCAAGTTCAAGGTCACTGGAAAAAATAGCAAAGTTTTGTCCGATCCATTTATTTGTAATAGAGAGTCACTGGAAGCTCATACTTGATACAGGAATTGCTTATGACAAAAGGGTTTGCCACGACCTTCATCCAAGGTCATTCCTGTAAGTTCAAGGTCACTGACAGAAAAGTGTAAGATTACTGTATGTGCTATAATTTTTGAAGCTCATACTTGGAACAGATTGCTTATGATCCACTGGTTTGAGATAACAGTACTAGACTGGCAGAAGAAGTGGCAAAATTCGTGCCTGGGGCCCGTTTTACAAAAGAACTTACGACTAAGACCAAAAACTTTGCAAAATTAGTAATTCTGTTTAAAATTGCTAGAGTAAAAGTATCTCTCTACATACCTTTTAAAAAGATTAAAACCATTTTCTATTTAATGTAAATTAAAAAGTTACTAACAGAATTAAATTTTGGTCTTAGTCGTAAGTCCTTTTGTGAAACGGGCCCCTGGATTATAAATTTATAAGGGGTGGGAGAAACACAGGAAACTTTTTCTCAGATTGCTTGAGATTGGTTTGTCCTGACCTTGAAAAAGGTTTCTCCGGCAAGTTCAAGATCACTAGCAGATAAATATTAATTTTTTTTCATGCTATAACTTTGTAATATAAAATCACTGGAAGCTTTTACTTGATACTGAGATTGCTTATGATCCAAGGATATGTTTTGACTTTGATCCAAGGTCTTTCTGGCAAGTTCAAGGTCACTGACAGAAAAGGGCATTATTCTTTTTCAGGTATATCATTGTCATTGGAAGCTCATAATTTGTTCAAAGGTTGTTTTTTACCTTAACATAGGTCATTTAGGCAAGTTCAAGGTCACTGATATAATAAGTGTAAAATTCAAAAAGGTCTAGTCGCCCACGTGCCACAGTGGTAAGAGAGATTGCTCTAGAGTCGTGGATTAAGGAGTTGATCCTTACGTCGCAGGTTCGAAACCCACTGTGGGACGCAGAGACCGTATAAACTGAGGTCCCGTCTGGCAGTAGGTGCTGGCACGAAAAAGATCCCTCACTGCTCAATGGCCATGAGTGCCGAATATAGGTCAGAATTTGCAGATCTCCATTGGCAAATGGTGGCGTCTCCATATGATTGGAAAATTCTCGAGAGGGACATTAAACAACACACAAACAAACAAACAAAAAGGTCTATAATTTTGTAATAGAAAAAATTACATGCATTTGCATTTCACTGAAAAGATGATAAATATATCAGAGTGTGTAAATTGCCTTGACTTAAATTCAAGGTCACTTAGAATATGATGTTTTGGATGAATAGTCTGAGAGAATACGTGACTGTGAACAATTTTTTTATGTCGGTGACACACAGATGGTGTTTGTCTTTCTACTGTTGAAACATTGCAAGTTGATGCCCCTTACAGGATTGTTGATAACCTTAAAACGTTGCAGTCGCCCGCGTGGCGCAGTGGTTAGAGCGTCTGCTCTAGAGTCGCGGAGTAAGGTGTTGATCCTTGCGTCACGGATTCGAATCCCACTGTGGGACGTAGAACCGGTCCTTTGGATGAGACCGTATAAACTGAGGTCCCGTGTCGCAGTAGGTGCTGGCACGAAAAAGATCCCTCACTGTCCATAAGTGCCAAGTATAGGACAAAATTTGCAGCTCTCCACCGGCAAGCGGTGGCGTCTCCATATGAGTGAAAAATGCTCGAGAAGGACGTTAAACAACATACAAATAAAAAAAAAAAAATGTTGCATGACTTTGATTCAAGGTCGCTATGTCCTGTCCGGAGCTCCGACGGAAGACCTATTCGTTGCATTGCAACGAGCTCGGCTCTAGTTCAAATCCTTTTTTCTACCACCCATGTTGTTGATGTAGGATACTGCAACCATATTATCCTTTTGGAGAAGGATACATGTATGTATGTCTTCCAGAGTTGAGCAAAAAGATTGAAGTGTCAGAAATGCAGCTTTTAGTTCTAGAAAATTAATGTGACATTTCTGTTCAATGTAAGACCAGTGTCCTCCTGTTTGTTGTTTTGTCCATAAGACTACACCACCCCAACCCGTTCCAGAACTATCCGTCTGAATTATCAAGGTTGGATCACTTTGTGTTGACTGGTTTATAAATACTGTCAATGTTATTAATCCACCATCTAAGAATGTCTTTGATGTCACTAGTTAGCCCCACTGGTAAGCATCGGAATTGATAACAGATCCCATTCCATAAGAATCTCAGCAATTTTCTATGGTTCTTGTGCACTAATACTGAATAGTATGCATCCTTAGGATCAATCGAAGCAAAGCAACAATTTTTCTTCATCAGTAGGCAGAATTTAAAGTACCCATTTTAAAATGATTATACTCAACAAACTGGTTCAGGTCTTTAGTATTGAAAATAATTCTATATGTTCCATCTTTCTTTGGTGTTGGAAAAATGTTTGAAATAAATTCGTCATTACTTCTATGAGTTATTTCAATGACATTCTTCTGTAAAAGCTTTTGAATTTCATTTTCCATAACTGCCATTTCCTCATTTGAAAATTTTAATTGTGGTTTGACAAAAGATTGTTCAGGCACTGTGTCAAATTCTATCTTATAACCACACACAGCATTAAGGATCCAATTGTCAGTAGAAATTTTTTGACAGTTATGAATCAACTTACGGATTTCCCCCCTTCAAAATTATCAGGGGTATTAATTAGTTCACCTTCATTTGTTGCATCAATCTTTACTTACATTTTTCTGGTTGTCATTCATTGAGGGGATTTTTCCTCTTGTCTCCCCTTCCCTTCCCATAAAAAAGGCTGAGTGTTTGAGTTGAATTTTTTTGGGGTAATGATTTGGAAGTGATTGTTTGTTGAATGCAGTATTTCTGCTGCCTTTGTATTGATTCCAGTAGGGATGACCATGAGATGTTTTTTGTCCATAAGACGAAACGGTCTTTGGTTTGTCTTTGAGTTAAGTGCTCAATTTTGTGGACATCTCCATTTCCTTCATTTTGGTCTCCAGGCTGTCCCCCAACAGGTTTTTGGTAACTTCATTTGAATTGATTGTTACATAATTGTTTGTAGCAGGGCTTCAAGTCTTGTTTGATTAAATATGTCCTTCTATAGGAAATGTCAGTGAATGCTACCTGCATTAATTGAAATGTGTCTTTTGCTAAGTTTAGGCACTGCAGAGTATCTGGGTCAAACCTTTTTTAGTTGTAAATGCACAGAAAAGTTTGTCAAACAGACGTAAAGTTGGAAACATGGCCTTCGGTTGAAAATTCTGAACTCTCTGAAGTTTGGCATCCAAGTCTTGTGTTCTCTTTTTTAAAGACGGCCATACACTTTCGTTGGTTTTTGGAACATAGCACTGTTCACAATTGTTAGGTCGATCATAAATTTTAGCCGTTTTCGCTTTTTCTTCATTAACTCGTGCATGGAAATTCTCCATCACATCTCGCTAAATCATCATTTATCTTCGGCCCGCTCTTCTCACAACCTTCATGAAAGTCTTTTAAAGACACTAAAACAGTGTCAATATCACTGTTGTCCTCGTTTTGTCCTTCATCTTCATGAGATAATTTATCGATGAGCAAATACAATCCCAATTTTTCTGCATAACTTTAGTGACAGTGGAATCACTAACTGGATTCTCGGAGTCATCTTTACATTTCAAGAGAAAAAAGCAGGTGACATTTTCTCCAAATCTTATTGAAAAAGATTAATATATTCAATTGTCCATTGGTATGTTTCAATGTCAGACCAAGTGTTTTGTATACACATGTACTTACTGGTATTTACCACAAACTGTCATGGAGCTCATGTACAAAAATGTAGTACAAATGTATGTCAATAAAGTGTCTATTGGTGTAACAAATATTATGCTTGCATGTAGAGGATATATATTGAGGAACCTTTTATGTACAGGATATTGATTAGAAAAACTATGAAGTAAATGCAGTATACAGATCTTTAATACCAGGATCTCAATAATAAAGATAATGCAGTAGAAATGCAGCTTATTTGCGGTACAAAAGCAGTGTATGAAATTTTGTGTCACTGAAAAGAAAATAAAAGTTTTTGCAGCACATTTTCAGTATATTTACAGTAAATTATTAGAATATACTACTGCGCAGTACATTATGCTAATAAGTACTGCAAATATACTTCATTTTTGCAGTAGACATTAAGTATAATTGCAGTGCTATAGCAGCATATACTGCCTTTGCAGTATCTGCTGCAATTCTGTAAGGGAAGACTGAACAATGAGTGAACGATGAAGGCAAGGTGAACGCAAAGTGAACAAACGGTGAAAGCTTTGTGAACGGTGAAAGCAAGCGCATGGTGAACGCTGAATGCAAAACTGTGAATGGAGAGCGAACGGTGAACGCATGCTGAATGACCAGTGGACTCAAGCTGAATGAACGGTGAGTGAACGGAAAAATGGGAAAGTAGAATGTTTCAAGGACTGTATATAGAAACAAAATAAAAATGAATGTTTGCTTTAAATGAGCAAAGCATTTTCAAAGTCAGATTCTAGCCTGGAAAGCAATATAAAAGATTGACAGAAAGATTATTTATATATTTAGCAAAAGTTGTAATTGTACATAGTATGTTTACACTGTGTTGTTCTGTTTGAGTAGATGAGTTATTGTCACTGGTAGAGTCATGGTTGACAAGAGACTGGATGGAGTTGTTTTATACTTTATCAAAGTGAATAAAAAAAAACAGAGAGTCAGGGTGACTTATTGTAATTTGTGACAAGTGGTAAATAGCCATGTTGTATATCCAAGTCTGTGTCTACTGAATTGTAGCACTAGACAAGTGACAAAAACATACCTGTATATATTGAATACCTTACACAATAGGCAAGTGTCCATTGTGCATGTATTTGTATATTTTGCATTTATTATCATCCCTGTAAGGCTTGGGAAAACCAAGTATGATCCTAAGGAGATCACTTGGGCCTAACACGTTACAATAAGCATTGGTATTTTTACCAGAGTTTTGAAATTCTTGGGCAACATTGCTTCATCTAATAGTTAATTTTGTTTTATACTTCTATGGATCCTTTACAGTGTTGTATTATACTCAGGTGACCATTAAGGCCCTTGGACCTCTTGTTAAAACTTTTGATCTCAGGGTCAGGGGTTCTGGTGTTTTGGGGTGGGGTGGGGGTGTTATTTATGATGATGAGGGTATGTCTTCAATTTTTTTAATTTCATGACCCTGGGTCATGGGTTCTGGTGTTAAGGTAGGGCTGTGTTGAATCTTTAGTGAAAATTCATTTTTTCTTGGAAAATCTTCTCTGCTCCTGGGCATATTGGAAGCAAACAGTTTAATAGTTTTAATAAGCAAAGGCATTTTTACCAGATTTTTAACATTTGGTCCTGACCAGGGCTCTATTAGTTTGAACTCTACTGAGAGAAGTTATTACCCTTTGCTATTCACTTTTGATAGTTAATCACTGTAAATAATACATTTGAAAGGTTAAAAGAATAAGTGAATTATGCAAGAATTTTTATTGTATAATACAAAAAGTACTTCTATAGTTTGCATGATACAGTAGACTTGTATACAATGGATAAATAAAAATACAAAAATAACATCTTATTAATTTTTCTTCAAAGACTAAGAGAGGCCAATGTGAAAGGTTACAATATGGGGTTTCGCTGATATATTGCTGAAATAGTGCCCATTCGGCATAAAACATTAATCAATCAATCAACAATATGGTGTTAAAAATAGTATGGAAGCACTGACAGTTTGTTAGTGGTTTGCATGGTGATATTGATAAATGGGGGGCAGATTAGAACTTAATTTATAAGTTGTTACTGAATACTAGACTAATTATTTTGTTGATTCTGATCATCCTATTTCTCGTGCTTTTGGCCAACAGAACTTCTTCTATCAGTTTATTTTATACTCTGTGGGTCATCTAAATTGTTGTATTATACTTAGGTGGCCGTTAAGGCCCTTGGGCTTCTTGTTAGACTATGGACCTGACTCGAGAACTCCTTGACCAATTTTTGTCAAATTTGTCACAGTGTATCCTTGGCCCAAGGGCTCTCATTAATATTAAATCTAGGGATGTGACCCTTAAACAAGGGGAGATTATTAGGAAAATAAAAAACAAAAGAACTGGTTGCTAAAAAATCTTCTTCTCAAGAACCACTGGGCAGATTATCACCAAACTTACAGAAAGGATGAGGATATGTTGAAGATTAAAAATTGTTCAAGGCATCACCCTGGGGCAAAGGGCGTGGTCTCAAGGTCACTTCAAAGTTGACCAAAAATTACATTTTATTAAAATGTTGATATTTTGCTTACTATAAGGACTAGGATCATCAAATCTTGTCAGTTGATGCATCTAAGGACCTCCAGTCATGTTGATTCAAAAGTAGGTCATGGTGACCTACTTTTTAAATTTGCGGTAGTTGGCTTTCAGTTTGATTTAGAGGCATATTTTGAATAATTTAAGGCCTATGATCATCAAACTTTGTCAGTTGATGCATCTTGGGTACTTGAATACGTCAACTAAAAAGTAGGTCACCTTGACCTACTTTTTGAATTTTATGGCTAATCTTTTCAAAACATTTAAGGTCATTAATTAGAATACTGAGAGGTTTAGAATCATTAAATCTTGTAAGGTGATGCATCTTGGGGCCATAAAACATGTTTATTAAAAAGTAGGTCACAGTGACTTACTTTTTGAACTTTGCAGGCATTCGAGTTCAAAGCGTTTTAGAGGTATATTTTTGACATTTTAAGGCCCATGATCATAAAACTTTGTAGTTTGCTGCATCTTGGGTCCTCAAAAAACGGTAACTGAAAACTAGGTCATTGTGACCTACTTTTTAGATTTTATGGCTATATTTAAATATTTTGGGTAGTTTTCGGCTTAGAATCATCAAACTTTGTCAATTGATGCATATTGGGTCCTCGGAGTACGTCTACTAAAAAGAAGGTCACTGTGACCTACTTTTCAATTTATGTGGCTATAATTTAATATTCAGTTACTAATTGGCTTAGAATCATCAAACTTTGTCAGTTGATGCATCTTGGGTCTTTGGAAGAAGCTGACTGAAAAGTAGGTCACTGTGACCTACTTTTCAAATTATATGGCTAAAATTAAATATTTTGAGTACTAATTGGCTTAGAATCATCAAACTTTGTCAGTTGATGCATCTTTGGTTCTAGGAGTATGTCGACTTACATGTAGGTCACTCTGACCCACTTTTGAAATTTTATGGCTATATTTAAATATTTTTGGATACTTATTTGCTTAGAGTCATCAAACTTTGTTGGTTGATGCATCTTGGGTGCTTGGAGTTCGTCGATTGAAAAGTAAGTCATTTTGACCTGATCAAATATTTTTCAGGTATTAATTGGCTTAGAATCATCAAATTTTGTCAGTTGATGCATCTTGGGTCCTCAAAGCATGTCAACTGAAAATTAAGTCACTGTAACCTGATCAAATATTTTTCAGGTATTAATTGGCTTAGAATCATCAAATTTATCTTGGTCCTCAAAGCATGTCAACTGAAAAGTAGGTCACTGTGACCTACTTTTGAAATTTTATGGTTATAATTTAATGTTTCGAGTACTAATTGGCTTTAGAATCATCAAATTTTGTCAGTTGTTGCATCTTGGGTCCTCGGAGTATGTCAACTGAAAAGTAGCGCTAGGCCAACATGACCTACTTTTGAAATTTTATGGCTTTATATACTGTAAATCGTTTTAATTCCACGGTGTTAAAATTTCACGATTTCTCAAAAAGTACTAATCGCGATGGTTTTAATTTCACGCTGCAAGAAATTAATTTAAATTTCGTATAAGCATTTAAACGTTTTTAAAAACTAATGATAGCATTCACTATGGATTTAATTTCACGGAAAATGATGAATTGTGAACATAACCATCATGATTATTTGCCAATCTACAGTAAATATTTCAGGTACTATTTGGCTAAGAATTATCAAACTTAGTTGATGCATCTTGGGTCCTCAGAGAATGACAAGTGATAAGTAGGTCACCATGACCTACTGTCAGGTACTAATTGGCTTAGAATCATCTTGGGTACTCAGAGTGTTTTATCTAAAATGTAGGTCATAATGACCTACTTTTGGAATTTCAAGGCTTTATTTAAATATACAGGATACTTAGAGGCTTCAAATAAAAATGATACTGGTTGTACAATTTATCAGAAGAGCGATTCAAGGCCCTTGGGCCTCTTGTTTTAATCCTGAATCGGGAGAGGGCAATCACGTAAACATTGCCTTTTAAATTTCCAAGGAAAAAAATCCGTATATTTTAAAATAAAAATTAAAATTTAAAGGAAGAAAGGAATGGCGTACAAATTCATATCATTAAAGAAATGGAAAAGAAAACCTTTTTTTCATAATGTTGCATATTTCGTATTATTTTATTGATTCTTAATAATTTAGTAGTTCATACTACATGTATACAAGTACACTTTATTGTAACTGATCTCTCGATCTCTCGATCTCTCTCTCTGTATTTTTTTGAGTCATTTATTTTCTATAATGTAAATTATGTCAACAAATCTTACTTTATCGTCAATGCATTCGCTCTCAGAAAAATTAGCATATCATTATAAAAACGTTTTGAAATGCATGATCAGTGACAAATTAAAATTACTGAAAGATTAAGCCTGTGTCAAATTCTGGAAGGGGGATATTCCAAAATAAATATTTTCTCTCCATTTATTTACAAAAACGTTTATTTCTTTTCTCTGAGGACTTTAATTTTGGAGTTAGAATTAGTTGGAATGTCGTAAGAAGATAATATTTTATATTAATAATATTTTATGCATGCTTCCTACAAGGTCCCTATAAATTCATGTATATTTCTTTTATTTGTGTTATTCTACATACATGTACACAATAGGCATGTTCATGTTTTTTGTGCATGTGCAATGCTGTGTTGTCAAGGACTTAGTCCATAGACTAAGCGTACTTTTAACAACTAGGTTTATGCCGCCTCGTGAAATGCAAAATACGCCCGACTAAGTTTTGGCATACACCCCGGAACTAGACTAATGATAAGTTCAAAATTTACGACTTTTCATGAAAGGGGCCCAGATCTGTAGCTCGCTGATCTGAAAAAAAATTGGGGTGTACTATAGAGCTACAGTGCCATCCCTAGAACAAGATGTGTTTGTGAAACACTGATTCCCCCATATGGCAACTTATAGCAAAGGTTAAACTTTCTCAAATGTTAATCAAATATGTTACAACCCAAAGTAAGGTCTCGTCTCGAGAAATATACCTGTGAAATATGAAAGCCCTAGCAGCAAGCATTGAATAGATATGGAAAAGGTTAAAAGTTTTTCAAAAGTAAGTAAAACATCAAGGTCAAGGTCAAATGGTTAAAATTAATAGTGCCCAAGGAAAGGCCTTCTCACAAGAAATGCACATGTGAAATATGAAAGCCCTAGCACAAATCGTTCAAAAGTTATGGCCAAGGTAAAAGTTTTTCAAAGGTTTTTCAAAAGTAGGAACACCCGCGTGGCGCAGTGGTAGAGCGTCTGCTCTAGAGTCGCGGAGTAAGGAGTTGATCCTTACGTCACGGGTTCGAATCCCACTGTGGGACGCAGACACCGGTCCTTCGGATGAGACTGTATAAACCGAGGTCCCGTGTCGCAGAAGGTGCTGGCACGAAAAAGATCCTTCACTGCTCAATGGCCCTAAGTGCCGAGCATAGGTTCAAAATTTGCAGCTCTCCACCGGCAAGTGATGGCGTCTCCATATGAGTGAAAAATTCTCGAGAGGGACATTAAACAACATACAAACAAACAAACAAAAGTAGGAACTCGGCGTTAAACAATAAACAATCAATCGATCAAAAGTAGGTCAAACTCCAAGGTCAGTGGATTACAATTGTTGGTATCCAAAGGAAGGTTTTGTCACAAGGAATAGACATGTTAAATTTGGAAAGCCTTAGCACCAACTGTTCAAAAGTCATGGCCAAGGTTAAAGTTTTACGAAAGTAGGTCAGACTCCAAGGTCAAAGGGTCAAAGCAGTTGGTATCCAAAGGAAGGTCTTGTCACAAGGATTACATAAGTATGAAAGCCCTAGCACCAACCGTTGAAAAGTCCAAGGTTAAAGTTTGGTAAAATTTTGCAAAAACTCCAAGGTCAAAAGGTCAAATATGATGCTACCCAAAGAAAGGTCTTGTCACAAGGAATATACAAGTGAAATATGAAAGCTATAGCTTCAACCAATCAAAAGTAATGGGCAATGTTAAAGTTTTGCGGACAGACAAACAGACAGACAGACGGTCGGACAGGGCAAAAACTGTATACCCCCGAATCTTCGATACGGAGGCATAAAAAAGTACTGTATATTTTTGCGCACAAAGGTTGCGCTCGGTTCTTGATTAATCTCTCCATATTCTTACGTCAACTGCATAAAAGTTGGATTTCAAAAAAATCCTTAGACCTCAGTCAACTACTCTCATAGTTGACATCTTGTACGAAGTGCGTTGGACGGAATTACTCTCCTCCCTCCCCCCTGAAAAAAAGTAGGCGAAATTTCGATGGTCTCAATTACAAGCCCATGAGGGCTATTAACTACAGTTATAAGGAATATAGTAAAAGATTATTTTAGGAACACACAGTTAGTAATGTTTTGAGAATGCAGTTTGAAAAACACGGAGAAATAAATAAAGAGCGCACCTTTTTGTGCACAAGAAATATATACACTTTTAAGCTCACCTCAGCCGAAGGCTCAAGTGAGCTTTTCTGATCGGAATTTGTCCGTTGTCTGTTGTCGTTGTCCTTGTAAACTTTTCACATTTTCATCTTCTTCTCAAGAACCACTGGGCCAATTTCAACCAAACTTGCCACAAAGTATCCTTGGGTAAAGGAAATTCAAGTTTGTTCAAATGAAGGGCCATGCCTTCTTCAAAGGGGAGATAATTATGAATTTGTGAAAAATTAATGGCATCATTTAAAAATCTTTTTCTCAAGAACCACTGTGCTTGAAAATATGAAACTTATATGGAAGCATCCTCAGGTAGTAGATTCAAGTTTGTTCAAATCATGACCCCCAGGGGTAGGGTGGGGCCACAGTGGGCAATCAAAGTTTTAAGTAGGAATATATAAGAAAAATCTTTAAAAATCTTCTTCTCAAGAACAGCAAAGCCATGATTGGTCATATTTATATGGAAGCATCCTCAGGTAGTGTAGATTCAGGTTTGATCAAATCATGACCCCAAGGGGTAAGGTGGGGCCACAATGGGCAATCAAAGTTTTACATAGGAATATATAGGAAAAATCGTTAAAAATCTTCTTCTCAAGAACAACAAAGCCATGATTGGTCATATTGTTATGGAAGCAACCTCAGGTAGTGTAGATTCAAGTTTTTAGGTCACCTGATGGATGGGGCTAAAACCTTTAAAAATCTTCTTCTTTACCCCTGGACATCAAGTAGTCAAACTGTTGGCATGATTGTAATAAGCATTGAGCCCTCTACCAAAATTGTGAAATTCATGGCCCCAGGATCAGGGGTTCTGGTGCTAGGGAGTGGCTATATAGATCATATAGTGAAAGTGCATTCTTCTTCTCTGCTCCAGGGTATCAAATAAACTAATTAAGTACATAGTTATGAAGAGCAAGAGTGCCTCTTCCAAAATTGTGAATTTCATGGCCCCAGGGTCAGGGGTTCTGGTGTTAGGGTGGGGCTCTATTGATTATATAGTGAAAATGCATTAATTAGGGCCCCGCAAGGATTTGCGGGTGCCCTATAGTAATCACTCTGTCTGATGCTAAGTTTGGTTCTCTATGTCATCCAGTTTGGAGCTGGGGTGGTGGGGTAGATTCCTTAACTTTACATTAGAATGAATGCCAGGGCAAAGAGAGATAACTGCTGAGAATGTTCCAATTGTAAACTATGAAAGCTGCAACTAGTCCCATGGGATTAATTAACTTTCCTCTTGAAGAGAATCCAAAGCATTATCTGTTTCTGTCAAACAGAGATTAATTAACACCTCTGTCTGCAAATGAAGTTTGTTTTGAAGTTAAGGTCAATTCTGAATGATGTTTACATTCTATGAAATGTGGATTTAAATAATGTTCATACTTTATATTGGTAAAATATACAATGAGTTATGATTTTATTGAATTCTAAAAACAAGATATACATAAAGATATGTTTTTTTTTTTTTTTTATTTATTTATTTTATTTATTCATTTTTTTTTTTTGGCTGCTGTTTTAAATTCAAGAATACTATTAATTTTAATGGGTAGTCCAATAATAAACTCATTCTATCATTACTGAAAGAGTTCTTATTGTAAACTTGGAAGAAAAGGATAAGAGAGCAGTACAATTAATCCCTTGGGATTAATTATCTTGTCTTGGGCAGAAAATTTTCCAGGCTTATCTTTATTTGTCACTTTAAGATAAATTAACCTTTGTCTGCAACTGATGTTTGTTTTGAAGTTAAGGTCAAGACTTGGTGATATTTGAAAACACATGCTTTATTCTTGTTTGAATATACATTTAATTGAGTTATTATAGATATTATGTTTTTTACTGCTTTATGTAAATACAGGGATACTCTTTACAGGTTGTTAGATATTTAGGAATTATCTTGAAATTTTATAAATAAAGTTGTTATTGCATGTTCTTCATATATTTTTAAATTTTTCTAATCGATTAAAATTCTCATTCTGTAAGCTGCACTCTTATATTTCTACCCCTTGGTGGGGCCCTTGCTGACTGGTCAGTTTTCTAGTTCTTTGAAAATCTTCTTCTCTGTACCTTGGGATTAAATAAACTAACCAAGTATATAGTTATGATGAGCAAGAGTGCCTCTTCCAAAATTGTGAATTTCATGGCCCCAGGGTCAGGGGTTCTGATGTTAGGGCGGGGCTCTACTAATTATATAGTGAAAATGCATTAATTATTTGAAAATCTTTTTCTCTGCTCCTGAGAATTAAATAAAGTAATTAAGTACATAGTTATGATGAGCAAGAGTGCCTCTTCCAAAATTGTGAATTTCATGGCCCCAGGATCAGGGATTCTTGTGTTAGGGTGGGGCTCTATTGACTATATAGTGAAAATGCATTAATTCTTTGAAAATCTTCTTCTCTGTACTTGGGGATTAAATAAACTAACCAAGTATATAGTTATGATGAGCAAGAGTGCCTCTTCCAAAATTGTGAATTTCATGGCCCCAGGATCAGGGATTCTTGTGTTAGGGTGGGGCTCTATTGACTATATAGTATATGCATTAATATGCATTAATTCTTTGAAAATCTTCTTCTCTGTTCCTGGGTATTAAATAAACTAACCAAGTAAATAGTTATGGTGAGCAAGAGTGCCTTTTGAGCATGGCTGCCTTTTTAGAAATAGTGAATTTCATGGCCCCAGGGTCAGGGGTTCAGGTGTTAGGGTGGGGCTCTGTTGATTATTTGCATTAATTCTTTGAAAATCTTCTTCTCTGCTCCTAGGTATTAAATAAACTAACTTAGTGCATCAGGGTTGGCAAAAAACTGGGAAATACTCGTATTTCCCAGGACGGTGGGAAATACTGGTAATTACCGGGAATTACTGGTATTTCCCAGGAAATACTGGGAAATAAGAAATAGCTACATATTTCATTCATATCGACATGTAGTACACCTTATTGGCTAAGATATCTACTTGGCATCACTGTCCCTGATTAAAAAATTCTGGTTTCAAAGTTATTCATTTTATATAATCATAACACAGCATACTCATATACCAGTCATGAGTGTCATTTGTTTCATGCTCTAGTCAGATATAGTCTATGAAGGTCCATGAAATGAACCCGGAGATCCCAATTGGTTTTTTTATCTAAGAAAATTCTAAAATGTAGAATATGGTATAAATATCAAATCTAAGAAAAAGCCTTTCAGTTCTACTCAAGGTAATTATCTCTTAAAACAGGAGCACAAAACTGTCCAGAGCAATTTGTTAAAACAACATGATTGTTTGTAATAACTACAGTGTTGATAGAGGGATTAAAACAAGTTAAATGTTGTTGTTTTTTGTTCTTGGATTTATAATTAATAAACTTAATAATTTTACAAAAATGAAGAGAAACTTGAATTGGAAAACTTCACTTTTACACAGCCAGGGAAATGTTTCAGAATGCTGAAGGGTATGGGACGTGGAGTAGTGATACATTCTGAATATGTTCAATTGCAGTTTGAGACATAAATTATTCATCTTCTGTTTACATGTTTATTTTATTTCTGAATTTTGTATAAGATTGAATGAATTAAAGAAATAAAAAACTTAAACTTTGTACATGTTGTACAATATTTCCCAGTATTTCCCAATTTAGAGAAATTTGTAGTATTTCCCGGGACGGGAAATACCGCTATTTACCACTGGTAATTCCCACCACTGGTATTTCCCCACCAACCCTGTAGTGCATAGTTATGATGAGCATGGTTGCCTCTTCCAAAATTGTGAATTTCATAGCCCCTGGGTCAGGGGTTCTGGTTTCAGGATGGGGCTCAATTGATATATATAGTGAAAATGCATTATTTCTTTGAAAATCTTCTCTCTCCTGGATATTAAATAAACTAAGTACATAGTTATGATGAGCATGGCTGCCTCCTCAGAAATTGTGAATTTCGTGGCCCCTGGGTGAAGGGTTCTGGTGTTAGGGCGGGGCTCTACTGATTATATAGGGAAAATGCATGAATTCTTTCAAAATCTACTTCTCTGCTCCTGGGTATTATTCAAACAAAGGAAGTGCATGGTTATGATAAGGAAGAATGCCTCTTCCAAAATTGTGAAATTCATGGCCCCTGGTTCAGGGGTTCTGGTGAAGGGGGGGGGGCTCTATTGATTTTATAGTGAAAATGCATAATTTCTTTCAAAATATTTTTTCTACTACTGGCAATAAAGCAAAGAAATAAGTGTATAGTTATGATGAGCAAAGTGCTTCTTCCAGAATTGTGAGTTCATGGCCCGTGGGTACACTGTAAGATGTTCTGATGTAAGGGGGGTACTTTATTTATTTAATAATATAGTGAACATGCATTTCTTTGAAAATCTATGCTTCTGGGCATATTCGAGGCAAACAGAGCAAAATTTTTAACATGCAAGGGTATTTTTACCACAATTTTGAACACCTGGATTATTTAGTCAAGTGTTCTGGTCCTGGCCAGGGCTCTATGAACTTGTATTCTGCTGAGCAAAGTTATTCCCCTTTGCCATTCACCTTTGATAATTAATCACTGTAAATAATGTATTTGAAAGGTTAATAGAATAAGAGAATTATGCAAGAATATTTATTGTATAATACAAAAAGTACTTTCATAGTTTTAATGATCAGGTAGACTTGGAAGTAATAGATGAATAAAAGTGAGACAAAAATAACTTATCTTTTTTAATTTTCTTCAATTAGGCCAAGAGAGACCAATGTGATAAGTAGTAATATGGGGTCAAAAATAGACATTTTGGTAATAGTCTGCATGGTAATAGTGATACATGGGGGACAGATAGATTCTATACCAATTATTGTGTTGATGCTTAGCATACTATTTTTCTTGCTTTTGGGCAACAAAGCTTCATATATCAGTTTATGGATCCTCTAAATTGTTGTATTGTACTCAGGTGACCGGTAAGGCCCTTGGGCCTCTTGTTTTTTTTTTTCAAATCATGACCCCCAGGGGTAGGGTGGGGCCACAATGGGCAATCAAAGTTTTACATAGGAATATATAGGAAAAATTTTCTTCTCAAGAACAGCAAAGCCATGATTGGTCTTATTTATATGGAAGCATCCTTAGGTAGTTTAGATTCAAGTTTGTTCAAATCATGACCCCCAGGGGTAGGGTCGGGCAACAATGGGCAGTCAAAGTTTTACATAGGAATATATAAGAAAAATCTGTAAAAATCTTCTCAAGAACAACAAAGCCATGATTGGTCATATTTATATGGAAGCATCCTCAGATAGTGTAGATTCAAGTTTGTTCAAATCATGACCCCATGGGGTAGGGTGGGGCCACAATGAGCTATCAAAGTTTTACATACATAGGAAAAAATCTTTTAAAAACTTCTCAAGAACAGCAAAGCCATAATTAGTCATATTTAAATGGAAGCATCCTCGGGTAATGTAGACTCAAATTCTTTTCAAATCATGACCCCCAGGAGAATAGAGGAGCCATAACAGGGGACCATAGTTATAAAAAGGAATACAAATGATATATCAATAAAAATTGTCTTCTTAAGAACAGCAAAGCCATTATTTGTCATATTAATTCAAAAGCATCCCTATGAAGTATAGATTCAAAATTAGTTCAAACCAACACCCATCCCCCCTTAAACCACTTTTATATCAAAACTCTTCAAGACTGAACTGATTTCTGCTTTTTCCTAGCCATAGTGCTCAGGTGAGCGATATGGCCCCTGGGCCTCTTGTTTCATTTGGCGGCACCGTTGCTATCCGATGTGTCAATATATTTTTTTTTTGGAGAGCTACAGTTCTGCAGCTAGTTACGCTTGCGTTTGCGCTCCATTCGTGTTCTGCGTTCGCTCACTGTTCACTGTGTACTAACTGTTCACCAAATTACGTTCAGCGTTCACACACCTTTTGCTCACCGTTCAAGTGGGAAAGTAGAATGTTTCAGGGACTGTAAGTGTTTTGTTAATGATATTCTATTTAAGTAATCATTGTTTTATGTATTTACATGTATGTTGCCTTATTTTCAGAAAGCAATTAAGGAACACAAAATTGATCTTTGGGAACTAGAAAAACCAATGCTAGGAACAGATCATGAGAAAAAGGATCCAAGCTGATGTCATCGAATTTGAATTCTAAATGAAACAAGACATGCTTAAATATCCTAAAAGTCCTTTTTCCTTAGATACTGAAAGAAATTTAGGATTTGAAACTAAATATTATACTATCATTTCAAGTTTGAGAAACGATCACTGTATTTTGTTGGAACACTTGTGAAGAAAAATTAAAGGATATTCACCACACTGCACACTTATTTCAGGGTACTTTTGTGTAATTCGATTGATCCACCATATGAAATTTGCTATAATATATGCATTGTTTTACATAATTTGTAATTATTTCAAGAATTCTTAACGTTACACATATATATGTATTAGACCAAAGTAGAGTAATTGAAATTCATTTGCATGTATTTTACAAAGACGATTTTTAGAAACAAAGTTGGGGGAGCTTATGTAATACCCTCGGCGTCGACGTCCCAGGTTAAAAGTTTTCAAGTACTTCTATGACCTGTGGCAACGCACTTTGAAAAAATTACGCACTTTGAAAAAAATTTTCAAAGTGCGTTAATTTTGGGACAAAATCAACGCACTTTGAAAAAATTTTTCAAAGTGCGTTGAATTTGGGACCAAATCAACGCACTTTGAAAATTTTTTTCAAAGTGCGTTAAGAGTGTACATAATAATTTTTTACCATGTACACACTTAACGCACTTTGAAAAAATGTGTATAAAACAAAAATTTTGGACTTGAATTTTAGTAATAGACAACATTATCCCCTCGCAACGTTTGAGGGGATATAGTAACGCGATTATGTTTGTAAGTGTGTGTGTTAGTTTTTCCTGTGCGAAACGGAAGTGACGTAATTTGCATCGAGATAGCTATCATATTCAATATGAACATACGCTAGACTGATTAAAGATATATACGCTATAACTTGCGTAAGTTAAAAATAAAGTTGGAAATTTATTTATTTTGGTTACCAAATAAAGTTACGGAATTATTGTAAATTACAAAATTGGAAATGAACACATGATAAAGATCTCAAATTATAATTATTTATTATCCTACTAGGACAGTAATGCCTCTATTTAAATTCATGCATCATGTGACACCGTCGCTAATTTTAGATTGATAAACAAAAATGGCGTCAAGAAAACGAGGTAGGCCGTTTGGTATACAAAATAACTTTTGACATGGATGGCATACGTTTTATGCTTAAAGATACTTATCTTTGAAAACAACCAGTATTAACCATCTACTCTGTAATGACAGATATTAACTTTTATTCAAAATCGTAGTCAAAATGCAACGTACCTCGTTGTCTATGATTTCCCGCGGACATGCGTGTCTATATACTGTTTACGCACTTCCTTCATCAATATTCATGAATAGGCTGAATTCTTAATTGCAGATCTTGCTTATTGTTTTGTAATTACAACGACTTATTTAGTAAAACTTTGTGGAAAGTAATTATTTTTTATTACACATCATGTTTCTCAAATCATTTAGTCATTTTGTGTCACATAAAAAATCGCGTTTATATAGCGTGTATATCTTTAATTTGATAGTAATAAAATAAAAGATTAGCCACAATATTCATTTGATTGGAACTTTTACAAGGGCACCGCAAAGCGGAGCATTCCTTCCCAAAAAGCATATTCTATAAATCAAGGCAGCATTTATATATATATAGAGAGAGAGAGAGAGAGAGAATTTTCAGGGTAGAGAAAAATCATAATTGCTCCTTTTTCCATTTAAGTCACATCCACCGAACTTATTACAGACTGAATTAAAATAAAAAAGGAAAGAAATTATCAAACAATCATTTCTAAAAGATCAATTTCCCTTTTATAAAATTTACGAGAACTGTTGGAAAGAAAACAACCCCTAAAAATCTTTAAAACGTGTATATCTCAGATCCTGAAGTGACATCATCACTGAAAAAGTATTAAACTAGGTTCAGATAATTATTTATCATACCTAAAATTTGCAAGAATATTGACCAAGCCGTGCACATTTTTTTAAAGTGCGTTAATATGGTCGATATTAACGCACTTTGAAAAAAAAATAAAATTTTTCAAAGTGCGTTAAAGTGGTCTCAAAATTAACGCACTTTGATTTTTTAGCTCACCTGAGCCGAAGGCTCAAGTGAGCTTTTCTGATCAAAATTTGTCCGTTGTCTGTCGTCGTCGTCGGCGTCGTCTGCGTCGTTGTTGTCGTAAACTTTTCACATTTTCATCTTCTTCTCCAGAACTACTGGGCCAATTTCAATCAAACTTGGCACAAAGTATCCTTGGGTGATGGGGTTTCAAGTTTGTTCAAATGAAGGGCCACGCCCTCCTCCAAGGGGAGATAATTACGAAATAGCAAAAAATTAATGGCATTATTGAAAAACTTCTTCTTAAGAACCAGTGGGCCAGGAAAGATGAAACTCATGTGGAATTATTGTCAAGTAGTGTAGATTCAGGTTTGATCAAATCATGACCCCCGGGGATAGGGTGGGGCCACAATGGGCAATCAAAGTTTTACATAGGAATATATAGGAAAAATCTTCTTCTCAAGAACAGCAAAGCTATGATTGGTCATATTTATGTGGAAGCATCCTCAGGTGGTGTAGATTCAAGTTTGTACAAATCATGACCCCCAGGGGTAGGGTGGGGCCACATTGGACAATGAAAGTTTTACATTGGAATATATAGGAAAAATCTTCAAAAATCTTCTTCTCAAGAACAGCAAAGCTATGATTGGTCATATTTATGTGGAAGCATCCTCAGGTGGTGTAAATTCAAGTTTATACAAATCATGACCCCCAGGGTTAGGGTGGGGCCAAAATGGACGATCAATGTTTAACATAGGTGTACATAGGAAAAATCTTCAAAAATCTTCTTCTCAAGAACAGCAAAGCTATGATTGGTCATATTTATGTGGAAGCATCCTCAGGTGGTGTAGATTCAAGTTTATACAAATCATGACCCCCAGGGTTAGGGTGGGGCCAAAATGGACGATCAATGTTTAACATAGGTGTACATAGGAAAAATCTTCAAAAATCTTCTTCTCAAGAACAGTAAAGCTATGATTGGTCATATTTATGTGGAAGCATCCTCAGGTGGTGTAGATTCAAGTTTGTTCAAATTATGACCCCCGGGGGTAGGGTGGGGCCACAATGGACGATCAAAGTTTTACATTGGAATATATAGGAAAAATCTTCAAAAATCTTCTTCTCAAGAACAGCAAAGCTATGATTGGTCATATTTATGTGGAAGCATCCTCAGGTGGTGTAGATTCAAGTTTGTTCAAATCATGACCCCCGAGGGTAGGGTGGGGCAACAATGTATGATCAAAGTTTTACATAGGAATATATAGGAAAAATCTTTAAAAATCTCAAGAACAGCAAAGCCTAGGTTTGTCATATTTATACGGAAGCATCCTCAGATAGAAGTGTAGATTCAAGTTTGTTCAAATCATGACCCCCCCCCCACTCCCTTTTTAGGGGTAGGTTGGGACCACTTGTGCATTTATGCTTTTCAATACTAAACTGATTTTTCCTTTTTTCCTAGCCACAGTGCTCAGGTGAGCGATCTGGCCCTTGGGCCTCTTGTTTTTTTCAAAGTGCGTAATTTTTCAAAGTGCGTTGTAACAATGCCCTATATTAATCAGAGATGCATGGATGATGCTTCTAGTATGTTTCACTGTACCAGTCAAACTTTAAGATGCAATTTCAGCTGAAGAATGTTTTGGAGCAGGTTAAAGTTCTTGGAGCAGGCCTCATTTCCAAGTAACTATAAGTCCTATATTGACCAAACTTGCATGGACGATAGATTTAAGGATGCACAATACTGGACTTGCTTCGAATGCTGGATCTGACCTACATTTTCCGGATGAGTGACTAGGTTAAAGTTTTCGGAGCAGGTCTCATTTCCAAGTAACTATAAGCCTATATTGACCAGACTTGCATGGATGATAAACCTAAGGATGCACACTACTGGACTTGCTTCGGATGCTGGATCTGACCTACATTTTGCGGATGAGTGACCAGGTTAAAGTTTTTGAAACAGGTCCATTTCCAAGTAACTATAAGTCCTATGTTGACCAAACTTGCATGGATGATACATCTAAGGATGCACACTACTGAACTTACTTCGGATGCTGGATCTCACCAACATTTTCTGGTTGAGTGGTCAGGTTAAATTAAGTTTTAGGAGCAGGTCTCATTTCCAAGTAACTATAAGCCCTATATTTACCAAACTTGCATGGATGATAAATCTAAGGATGCACAATACTGAACTTGCTTTGGATGCTGGATCTGACCTAATTTTTTCGGAGTTGAACTATGTTCAATCTCCCTTGGTCTTCACGCGCTTTTGATGCGAAGTAATTTGTATTGATTATATAGCGGCTGTCAGTGGGGCTTCTGTGTCGGCCAATTTACTCCTGTGATATTCAGTAGAAAATTCTATAAACATCCGTCATAAAATAATCCATGTAACTTTTCTGAACTAATCTAATTTTGATAACAGATATGTAAATAACTGGTATTATATTGTATTTAACCTACTTTGAGTATTAGATTTCGATCACATTAATATTGATATATACAAACCAAAAAGGTAAAAAAAATTGTGAAGGACCTCATTTGTAGCGCAGAGTCACCTATAAACACTGAGAAGCAAACGAACGACGACTCTGCACAAGAGCAGTTGACACAGTGGCAGGAAATATCTGACTATCTATGGCGCATTGTCTGACGCGAAGTTAAAACTAGCTCACAAAGCAATGTTATTCATATTTTTGTAGACAGCAATATTCGAATGTTTTAATGATATTTATTTGGTAATACTGATTGAAAAATGAAAGAATTTAACATCGATTTGGATATGAACTAGACGAATCCCGCGCAAGCGCGGGAAATTTCCTTTTTACCACTGGTGACGGAAGAATTCCAATAATATATCTGATAGTTATACTGATATAATTTAATTCTGGTTGTAACGCTGTATTTGATTGGATAAAAAAATTAATTTTATATCGTATAAAATAGGTTGCCTACGTCACAATGACTTGCGTCAAAAACATATCGATCCGCCTGACGTTACGTTCAAATTTTGTACAAATTGAAGTCATTTTTTAAGGACAATCATCTTTTTTTCTTACACCAAATGAATGAAAATTAAATTATAAGGAATGAATTTAATAGCTACCCAATTTATACGATATAAACTGGGTTGGAACAGTTTACGCTTTTTTATAAACCGCTTCGCGGTTTATAAAGCGTAAACTGCCCCAACCCAGTTTATACCGTATAAAATGGGTAGCTATTAAATTCATTCCTTAAATGTTACAATGTAGCTACATTCTTATAGCAGGAAGGAATACTTTATTCAAAATACCGCAGTTGCTATAGATTCAAAGTAGATATACGTCACCTCCCTAATTTTGTTTGCGTTTTTCTTCTTCTTCCTTTTTTTTTTTTTTTTTGTAAGCACATGAAAAATGCCAATTTCATTAATTAAGGATGGATTCTACTCATATTTCTTATAATGGCAGAATCTTGATTTTCTGAATACTCAATATTCAGACTGTGTACACTATTTTAACATCCAAAAACCTTGGTGTCATCAGCCTCGATTTTCGGTCAAGGTCATTTGAAAGTAAGTCCTAAAAGTAGTACTTTTGCACAGGAAAGTTTTGAAATTTGTGCACATGAATAAATTTTGCAGACTGAAAAAATATCTTTCACCATAAAATTAAAGTTGTTAATTATTTTTGATAACTAATTGATACGAAATGAGCTGGTGAGAAGAAGACATGAAATCCTTTAAATTCAATGAAAACATTTAATCCGAATTTCCTCGATATTTTTTTTCCAAATTCTCAGTTTTCATGAATTCACATGAAATTTCATCTCAATTTTTACAATTGACCGTATAATGTCAAATATTTAGATGTTTGTCTGATGAATATTCAAAGGTTAAAGATTAATTTACAAGGTAAAAAAGATATGGTAATCAGGCAAATTATTAAGGTATCACACCGGTAATTGTTTTCACTATGTAATTCTATATAGAATAAAAAATCATTAAAAATCAGGTATTCGAATTCATGAAAAAATATTTAGCAGGAAGTGTTAAACGTTACCAGTCACATCAGCTGACACCAAAAAATAGGGTACCTACACGGCATTTTCTGATTTTTTCCATCCGCAAACAGGAATACCCTCAAAACTACGTGTATTTGATGTGTTTATAAACATCCTGTGTGCACCCCAGGAAGTGGCCTCCTATGCCCCCAAAGAAATAGTTCCTGTCAAAAACCTTTCATATTTTACAAAGTACATAAAATATCCTAAGCACAGATACCAAAAATGTAAAAATAGAATAAGGGAAATTAAAAAATTTCTCACAATAAAAAAAATATTTCTTTATTATGTATGGAACTACAATTGACTAAGTTCATTTTGATTGGTCAATTACCGGTGTGATACCTTGAAGGACCTTTGAAGTTGTCAGATTTTTTTCATTTTTGCACCTGAGATTTCTTAAATAACTGTCACTAACATCCTGAAGTCTGGGGATCTAATTCCCATTATTGCTGGAGATATGATGCATTTATCTCCCTTACTTCAGAGCAGTCAAGAATACACACTGAGCACTCTGACAAAAGTTTTTTGTGCATATTTTGAAGCAGAATTTCATCCTTAATAGACTAAGCCTGGCAACCAATTTTGTATCCGTGGAGAGTATATGCACTGTTCTTCACAACAAACAAAAAATAATTCACAAGTCTGAGACCATTATGCAATTATTACATAACAAAATTGCATTTTACCCTCCTAAGAATGAGAGAATTTACAGAAATTGTTAAATATTAGGCTGATAATAAAATCTGCATCTGGTCAATTTATGTTCCAAATAAAGCCTAGATACTTGTCTACAACCTGCTATGCAGAAGTTTATCTAAAAGCTGTGTTGTAACACAGGGCAGTCCAAATGATATCAGCATCTGGGGAGGTTCTGGACAGCTCTGACACTCCATTAAACTTGCTTTGATGATAAGAAAATGGAGAAAACAATTCAGATGTAATTTATTGTTGTGATTTATGTAACTGGCTTTCTCTGCAGACACAAATTAGCCATGAAATTCCAATTGAACATACATAATTATCCTCTTTTCATTAAATTACTTAGGAATTTCAAAGGTGTTTGATGGATTTGCATGATTAATTCAAGATTACAGCTTTTTGTTTCACCAAATTTACATAAAAATTCAACATTTAAATTTAAAAATATAAATCTTAAACATTTTTATGGGTCTTAACACTTTTAAATGTGAATAAATGCAACAAAGAAACTAATATCAGGCCATCCTCCATGATTCTTGGAGGTGGGTGGGTGTACAAAAACTGCTGATAAAATTTATAGGAAGTGACAAAAGAAGAACAGTGCACTTTATTAGCTGAATTATGGTTATTCTGATTTTTTGATTGTGTAAATATGTCAAATTTCTTCATCACTTTAATTTGTAATTTATTAATATTTCAGTACATTAATGTGCTTAACAAATCATGCTAAAATAAACATCCTGACTGAGACTTAATTTAAAAGAGAGGGTCAACACCTACATAAAAGTGGTAAAATGACAAAAAACATTCTCCGGCAAACTGAAAAATCTTGAATGTCAGCTGCGAAAGCATGGAAAAAGTCTAGAGAACCATAACAGGCATACCATGGTGCTAAGTGACATTCTGTACTATATGTGTGATGCATGGTTGGGACTCAGAATAAGTATTCACTCTCATGCCCTGACAGTATTTATGCATTTTTGGTCATAAGCTTCTTATTTTTGAAAAATTCTTAATAAATTTTATTTGTACATTACTTTTATTAGACAAATTTAACTCATTTCATTATTTCTATTCCTCCACTCCAGTAATAAATGAATCACTTAAGGTGAATAAAATGAAAGTAAACCCAGTCTCTGTAAAATTTAACACTTTTTAAAAACATGTCTTACTTCTTCACATTTTATCGCAGTTGTCGCTTTTGTTGAAAACTCATTCGCAAACCCAGAATTAGTCTTTTCTTGAAAAAATCAGCCTAAAGTGCTTTTACGGCAAAGTCTGTAGACACTATAATTGACTGCGGTCAGGTGGTGCACAGAGTTTAAAGTCATCTAAAATAAAAAACCAACATTTTTCTAACTTCTTTCTACATGTCAGATGCATAATCCTACTTTGAAAGTCATAATTTGGAGTTTTGAGGTTAAAACATGACATATTATTAGTATTTTACATAGAAATCTGTATAAATTAATGTCAACCCTGCTTCTAAATTTAAAAATATGTACTTTCACACAGAAAGTTCATAAAATGACATATTTTGTTGAAATATGCCTTTTTAAAATTAAAACTGCCTTTAATATGGGTGTAGATGATTTTACACAATCACCTTCAAGGTATCACACCGGTAATTGTTTTCACTATGTAATTCTATATAGAATAAAAAATCATTAAAAATCAGGTATTCGAATTCATGAAAAAATATTTAGCAGGAAGTGTTAAACGTTACCAGTCACATCAGCTGACACCAAAAAATAGGGTACCTACACGGCATTTTCTGATTTTTTCCATCCGCAAACAGGAATACCCTCAAAACCACGTGTATTCAATGTGTTTATAAACATCCTGTGTGCACCCCAGGAAGTGGCCTCCTATGCCCCCAAAGAAATAGTTCCTGTCAAAAACCTTTATAAAGTACATAAAATATCCTAAGCACAGATACCAAAAATGTAAAAATAGAATAAGGGAAATTAAAAAAATTTCTCACAATAAAAAAAATATTTCTTTATTATGTATGGAACTACAATTGACTAAGTTCATTTTGGTTGGTCAATTACTGGTGTGATACCTTAAAAAAAATTAGCCCGAATTTACTCTACAGTTTTTGAAATCTTCAATTTACAGAATGTTTTTAAAATCTATAAGAAAGATTTTTAATCCCCCAAAATAAAGCAATTTGGTGTAATTGTGACATATATACAATCATTTCTACCAGCTATACATTTCATTTTTATGGTATTTTACACTAATGATATTTATATTCAATTCGAATTTCCTCTGTCATTTTATTCTAATGAATGTTATGTTTGACAATTTTATAAAATACATCAATTTTCTAGTGGCAATTACAGAATATTATCACATACATTCTTCACATGCACAGGACAAATTCTAAGCAACTGAACCTTCAATAAATGTATAGCCAGGAATAATTAATAAACCTTCCAAAAATTATGAGAAAAATCATAAATTTTTCATACACTAGAAAAGATTTCAATACATTATTTATAAGATAAACATGAAATCAATATACATGTATAGTGAACACGCCATATGAATCTAGACATTCAATGCTTAATATATGAATATCAGAGGGACTAATTAATACATGCCTATACATGTATATGTATATGTAGATATACATATATAGGTCCCTGGTATTATGTTATTGGATATTTCACATTTGTCGACTCAATGTGATCATATATTGCATAAAATTTGCTGAAGTTTTAAGATAACATAAAAGCCATCATCAATGAAAATCAAATGCACTTTGACATCTTTGCCTGAAAATGACATTCTTTGAACTTTGTAACAATAATATTCATGCAGCTATTAAACTTAATTTCACATTTAGATGCAAAATACTTATTCAAGGATGAAATTTCTTTTTGAGAATTTGTAACACAAACATTTATTTATCAGTGTCAATAACTTGTGTTGAAATTGAATTAAAAATTACCTCTTGAGGGTTTCTACTGTATGAAAGCCTATAAGGATCAATCTATGGAGAGAAAAGAAATTAAAAGGAGTTATAACGCCTTTCAAAAAAAGCGTAATAATGCGAAAAAAGGCGTTATATCGCCTTTTGAAAAGGCGTAATAACGCGGAAAAAGGCGTTATTACTCCTCTCTAAAAGGTGTTATTACGCCTTGTCAAAAGGCGTTATTACGCCTTTTCAAAATAACGCCTTTTGGAAAAGCGTAATAACGCCTTTTTGTAAGGCGTAATAAAGCCGTGTGCCCCTTGTCATGATCGGACAAAAGGAAAACCTGTAGACAATTCAATGTGTGAATAATGGCCTATTTTAAAAATTGTATGAAAAACGTCAGTCAGAATTCGACTTAATGGTAGATTTTATTTGCTGACAAGGTCATTGTATTGACTATAGAACTTGCGAAATGATGACTTTAAACAAGACTGTTTATATCCTTGTTTCATCAGTTTGTTTGTCAATAGTGGGTGAACCATTGTAACCATTATTGAAATTATACTTACATGTACTATATTTACGAAAAAATGTCCTTTTACTTTTTTCTACATGAATATCCTCTATTTACATACATGTGAGATATTATAATCACAACAAAATCGGTATACATATTATTCAATTATATATGTATATCTAGTAAACTTTAGAGAAATTGAACGACAATGCTTATACTTGCTGATAAAATTAAAAACTAAATATTCATTATATTTATTTCAATAATGGGTCTTGTTTCAAGAGTGATTTATTGAAATAATAGCCACTAATTATTTAAAATTATTTCAATTATTTATTGATATTGGATGCCATGAAGTGTTGTTTTTGAAATACATTCTCAACGATTTCAATAGTGGTCGTCATTTCAAAAGTGGTTACAATGTAGTGTTATTTCTGAAGTGCACTCTCAGCCACTATTAAAATAATTATTCCAAAAGTGGTAGTTATTTCGAAAGTGGTTGAAGTAGGCCTCTTGTTTCGAAGCTCTGAAGAAATTTCACTTGAAAATTAATTCTGCGTGGAATACTTTCAGTGAAATTTTCCGATGCTTGTGCAAATGTGTCTTGCTTTATTTCAATCAAAATCGAAAGCGAGCAGAAATGACTACCATACGGTCAATTATTTTAATTTGGATATGGTAACTGACCACCAAACGGGTTGACCCCCCTATCCCCCCCCCCCCCCCCCCAGTGAAGGGCTGTACCCAATCTGTAAAAAAAAATTGAAGAAGATAACCACATACGTCATAGATCCACTAAACTAAACAAGTAAAAGGTCAAATGAAATCCACGTTATCTTTTTAAAATCTGAGGACAGTGTGTTTATCTGCTCAAGGTAAATTCACATAAGGCTATATTCTGTGTAATGGCAATTATTCATGCTATACAAGCTGCTCAACGAACCATTGATGTCTGACACATTTGCTTTGCCTCTGTCCTTTACTTGCGGTTAGCCATGTGCTAATATTGTTGACCTAAAATGTGGTAAGTTTTTATTTTATAACCAGAGTTATTCATTTATTCATAGTAATTTCTACTTTAACGAAATGCCCATTTTATATATATGTATATATATATATATATATATATATATATATATATATATATATATATATATATATATATATATATATATATAGCGTAACACAAACATTTATTTATCAGTGTCAATAACTTGTGTTGAAATTGAATTAAAAATTACCTCTTGAGGGTTTCTACTCACAGGCACTTGTTTCTGTAATAAATTTTTTAACCCATAGTATAATAATAACACAAGGTATCCAACTCCGAATTACACGGAGTACCCCCCTCCCTCAGAATCGCACTCTTTTACAATTTCAGAAGACATGCACTGGCAAACTGTTTATACCTATGTCTTCTACGATAATTTATCTACACAACCATATATGGCAAGCTTGTCTTTATTTCCTTTCATCTCCATAAACAGCGTCAAAACTCTGCTCGCCGAGCGAAAAGTCGAATTCACCCATGGAATGGTATGTGCTAGTCCCGGGCAGAATGCAAAAATTGAAATCAATGAGTAGAAAAATTTAATAATACTTCCCAGATTTTTAGATAAATAAAAGAAATATACTGCAAGAAAAATATCGTGAAACAAAAGCTTTGTTACTTTAAAAACAGTCTGAACTCAGCCACTGTAATGTGCTATTTTTATCTGCTCAAAAATCCAAGATTTTTCGTACTTCTCGGAATTTGTCGTGACTTTATAAGATAACCGCTAAAACATACCGGTTGTTGGAATTTACAAACATACTTGGCGGCTTAATTTGAAATTTGTTTAAAAATGGAGCAGCAACAAACTGAGAAAAAATTTTGCTCATGGTATGCATAAATTAACATGATGACAATAATATTTAAATATCAATTATAATAAAATGGAATTCTTTCAAAGTGCATTGTATGTAAGCACAGAGAATTCATAAATTTCACAAGCACATGTCCCCCCCCCCCCCCCCCAAAAAAAAATTGTTTGTACAAACAATAAATAAATTTAAAAAAAAAAAGAATATAATGTGATAAGAAGTACATGAATTTTTTAAGGGTTATGAATAAAACTAGTAAATTTTAATTCCTCTCTAATGAAAGTAAAGTGTTACAGACATGTAAAAGGGAATTATGGAGCAACGAAACATAAATTCCATGGCAACAAGTTTGTTCAAATCATGACCCCTGGGGTAAGGGTGGGGCCACAATGGGGGATCAAAGTTTCTATAGGAATATATAGGAAAATATCTTAAAAATCTTCTTCTCAAGAACAACAAAGCCATGTTTAGTCACATTGATATGGAAGTATTCTCAGATATTGTAGATTCAAGTTTGTTCAAATCATGACCCTCGGGGGTAGGGTGGGGTCATAATGTGGGATCAAAGTTTTACAAAAGAATATAAAGGAAAAAATCTTTCTCTCAAGAACAGCAAAGCCATGTTTAGTCATATTGATATGGAAGCATCCTCGGGTAGTGTAGATTAAAGTTTGTTCAAATGATTACCCCTGGGGGTAGGGAGGGGCCACAATGGGGTATCAAATTTTTGCAAAGGAATATAAATATAGGAAAAAATCTTTAAAAATCTTCTACTCAAGAACAGCAAAGACATTTGTTATATTGATATGCAAGCATCCTCAGGTGTTTAAAATTCACCCCCCCCCCCTGTAAATTTTTCAATACTGAATTGATTTGTGCTTTTTCTTAGCCATTGTGCTCAGATGAGTGATGCAACCCATGGGCCTCTTGGTTGATTTTGTAGGCTAGCTGAAAATTTGACAGAGGATAAAAGCAAAGTACTGAATTTAAACAACATGTCAATGGACAAAATATTTAATGAAGCATTTCATGTGTTTCCAAACATTAAAGACACATGCAGTTATGACCATTTGTTTAAAATGTTAAAAAAAATGTTTCCCACAATAAAAAAGTCTTCTGTGTGGGAAAACGGAATTAATGGAACAAAAAGAAAACCTGGTGTTAGAGGCTCAGTATTTGAAGTTCTACCTGAAAAAGCTCTCACCTTTGCAGGTATATCAACATTTGTTCCAAAGCAGTGGAATGTATTAGAAAGAACAGATGAAAATCTAAAATTAGGATTATTGTCCATTGAAAAATTTAATGGAAATTCTGTCCTCACTGAACTAATATTAAAAATACAGGTTTTATTGAACTGTTGGTTGCTGGTACATCAGTAGATCTATCCACGTATCTCATTTCCAATTACACAGAGTTTAATGAAACTGCGATTTCAGGCTTGTTCAAAACTTTGCAGACAGTTTCTCTTTGTAATGGAGTCACCTTACAACCTGGTGAAGCTGACTTCTTCTCCAGTGGAAAAAAAACTGTAAAAGAGATTTATGTTTTTAATAAAACAACAAAAACTGTAATCAGGCATGTGGACTGTGTTAGGGTTGTCCCATTAAATTCCAAGTTAGAAAAATGTGCAAAATGTTCAAATTACATAAAATATAAGAAAATATGGCATTCAAGTAAAAAAAATTCTAACAGTACCAAGGAAAACATTGATCCAAATTTAAAACACTTACCAACAATTATTCAAGAATTGGAGAAACTGGCACCAAATTTAAGTCAAAACCAACTAATGTTGATAGCTACTCAAATTAAATCATCTGAAAGTAAAAACTCCAGGGGAATGAGATGGCCTAAAGAAATAATTAGTATGTCTCTTACCTTGTACAATAGGAATCCATCTGCTTACAGAGACATTATCAAGAATGGGTGGGTGAATCTTCCATCAGAGAGTGTACTGTATCTTTACAAGTCTGCAATTAAACAAAGACCTGGAGTAATTCCTGAGATGATGGAATGGATGAGAAAAGAAGCCATTGACTCAAATATCAGCAAAGAAGGACTGTATGGGGGTATAATTCTTGATGAAATGTCCATTCAAGAGGATCTCCAAATTGTAAATGAAGGCAAAAAGAGTTCCTTGTATGGACTTGTTGAATGTGAACCTGATGTAATGTTAATGCATAATATAAATGAAGGAAAAGTTGAAAATAAACTTGCTAATCATGTTATGCAATATCTGTTTCATGGGGTTACTGGTTTCCGTTGGCCTTTTGCAAACTATCCAACTACACAATCTTCTCCAGTTGATATATTTGTTTCTACATGGAAATGTATTGATGCTTTGTATGAATGGGGATTCAAACCAATATACTGTTGTATGGATGGGTCCAGCAACAATCGCACATTTCTTAAAATGCACTTCCCTGAAAATGACCCTTTGTCTACTGAAATGATTGCTGGGCATTACAAGAACCCTTCAAGAAAAATGATATTTATTATGGATCCATGCCATCTAATCAAAAAAACTGCGTAACAGCATACTTAGTAGTGGTATTCAAGAACATCACCAAAGGTTATTAACTGTTGATGGCAAAACAATTCAATGGCAGATGTGGATTGATGCCTTTAACTGGGACCAAGATAATCATACATTTAAAATTCATTACAAGTTATCTCAGGAGCATATTTATCCAAACAATGCACAAAAGATGAGAAATAAATTGGCATTTGAAACCCTGGACTCTGAAATGTTACATTTAATGAAAACTTACAGTAACACTCTTGGTGAAGCTGGGAAAGCTGCACTGTGTGGTGCCATAGAATTTCTGGAGCATACTAGTACACTGGTTTCCTTTTTCCAGGATCAGCGACCTGTTAAGGACATGAGTGATACAAGATTACTACAGCTAATGGAATCATACAACTGGTTTAAGTCATGGGAGAAAGAAGTTTGTCAGAGTGACACAACTGCCAAGCGTTATAAGAGTTTAATCACTATGGAAACCAGAGAGGATCTTGACTTCATGTATTATGGGACCATGTCGCTTATTAAATTCTGTATTGGAAACATTCACACTGAAATTGTCCCTGCAAGATTAAATAGTGACATAATTGAAAATATTTTCTGTCAACAAAGATCTCTATATCATGGACCTACAACAAATCCTACTTACAATTCCTATAGAACTGGTATAAACAGTGTTATAATTGGAGAGACAGTGGTGTCCAGGAAGTCAAATTCTGGGGGAAAACGTGCATCTTCGTTTGTTGCTGAAATGCCCTCAAAAACCCGTATGAAATTCAGAGGCGTATTACGCCTGGACTTTTTGCAAATCCTGGCGTACAAGAGACGTATTCTTAAAAATACGGTTCATTTTCATGCGTACACGTATTTTTGCCAGAAATACGTCTCCTTTTCTCCTGGCGTAAATTCTTAATCCAGGCGTATTTTTTTCTTAGTCTCTTTCGCACAGGGAAATAAAAACTTAGAAAATTTCAAAAGGCGTATTTTTGGAAATCCTGGTGGATTTTCTGACTTAGTCCTTATTATTAAGAGAGCTAGATAAAAATTTTACTTAGACAACAATCATTCTCCTTTATGTAACTATTGAGTTGCTTTTGTGATACATGTATTAAAATTAACCCCCCAAAAAGTATTTACTCCACATGTAAACATTGATTACATTACAATATTGCCTTTGTTGTATTCATCGCATTTATTAATTTAAAAGCAATTAATTTTAGTAAATTATACTGATTTAATCTTAAATTACTGTGCCATTGATTCCCAAATAAAAAAAATGTTTAATATTATTTCTCTAAATAACTCAAATGATTTTATTTCTAACAAACTTAGTATATTCTTTCATGAATGTTTTAGTGGCTTAATAAAAAATAGCATTTAATTAAATGAATATTTAATCCTTAGTTTTAACAAAGCACTAGCTGATGCTAAAAATATTTTCAATCAGTTAATTACATAATGTCTCTATAATAAAACAAAATATAGATGGTATATTCAGATAATATTACATTACCATCTACTTTCTCTTCCCTAGTCTAACCAGTTGGGATTAGGCTAATTACTTACAGATGTGTTGAGCATGTTTAGGAACGACTTATCTGTAATGTTGTAAACCTTTCTAAGAACGGCTTATCAGTTTATATCCGGTTTCTCTAGAGCAGTTCTATTATCCACCCTAATCTTTAAAATAAAAGTACAATTCATGTAGAGAAAACATCTTGTGTAAACATAAATGAATTTTTGTTATTGTATTCTTTAACAATACAGAATTCTTTTTTCCTCAAATTTACATAATGTACTGATTAGATCTCTCAGAAATGATAAAACCGTTTAAGGAAACAAGGGGGTTATAAACAACAGCATTATTTACGTCCAAGTATTTGCGCCAATTTTAAACCACCAGGAAGGTCATGCCAGGAACAAAGAGATTGGAGAAAGCGGCAACGAAGCACAGATGGTGAAGAAGAGGTGATTATTTTGAAATACATTGCATAACATTGGATTTTTTTACCTAAAACAATAAGACAGATGCATTTGCTTGATTTGCAGATCCAGATGTTCATGATTGAAATGGGTCAGTATGACATTGAGTATGTTCTTATGTTTTTCTTTTTCCAGATCATAATCCATAGGATAAATCAGTTGGGCGATCAATTGAATGATGAAATAGTCCATAAATACTTGAATTTAAGTGAAGAAAAGATCTTGCAAGAGTCAAATGACCAGAATTGCAGCATTTTCCATAGATGCATGCCAATGAACTGCAGCTGTTGAGTGGAGCATCAGGAATAAAGTGTATTTTCAATGCCAAGAGTTATAAAACATGAAAAACATCTTTTTGTGAATATTTCTAGGAAAATGTGATTGGAGAATATAATAAGAAATGTGAATGACAAAATTGCTTGTGAATTGCATCTTTTGTGTAAGGAGTACAGAGAATGGCAGGATTAATTGGCATGATTCTCAATAAAGTGATTTCACTGTGATTATTGGAATGTTGCAACTGCTGACTAAAACTAATATGTCAATCTTGTAGATTAAAATACTGTGAAACAGGAAAAGTTAATGTTAATCTAACGTGATGTGACTGTGATTTGAAACAGTAAATGTTCGATTCTGATTTTTAATCATTTCTCATTCACATTTAAGCACACTGAAAAGTATTAATAAAATAAAACTTTTATCTTTATGTTTGTTGTAGTCCCCATAGCTTTGATAATATTTAATTTGAAATGAATATTTAAGGCAGGCGTATTTTTTATACAGGCGTATTCATTTTACGGGTGTATTTATTTTACGGGCGTATTTTTTTTTTTTACGGGTATGCTTGATATCTAGGCGTAATTCTATTGTTAAAATTTCCAGGCGTATTTTGAATTTCCAGGCGTACTCATTTACATATTTCAGCTAAAAATACGGTAGGATTACGCCTCTTGTACGCCTGTATTTCACTTTATACGCCTGCTTTTATGTATTCATTTTAATGGAGAATCCACCAGGATTTTAAGATTATAATACGCCTGGATATTTTTTGAAAATACGTGACTAAAATTTCGTACGGGTAGAATTAGACTGTAAACGAAGAAGAAATATTGATTGTTAAACATGTCATTTGCTAAATTTGACAGATTAAATGATACATATATTTATTTAGACTAGTAATTAAATATAATAATAATTAGTTGTTATTAATTCTAGGAAGAACTCCAAGGCACTGAAAAAAGAAATCACTTGCATGCACATATAACAGGCCAATAGCAGGAACACTTATAGTGGGGGGGGGGGGACTTTAAAAATTTTATATTTGGTCAAAAGAGAATTGTGAAAAGGAGTGGATATTATTCAATTTTTTTCTAATTAAAATAAAATTCAAAAGGGGAAATTATAATAAAGCCATTTCTTTAAGGACCCTCTTTACACTGCACACTAAAGAGTTCCAATTCCATGGTATTTTTGCCCAGTAGTTCCTACCACATCCCCCTGTTTTCCAAGGGTCTAAATTATCTAGGTATTAACTTGTTTCACATGTGTTTCTCTTCGGATTTACCTGGTAAGTTTTTTCACAGGATCATTGATCAAATAAACTCCAAACATCACAAGATCAGATATGATGGAAGAGAACATTTATTAGTGGCCATGGAGTGTCAAAAATATCAGACACACCTTCCTGTTTGTCCTAGGAAAAACAGAAAAAAATTAATGGTGAAATGTACAAAGCTAAAATTAAGAATTGATTGTCAATCAATTATAAACATGTAAACTGCATAAAGAAACTGCAGGGATCTTTCTTATATATAAGTGACATAACTGGAATGTATTTCTATATATATATATATATATATATATATATATATATATATATATATATATATATATATATATATATATATATATATATATATATATATTAGAAATTATAATTATATATTCAGTGCATACTTACTTTTCATTTCATTGAGTCCTGACCTTTATTCACAACACTTCTTACAATACCAGTCTTCATGATCTTTGATTGTTTTAATAGTTTCATCATCTATATTCTGACAAAGTCTATCATACCACTGATCAAAGAGGTCACACTGAAGCCATTCAACTTCATCATTTTTCACACGGCCACAACTGGAACACACAATTTCATCACCTTTAAGTTCTGCTCCCATAGAATGTGTTTGTTTTTTCTTCTTATTGTAAACTTGCTTGATTTTTCTTTTCCTCCCGGTGGTTTTCCTCTCTGACTGGGTTGGTGCTCTACTAGATGAAACATTTGAAGTCTCTTCTTCTACAGGCAAATCTGGTTCTGGGTTGGCACATGTTTCTTCACACTTTGTAAGAGCAGTAATGTTAGGAATACACAGACAGTTAGGAATATGACGAATAAGGCTGTCAATTATTGAAGATTTTGTACTTTTCATTGACTGTGTTAAGTCATAGGCTTTAGCAATATCAAGTAGTTGTTTTTTAGTGAAACTTCTGAAAGTTAAAGCTCCTCTATCAAGTAGTGATGATTGAATTTTCAAATGGGAACGGTGTTTACCTTCAGAGTCATCATTGATCATTTGGGTCATGGAGATTTTGGTACCAGTACTGTCTTTTGATGTACTTGATCCCTCTATCACCCGCTTTCTCAAAGTGTCTGTTTTTTGTTTTTTTTAAAGCTCTTAGCACATCTTTCCGAAACTGGTTATCAGCAACACGACAAAATCTCCATATCAAGTCAAAATAAAGTTCTTTTAAACTACTCAGTGCCATATTTTTATCACATTTCAAAAAAAGTTTCATTGAATTCAAAGTTTTGTAACAAATGTTCAAACTTGTTGATTAAAGCCTCATTCTTGGAAAGCTCATCTTGTACAGAATTTAAAACATTAGAACCTTCTATATGAAATATCTTTTCATAAAGTTCATGCCTAATCTTGTCCACTTCTATAAAAAAAAATCTAAAACATTGTCCTTCACATTTGTTAGACTCTGAGAAATGTTTTGGAGTCTTCTCGTCTCTTCAAGAGTTTCTTTATACATACTGTTTTGTGCCAACTCGTCGTAAGTAGATGTTAAAAATCCAACATTTTAACTTTTACAAAACAGGAAGTAACATTCATTAATTTGTCTTTCTTATACATGTTATTTCTCCCTAATTTGATGTAATGATGCTTTGATTTGGCAACACATCTCCCACAGATATATCTCAATTTGCCTACACTTGCCGAGTCAACTTTCAGATAAAGTTGTTTTTGAACTGGTGCAGGAGTAGCTTTTAATGATTTTGCCTTTTCCTCCAAAATAAAGTTTGAAACAATATCAAATACTTTGCTAAAAATCACAAAATCATACTGTTCTGCATTGTGATGAATACATTCTTCAATTAATGCTTTGTACTCACCAGAACTTGTAAACTTATACAATTCACAGTAATATTTGGTCCACATTTTAGAATCAGGATTTTTTCCCTCACTTGCTACACAGTTTTCAAGATATATTACTGTGAGTTTCTCATAAAGTTTCTTCAAAAAAATTTTTGTTCCACTTTCATTTCTTTCAAGAAGATCAGTCAGTCCTGCATGTGTAATTCTCTGTTCATCAGTCTGTACATGCATATTTTGTATACATGATCTTATCTTGTTCATGTCTATGGGACATTCTGTGTGATACTCCTCTGAGGAATCTTCTGGAGTAACATGAAAGGGAACATTTTCTGATGATAGTAGAGTACACATTCTATCAATTTTGCGTATTTCTTCTGCATCAAAGTCTGACATTTCCGACTCAGAATTTAGGAATGGGCTGTCAAATTCAGTATTTAATTCTTCTTCCAGTGAAAATGAAATATTACAACATGCCAGTTGTGGAAGGAAGGGAAATGTTGCTTTATCATAGAAACCAAAAATAGCTGCATCTGGTTTTAGAACATTGCAAGGCTGGAAGTTTATTAATCTCAGACCTTTCTTTTTTCTTGCACGCCCAATTGCAACTCCTAACATGCCCGCTTTGAATATATGTGAACAATCTACTTCCACTCTGTCCAGAGATAATCCTTGAGCTTTGTGTATTGTTATTCCAAAGGACAAAACCAATGGAATCTGTAATCGACTAGCTACAACCTTGTCATCTACAGAACTATAAACAGTGAAAATTTCTTTTCTTATTTCTGTCACAGTGTTATTAAATTTTACAGTCACAGCATTATCTGACATACTTAGAACTCTTCCTTGAAGACCATTGACCAATGTACTGCTCTAATTCTTGACAAGCATAACAGGGCAATTTTCTTTAAGATACAAAATTTTTGGTGCAGGGAGTTTTTCTAGCAAATTAGTGTTACCCTCATCTGTTGCTTTAAATATATGCATATCTCCTGGTAGGTCAATTAACAGTGAGGAATTATATATTTCTTTGTCAAAATTTCTTGCGAAAAGTCTTATGGGATCTTCTCCAGGGGGAAGAGATCTTTGCAGACGCGTAAGCAGATTCAAAGTGTCAATTGGTATCTTGCCTTTAGAAACATCGTTTATGGCTTTGACAAAATCTTGTTCATCTTGTCTAATTACTTTGTCCAAAATAATTTTATGTCTAAATACACTTGAAAAAATGCTGGATTTAAAGCAAAAATCACCAAAGTCTTGTTTTAACACGTCGGGAACAGGGGGTAACTGGAAAAAGTCGCCACATCCTACAACTTGAATTCCTCCAAAATAATTATCATTTCCTCTCGTCATTCTGCATATATATTCTAATTGGTTGAACAGTTTTAAAGAAAGCATTGAAATTTCATCAATCACTAAAATGTCAGTTTTTAGTATGTTTTCTTTGTACTTGGCAAAATGTTCATCATTGAATATTTTAGTTTGAAGTTTTTCATTAGAAAACCGCCCATCTCCAATGCCTGACCATGAGTGAATGGTCACCCCACCGATGTGCAGCGATGCCACTCCTGTAGTCCCCGTTATTGCAACGAGTTTAGCAGAGTTCTTAAACTTTTTTCTAATTTTCTCGATTAAAAAGCTCTTTCCAGTTCCACTCTGTCCCAGAATTAAAAGATTGTGTCCGTTATTGATGGCGTTAAACGCGTCTTCTTGCTTTGGATCCATTTTGACTTGTTTACTTTCTGTTTGCTATAAATAACCATAAATTTTCCAATGCTATTTAAGAAACATCCTCATAGCCAATCAAAACCGACATTGCATTCTGCCCGGGACTAGCACATACCATTCCATGGGTGAATTCGACTTTTCGCTCGGCGAGCAGAGTTTTGACGCTGTTTATGGAGATGAAAGGAAATAAAGACAAGCTTGCCATATATGGTTGTGTAGATAAATTATCGTAGAAGACATAGGTATAAACAGTTTGCCAGTGCATGTCTTCTGAAATTGTAAAAGAGTGCGATTCTGAGGGAGGGGGGTACTCCGTGTAATTCGGAGTTGGATACCTTGTGTTATTATTATACTATGGGTTAAAAAATTTATTACAGAAACAAGTGCCTGTGTTTCTACTGTACGAAAGCCTATAAGGATCAATCTATGGAGAGAAAAGAAATTAAAAGGAGTTATATCGCCTTTCAAAAAAAGCGTAATAATGCGAAAAAAGGCGTTATTACTCCTTTCTAAAAGGTGTTATTACGCCTTGTCAAAAGGCGTTATTACGCCTTTTCAAAATAACGCGTTTTGGAAAAGCGTAATACCGCCTTTTTGTAAGGCGTAATAAAGCCGTGTGCCCCTTGTCATGATTGGACAAAAGGAAAACCTGTAGACAATTCAATGTGTGAATAATGGCCTATTTTAAAAATTGTATGAAAAACGTCAGTCAGCATTCGACTTAATGGTAGATTTTATTTGCTGACAAGGTCATTGTATTGACTATAGAACTTGCGAAATGATGACTTTAAACAAGACTGTTTATATCCTTGTTTCATCAGTTTGTTTGTCAATAGTGGGTGAACCATTGTAACTTACAAAGTTATTGCCCCTTTAGCAAGAATAGCCTGTTATCGCTACTCCTTCAAACCTGTAAACCGTAGAGATACAGAACCTTCACCAATGTTTTCGACTACTTGAGAGGACTTTTCAATCTTTTCATTGCGAAACGATTTGTCGAGCCCTTTAATAAATTACTGCCCCTGAGAGTTTTTGATGTTTACGAATAATGAGAAAATTCTCTAAACGATAAGTCGTAAAGACATGGGACCAACTGCATTAGATTTTGTGACCTCTGACCTTGAAATTTTTGTGAAGGTCAAAGGTTAAGGTCATTCAAAATATAAGAAAATTAGCTCTTTTTATAGCTCTTTTGTCTTTCAACGTATACTATTTATCTTTGCATCTTTAATATGTCCTCTTAAAATGAGTTCAAAGATTTCATTCTTGTCCCCCAAGATTGGCCCCTTTAGAAGTTATTGCCCCTTTGTGCGAAAAACCTTGATATCGCTACTCTTCCGAAACCATAAACTGTAGAGATATGAAACTTTCACTAATGTCTTTGACTAATTAAGTAGACTCTTCAACTTATTCAGTGCGAAAGGATTCGTAAATCCCTTTGAGTAGTTATTGCCCCTGAAAGTTTTTGATGTTTACGAATTATTAAATTTTTCTAAACGACAAGTCGTAAAGACATTGGGCCAACTGCATTAGATTTTTTTTTACCTTGACCTTGAAAATAAGGTCATGGTCAAAGGTCAAGGTCATTAAAAACTATATAAATTGTTGATATAATCTATTTATCTAAATGACCTTGAACTTTGACCTTGACCTTGACACTGACTCAAGGGTAAAAAATAAAATCAGAACATGCATCTAGATTCATGTACATTTCAGTGTTGAACTCAGTTTAAACAAAGTTTTGGGTTTGTTTTTTTTTTTTTGTTTTTTAATGACCTTGACCTTTGACCCAAAGGTCACAATCAAAATTAAGTTCGTGGAGGTTGCTACAACTCTTACTTTATAAAATGTTAGGAACAAATAAATAAATAATTCTCCCCCCCCCCCTTTTTTTTTTAAAAAATCAATAGCAACGTAGAAAACTTCTCTAAGACTCATACAACACCTCGGATTGACATAAGATTTTAAGCAACAGCAGAGAAAAGACCTCAAAAAAAGTTTCCTGAAAGTTTTACGGCGAGTCTCTGAAGTGTAACGAAATTATGAATTTTACCGGCAAATACTACATTTTTTTTTTCTATCTGAAATTTAGGTGCTGATGAGCATAAAAATGAATTTAAGCTTTTATCGGCTATTTCTTCAGTTGTTATTAATAGCATTCGATTCTCCTGCTTTAATACAATATTTTAATACCAAGCATTCTTGATTTATTTAGTATGTGGAATTTATTTCAATTTTATTTAGATTTAATATTAATGGAAAGAGTCTCGAAAATAGCGATTTTTCCTATCAAATAAATTTCCACGCTCTCATTGACACCTTTTTCTTCTTCCTGAATTGCATGCCTGAAATTTAATTTATGCTAGTTACATTTAACTCAACCCACATAGAGTAGGCCTTTCAACTGCCGCTAGGGTTCGATGAAAAGAACGATAACCCATTACCGGAACTTGTTTAGAGCATGTCCGAGGAAGCTAATTGTTTTTAAGGATGTCAAGTTTTAGCATTTCCCAAGTGTTCCTTCACTGACAGGGAAATCCAGTGGTTTTAAAATTTAGTTCAAATGTTCAACTCAATTATCATGTAGTTATAGACACTGTACAATAACATATAAGTGAAATTTTTAATAAAAATATAAAGTGAAATCCATCCCCCTTCTTAATTTTGATCTGATTAAATTTTCATACTTGATCGTTCTTCTTCGTGCTTAATGAAAAGAATAAGATAATTTATTGTTGCATTTAATTGTAGAAATATTTATCTTTATAGATGAAGCACAGCAATGCACAAATAAAAAACATAGCATTATATTTTCTTCTTCATAACAACTGTTAGGGAGAGTTAAAAATCTTGAATATAGTCCGTTCCCCATTCATTTATCCCGTTATTCCAGGTATAGAGTGAAGGCATTCTCCTTGTTTTGGTCAACCCTTTTGTGTACCAAAGAATATAAGGAACCCTTTTGTGTACATAACAATACCAATTGAAGCAGCCTATATGTCATTCCTATAAACGATAACTCAAAAATCGGCACTTTGTTGGTCATGTTTTACATTTGAGTTACCTGTCCTTAAAACACCACATCGTACAAATCAAATATTAATAATTATTTTTTTTTATGATTTAATCAAAGGTATGTATAGGTTATAATCTTTTTTAAGAATTTCATGTACCTACAAATATATCTATCAATTGTTTTTTACCATATGTATAACTTGAAAAATTAGTTGAAAGGCCTACTATCATAGAGATGTTTATTTAATCTTACCTATTATTTGGAATCACCATATTCGGTCAAACCGAACGCGACATTTTTCATAAAGGATGACTGCACTTAAGGACATGCGGAATTTGCGACAAAATAAACTTTCAAAACAAGCATTTTTCTTTTCATTGCAAGAATGGTCAACATCCAATCTACAACTTTATGTAATTACGTTTAATAAAAGTGTGTATTTACAATGTTCGAATCTGTTTTCAAAGGCAGGGGTCATCACAATTTCTTGAATCTCCGTTCGATAATGAGGACGCCCACTTTTTTGCTGACTTTATACATAGTCAGCGCATGTTTGTCTATTGTTCTACGTTTAACAGTAGTTGTATATTTGCATAAATAATAATGTGTCAAAAGGAGATTAATAGACAAACATGCGCTCATGGTTAAAAAGAGAAAAAACTGCTTCTTCTTACATTCGCTCTCTGTGTTGTAACCAAGGATTGTGACATGTTGAATATTATAATTCACCACGTGATTTCTTACCTCAGATAACTTTGTGAATACTAAATTCCGTCACGTGACTTGTAAGGTAGCATGTTTTGTGCTAACTAGGACACTGTGTTCGAACACGTTAAGTCATCTGGCATTGATATAAAATCTGCTTTAATTACATTGACGTGCTAATATTGTTAATTTCGTTTTGAAACCTTTGTCAGAAGTGTATTTGTGCCATACAGAATGTAGAGGTCGACTGGAAAGAGTGATCATGTTCGCTTTTCCAAACATGTCATTGTTATTTATCAAGATTTTAGACCCATTCTTACAATGTTAGCTCCACCTCTCATGCATATCTAATGTTCAATCAAGGGCAGGTAAGTGTAAATTCACTATATTTGGAAAGCAGTAAGGACAAAAAACATTAAGTCATTTTATTGTGTCACAGTCTAAAATCATTTTAAGATTTAAATGTGGTTCCAAATTGACAGTATTCTTTCATAAACATACAAAAGTGAGACAAGGTTTAGATATAAAAGCAACAGAAGCAACCGAAAAAGACCCAAAAACAGGCGTTAAGTGCAGTCATCCTTTGTAAACAAAGTCTCGGCACGGCAGTTCTAATGTATCCTAGGCTCTAGATGATTAACTCCATTTATCCAAAGTATAAACCAACTCAAATAAATTATTTTTACAGAAAATCGGCATTTTTATTATACACAAATCGTGTTTCTCAAAATTATTTAATACTGATTACTACATTCCATAACAAACAAATCGCCACGTGCTTTTATATTCCTATTTATTCCCAAATAATATTTTTACTACCTCCATCTTCATCGGAATGCGTGGCCTAATGGTTAGCGCACCTGCCTTTCAAACCAAGGGTTTTGAGTTCGATCCCAGCTGGAGAAGCACTTTTTTTTTCTTTTTTTTTTTTTTTTCATTTTTTCATTTTTTGCATTTTTCTTCTTTTTTTACAGCCCAAATTACATGGAAACACTTAAAAAGGTGGAAAAACCTCTAATTGTTCTGTGAACAATTAGTCTACTAGTTTTTTTTTTTTTTTTTGTTTTTTGTTTTTGTTTTTTTTTTTCATTTTTCTTCTTTTTTTACAACCCAAATTACATGGAAACACTTAGAAATTTGGAAAGGCCTCTAATTGTTCTGTGAACAATTAGTCTACTAGTTAGGTCTTTCCACCTTTCTGTGGAAAGACCTCTTGAAATGCTTCTGTTTATTAGGTCTTTCCACCTTTCTGTGGAAAGACCTCTTGAAATGCTTCTGTTTATTATTATTAGGTCTTTCCACCTTTCTGTGGAAAGACCTCTTGAAATGCTTATGTTTATTATTATTATTAGGTCTTTCCACCTTTCTGTGGAAAGACCTATTGATTTTCTTCTGTTTCTTATTATTATTATTTTTTATTATTTTTCCGCCGTGTGATTTTGAGTTTCAAGATTTATCAAAAAGATTTATAGTCCATGAGAATGTACTCCGTAAAAGACTTTTGCAGTTGACCCTGTGTATATGAACTTTGACCCCTTAAAGAGTTATTACCCCTTTCGCAATGAAAGCTTGTTATCGCTACTCCTTCGAAACCGTAAATCGTAGAGGTATGGAACCTTCACCAATGTCTTTGACTTATTGAGGGGACTCTTCAATCTTTTCATTGCGAAAGTATTCGTCAACCCCTTGTATGAGTTATTACCCCTGAAAGTTTTTGTTGTTTACAAATAATTAAAAATTTTCAAAATGATAAGTCGTAGAGATATGAAACCAACTGCATTAGATTCTTTGACCTCAGACCTTGAAATTTTTGTAAAGGTCAAAGGTCAAGGTCATTCAAAATTTCAGAAATTAAGCTCTTTATATATCTCTTTTGTCTTTCATTATATACTAAATCTCTTTGCATCTTTAATATGTCCTCTTAAAACTATTTCAAAGATTTCATACTTGTCCCCTAAGATTTACCCTTTTAAAAGTTATTGCCCCTTTCACTGAAAACCTTGTTATCGCTACTGCTCTGAAATCGTAAACCGCAGAGACATGAAACCTTCACTAATGTCCTCAGGGCCTTTAGGCACAACTTCAATCTATTCAGTGCGAAAGGATCCGATGACCCCTTATATGAGTTATCGCCCTTTAACGTCTTTGCGCTTACTATTAAACCTTCTAACTTTAAAACTAAAAGTCGTAAAAGCATGGGGTCAAGTGCAATGTGACCCTTGATATTTGAACTTGAATATTTGTTCAAGGTCAAAGGTCTAGGTCATTTCAAAATTTTTAAAATTTTCACTTTTTCCATCTTTCAAGCCATTTCTGGTTTCTCTTGTATAAAAATAAATAGTAGAGAGTTAAATATGGAAAATATATGAAATTTAAAGAAGGTGGAAAGACCTCTAATTGTTCGAGAACAATTAGTCTACTAGTTATTAGGGCTTTCCACCTTTCTGTGGAAAGTCCTATTGAAATTGTTCTGTTTATTATTATTATTATTTTTCCGCCGCGTGTTTTTGAGTTTCAAGATTTATCGAAAAGATTCATGGTCCATAAGAATGTACTTGGTGAAAGACTTTTGCAGTTGACCCTGCGTATATGAACTTTGAACCCTTGAGGAGTTATAACCCCTTTCGCAATAAATCCTTGTTATCGCTACTCCTCCGAAACCGTAAACCCTAGAGTTACGAAACCTTCACCGATGTCTTCGACTACTTGAGAAGACTTTTCAATCTTGGTATTGCGAAATGATAGTTCGAGCACTTTGAAGAGTTATTGCCCCCTGAAAGTTTTTGTTCCTCACGAATAATAAAAAAAAATTAAACGATTAATCGTAGAGACACAAAACCAACTGCATTGGATTCTTCATCATCTGACCTTCAAAATCTGTTCAAGGTCAAAGGTCAAGGTCACTCTAAATACGAGAAATATAGCTCCTTTTATATCTCTTTTGTCTTACAACATATATTACATAACATTAAATACATCATATGTCCTTTTAAAACTATTTTCAGATTTCACTTTTCAACCCCTAAGCCTGACGCATTAAAAAGTTCTTGCCCCTTGTGCGAAAAACCTTGTTATGGCTACTCCTCCGAAACCATTGACCATAGAGATGCGAAACCTTCGACAGTGTCTTCGACTACTTTAGAAACTTTGACCTTGAAATTTAGGTCAAGGTCAAAGGTCAAGGTCATCCAAAATACGAGAAATACAGAATATATGAAAAGGGGGGGGGGGGTGTTAAACCAATATAAATGTATGAAATAAACTATTCCACGCTTTAATTATCTTGTTTTCTTCTTAAAATGCATGTAGATCATTTTATTTATCATAGCTGCATTTAATATAACCCACATGGAAGCTTGTTTCATTCAGGAATCTTCTTACTGAGCCTGCAACAATCTTAGGATCCGCAGTCAGGTCGCTTTGAGTCCAGTCCATGTTTTCCTATATGACGACCTACATACCATTAGCCTCGAGTCCGATTTATTTCATCGGCACTTTTCTAAGTAGTCTAACTAAATCAGAACATTTAACACCTCAAATTAAACCTTCGAATGCACAGTGCACAAAAATAGAATTACGATATGCACAGTAAAACACATGTCATGCATGCATTGTACTTCCATGGTAACTATGTAAACAAATGCCATCAACACGGAAGCAAAAAGAAAAAAGGAGAGAGAGAGAGAGAGAAAGGAAGAGAGAAGAAGAGAAAGGAAGAGAGAAGGGGAAAGAGAGAAAAATTGGCCCCTAAATCGCAAAAAAAAAAAAAAAAAAAAAAAAAAAAAAATCTTTTTTTGGAGATGCGCAAAGACCTTTTGAACTCTACAGAGAAACTAGCCCGACAATAAATGTACAGCAAAATACGAATTTTTGATTTTTTATTTATTTTCTTGCTTTTTTAGGGCTTTCCACCTTTCTGTGGAAAGTCCTATTGATTTTCTTCTGTTTATTATTATTATTCTTATTATTCTTCTTATTAGGTCTTTCCACCTTTCTGTGGAAAGACCTCTTGAAATGCTTCTGTTTATTATTATTATTATTATTATTATTATTATTTTTCCGCTACGGCCTTTTGAACCGAAAGACTTATCGAAAAACTTTATAGTTCATGATACTCGACATCAAAAGTTATTTCGAAAAACTACCCAACGAGTATGACCTATGACCCCTTTCGGAGTTCTTGCCCCTTGTACGAAAAACCTTGTTATCGCTACTCCTTCGAAACCGTAAACCGTTGAGGTACGAAACCTTTACCAATGTCTTGGACTACTTGAGAGGACTCTTCAATCTTTTCATTGCGAAAGTATTCGTTGACCCCTTTTATGAGTTATTGCCCCTGAAAGTCTTTGATGTTAACGAATAATTAAAAATTTTCAAAACGATAAGTCGTAGAGACATGGGACCAACTGTATATGATTCATTGACCTTTGACCTTAAAATATAAGCAAAGGTCAAAGGTCAAGGTCATTCCAAAAATGAGAAATTAAGCTCTTTTTACAGCCCTTTTGTCTTTCAACATATACAGTATATCTTTGCATCTTTTATATGTACTTTTAAAACTATTTCAAAGATTTCAATCTTGTCCCCTAAGCTTAACCCTTTTAAAAGTTATTGCCCCTTGTGCAAAAAACCTTGTTATCGCTACTCCTCCGAAACCGTAAACCGCAGAGACACGAAACCTTCACTAATGTACTCAGGGACTTTAGACACAACTTCAATCTATTCAGTGCAAAAGTATCCGGTGACCCCTTATATGAGTTATCGCCCTTTAACGTCTTTGCGCTTATTAGTAAACCTTATAACTTTAAAGCTAAAAGTCGTAGAAGCATGGGGTTAATTGTAATGTGACCCTTGGCCTTTGACCTTGAATATTTGTTCAAGGTCAAAGGTCAAGGTCATTTCAAAATTTTTAAAATTTTCATTTTTCTCATTTTTCAAGCAATTTCTGGTTTCTCTTGTATAAAAATAAACAGTAGAGAGTTAAATATGAAGAATATATGAAATTTAAAGAAGGTGGAAAGACCTCTAATTGTTCGAGAACAATTAGTCTACTAGTTATTATTTTTCTTCCGCTGATTTTTTGTTTCGCAACTTATCGAAGAGACGCATCTTTCATATTAGTCGACTACTTAAATGATTTTCAGATTTGACCCAACGACTTCGATCGATGACATTTAATGAAGTTATTGCCCTTTTCGCAAGAATAGCTTGTTATCGCTACTCCTCTGAAACCACGAACCGTAGAGATACAGAACCTTCACCAATGCTTTCCACTAATTGAGAGGGCTTTTCAATCTATCATTGCGAAAGGATTCATTGAAGCCTTAAACGAGTTATTGCCCCTGAAGTTTTTTTGCTGTTGACGTAAACATGAAAAAAAAATTAATGCTTAGACGTAGAGACATGGGACCAACTAAAATGGATTCTTGCATTTTTGTTCTTGATATTTATGTGAAGGTCAAAGGTCAAGGTCATCCAAAATATGAGAAATACAGAATATATGAAAGGGGGGGGTTAAACCAATATCAATGTATGAAATAAACTATTCCACGCTTTAATGATCTTGTTTTCTTCTTAAAATGCATGTAGAACTTTTTATTTATCATAGCTGCATTTAATATAACCCACATGGAAGCTTGTTTCATTCAGGAATCTTCATACAGAACCTGAAACAATCTTGGGATCCACAGTCAGGTCGCTTTGAGTCCAATCCATGTTTTCCTACATGACGACCTACATACCATTAGCCTCGAGTCCGATTTATATCATCGGCACTTTTCTAAGTAGTTTAACTAAATCAGAACATTTAACACCTCAAATTAAACCTTCGTAAGCATAATGCACAAAAATAGAACTACGACATGCACAGTAAAAAACATGTCATGCATTGTATTTCCATGGTAACTATGTAAACAAATGCCATCAACACGGAAGCAAAAAAGAAAAAAGGAGAGAGAGAGAGAGAGAGAGAGAGAGAGAGAGAGAGAGAGAGGAAGAGAGAAAGGGAAAGAGAGAAAAATTGGCCCCTAAATCGCAAAAAAAAAAAAAAAAAAAAAAAAAACATCTTTTTTTGGAGATGCGCAAAGACCTTTTGAACTCTATAGAGAAACGAGCCCGACAATAAATCTATAGCAAAATACGAATTTTTGATTTTTTATTTATTTTGTTGCTTTTTTCTTCTTCTTCTTCTTTCTTTCTTTCTTCTGTTCTTTTGTAAGCCAAATGATATAGAAACATGTTTCTCAAAACTATTCAATTCCGATAACTACGTTGTACAACAATTTTTTATTCTTAAATAGGTAGTTTACTGCATAAATCTTCATCGGAATTGGTGGCGTAGTGGTTAGCGCGCCTGCCTTTCAAGCTAAGGGTTCCGAGTTCGATCCCTGCTGGAAGAACAATTTTTTTTTTTTTTTTTTTTCCTTCAGTTTTCTTCTTTTTTTACAGCCCAAATTACATGGAAACACTTAAAAAGGTGGAAAGACCTCTAATTGTTCTGTGAACAATTAGTCTACTAGTTATTATTATTATTTTTCCGCTACGGCCTTTTGAACCGAAAGACTTATCGAAAAACTTTATAGTTCATGATACTCGACATCAAAAGTTATTTCGAAAAACTACCCAACGAGTATGACCTATGACCCCTTTCGGAGTTATTGCCCCTTGTAAGAAAAACCTTGTTATCGCTACTCCTTCGAAACCGTAAACCGTAGAGGTACGGAACCTTCACAAATGTCTTCGACTAATTGAGAGGACTCTTCAATCTTTTCATTGCGAAAGTTTTCATTGACCCCTTTTATGAGTTAGTGCCCCTGAAAGTTTTTGATGTTTATGAATAATTAAAAATTTTCTAAATGATAAGTTGTAGAGACATGGGACCAACTGCATAAGATTCATTGACCTTTGACCTTAAAATATATGCAAAGGTCAAAGGTCAAGGTCATTCTAAATATGAAAAATTTAGCTCTTTTTATATCTCTTTTGTCTTTCAACATATATTAAATATTTTTGCATCTTTAATATGTCCTCTTAAAACCATTTCAAAGATTTCATACTTGTCCCCTAAGGTTTACCCCTTTAAAAGTTATTACCCCTTTTACTGAAAACCTTGTTATCGCTACTCCTCCAAAACCGTAAACCGTAGAGATACAAAACCTTTACTAATGTCTTAAGGGTCTTTAGACACAACTTCAATCTATTCAGTGCGAAAGTATCTGATGAGCCCTTATATGAGTTATCGCCCTTTAACATCTTTGCACTTACTATTAAACCTTATAACTTTAAAACTAAAAGTCGTAGAAGCATGGGGTCAAGTGCAATGTGACCCTTGACCTTTGACCTTGAATATTTGTTCAAGGTCAAAGCTCAAGGTCATTTCAAAATTTTTAAAATTTTCATTTTTTCTATCTTTCAAGCCATTTATGGATTCTTTTTGAATAAAAATTAACTTTAGAGAGTAAAATATGAAAAATATATGAAATTTAAAGAAGGTGGAAAGACCTCTAATTGTTCGAGAACAATTAGTCTACTAGTTAGGTCTTTCCACCTTTCTGTGGAAAGACCTATTGATTTTCTTCTGTTTATTATTAGGTCTTTCCACCTTTCTGTGGAAAGACCTATTGAAATGCTTATGTTTATTATTATTATTATTTTTCCGTTACGGACTTTTGAACCGAAAGACTTATCGAAAAACTTTATAATTCATGATACTCGACATCAAAAGTTATTTCGAAAAACTACCCAACGAGTATGACCTATGACCCCTTTCGGAGTTCTTGCCCTTTGAACGAAAAACCTTGTTATCGCTACTCCTTCGAAACCATAAACCCCAGAGGTATGAAACCATTACCAATGTTTTCGACTACTTGAGAGGACTTTTCAATCTTTCATTGCGAAATGATTTGTCGAGCCCTTTATTAAGTTATCGCCCCTGAGAGTTTTCGATGTTTACGAATAATGAAATATTTTTCAAAACGACAAGTCGTAAAGACATGGGACCAACTGCATTAAATTCTTTGACATTTGACCTTGAAATTTATATAGAGGTCAAAGGTCAAGGTCATTCAAAATATGAGAAAATTAGCTTTTTAAATATCTCTTTTGTCTTTCGACATATTCTGAATACCTTTGCATCTATAATATGTCCTTCTAAAACTATTTTAAGGATTTCATTCTTGTCCCCCAAGCTTGACCCATTCAAAAGTTGTCACCCCTTTCGCAATAAAACCTTGTTATCGCTACTCCTCCGAAACCGTAAACCGTAGAGATTCCAAACCTTCATCAGTGTCTTCGACTCATTTAGTACACTCTTCAATCTATGTAGTGCGAAAGGATACTTCGGCCCCTTGTATGAGTTAATGTCCCTGAAAGTTTTCGCTGCTAACATTTAATGAGCTTTTTTTCAAAGGGTCTATCCTAGAGACATGGGACCAACTGCATGGGCATGTTTGACCTTTGACCTTGAAATGTAGGTCAAGGTCAAAGGTCAAGGTCATTTAAAACCATAAGAAATTCCTTATATGTATGTAAAAATGTAACAATCAACTAAATGACCTTGACCTTGAACTTTGACCTTGAACTTTGATGACCTTGGCCTTTGACCAAAAGGTCAGAATCAATAATTAAATTACTCCTCTTCTCAAAAAAAAAAAAAAAAAAAAAAAAAAAAATCAAACCAATAGCAACGTAGAATATTTCTCAAAAACTCGTACAACACCTTAGATCGACATAAAATTTCGGGGGAACTGCAGAACAGACCTGAAAAAAACTTTCCTGAAAGTTTTACGCTGAATCTCTGAAGTATATAGAAATTATGAATGTTAACGGCAAACACTACATTTTTTCTCGTATCTGAAATTTAGGTGCCGATGAACATAAAAATGAATTGAAGCTTTTATCGGTTATTTCTTCAGTTGTTATGAATAGCAGTCGATTCTCTTGATATGATATGATATTTTAATACCAAGCATTCTTGATTTATTTAGTATGTGGAATTTATTTCAATTTTATTTAGAATTAATATTAATCGAATGAATGTCGAAAACAGCGATTTTTCAGAGCAAATAAATTTTCACGCTTTCATTGACACCTTTTTCTATCTAAAATGCATATCTGAGGTTTTAATTTATGCTACTTACATTTAATTCAGTCCACACAGAGATGCTTATTTCAATCTTACCTAGTATTTCAGGATATTCAGTCATATCCGAACCCGATCCGATATTTTCATATATTTGTAAACAAAGTCACGGCACTGCAGTACTAACGCATCATAGGCTCTAAATGATTAACTCAATGCATTCAAATTATACACCAACTCAAATAATTTTTTTAAACCGAAAATCTGCATTCGTATTATACACCAATCGTGTTTCTCAAAACTATCTAATACTGATTACTACATTCCATAACAAACAAATCGCCACGTGCTTTTAGATTCCTATTTATTCCTAAACAATATATTTACTACCTCCATCTTCATCGGAATGCATGGCCTAATGGTTAGCGCGCCTGCCTTTCAATCCAAGGGTTTTGGGTTCGATCCCTGCTGGAGGAGCAATTTTTTTTTTTTTTTTTTTTTTTTTTTTTTTTTTGCATTTTTCTTCTTTTTTTCAACCCAAATGACACGGAAACACTTAAAAAGGTGGAAAGGCCTCTAATTGTTCTCTGAACAATTAGTCTCCTAGTTATTATTATTATTATTATTATTATTCTTCCGCTGATTTTTTGTTTCGATGTTTATCGAAAAGATTATTCGTTGACCGTAAAGGTCATAAAAAGTTAGGAACAAATTTGACCCAACGCGTATAACCTATGACCTCTTTCACAGTTATTGCCCCTTTCGCTAGAAACCTTGTTATCGCTACTCCTCTGAAACCGTAAACCATAGAGGTACGAAACCTTCACCAATGTCTTCGACTAATTGAGGAGACTCTTCAATCTATTCATTACGAAAGGATTCGTTGAGCCCTTTTATGAGTTGTTGCCCCTGAAAGTTTTTGAAGTTTACAAATAATGAAAAATTTTCAAAACGGTAAGTCGTAGAGACATGAAACTAACTGCATTAGATTCCTTAACCCTAGACCTTGAAGTTTATGTCAAGGTCAAAGGTCAAGGTCATTCCAAATAAAAGAAATAAAGCTCTTTTTATAGCTCTTTTATCTTTCAACATATACAGTATATCTTTGCATCTTTAATATGTACTTTTGAAACTATTTCAAAGATTTCAATCTTGTCCCCTTAGCTTAACCCTTTTAAAAGTTATTGCCCCTTGTGCGAAAAACCTTGTTATCGCTACTCCTCTGAAACCGTAAACCGCAGAGACACGAAACCTTCACTAATGTATTCAGTGTCTTTAGACACAACTTCAATCTATTCAGTGCGAAAGTATCCGATGACCCCTTATATGAGTTATCGCCCTTTAACGTCTTTGCGCTTACTAGTAAACCTTATAACTTTAAAGCTAAAAGTCGTAGAAGCATGGGGTTAATTGTAATGTGACCCTTGGCCTTTGACCTTGAATATTTGTTCAAGGTCAAAGGTCAAGGTCATTTCAAAATTTTTAAATTTTCATTTTTTCCATCTCTCAAGCCATTTCTGTTTTCTTTTGTATAAAAATAAAGAGTAGAGAGTTAAATATGAAGAATATATGAAATTTAAAGGTGGAAAGACCTCTAATTGTTCGAGAACAATTAGTCTACTAGTTATTATTATTATTATTATTTTTCCGCTACCGCCTTTTGAACCGAAAGACTTATCAAAAAGTTTTATAGTTCATGATACTCGACATCAAAAGTTATTTCGAAAAACTACCCAACGAGTATGACCTATGACCCCTTTCAGAGTTCTTGCCCCTTGTACGAAAAACCTTGTTATCGCTACTCCTTCGAAACCGTAAACCGTAGAGGTACGAAACCTTCATCAATGTCTTCGACTTATTGAGGGGACTCTTCAATCCTTTCATTGCGAAAGTATTCGTCCACCCCTTTTATGAGTTATTGCCCCTGAAAGTTTTTGATGTTTACGAATAATTAAAAATTTTCAAAACGATAAGTCGTAGAGACATGGGACCAACTGCATAAGATTCATTGACCTTTGACCTTAAAATATATGCAAAGGTCAAAGGTCAAGGTCATTGAAAATATGAGAAATTAGGCTCTTTTTATATCTCTTTTGTCTTTCAATATATATTAAATACCTTTGCATCATTAATATGTCCTCTTAAAACTATTTCAAAGATTTCATACTAGTCCCTGGAAATTTACCCCTTTAAAAGTTATTGCCCCTTTTACTGAAAAACTTGTTATCGCTACTCCTCCGAAACCGTAAACTGTAGAGACACAAAACTTTCACTAATGTCTTCAGGGTCTTTAGACACAACTTCAATCTATTTAGTGCGAAAGTATCCGATGACCCCTTATATGAGTTATTGCCCTTTAACGTCTTTGCACTTACTATTAAATCTTATAACTTTGAAACTAAAAGTCGTAGAAGTATGGGGTCAAGTGCAATGTGACCCTTGACCTTTGACCTTCAATATTTTTTAAGGTCAAAGGTCAAGGTCATTTCAAATTTTTAAATTTTTTCATTTTTTCTATCTTTCAAGCCATTTATGGATTCTTTTTGTATAAAAATTTACTTTAGAGAGTAAAATATAAAAATTAAAGAAATTTAAATAAGGTGGAAAGACCTCTAATTGTTCAAGAACAATTAGTCTCCTAGTTATTCTTCTTCCGCTGATTCTTTGTTTCGATGTTTATCGAAAAGATTATTCATTGACCGTAAAGGTCATAAGAAGTTATGAACAAATTTGACCCAATGCGTATAACCTATGACCCCTTTCTCAGTTATTGCCCCATTCGATAGAAACCTTGTTATCGCTACTCCTCCGAAACCGTAAACCGTAGAGGTACGGAACCTTCACCAATGTCTTTGACTAATTGAGGGGACTCTTTAATCTTTTCATTGCGAAAGTATTCGTCGACCCCTTTTATGAGTTATTGCCCCTGAAAGTTTTTGATGTTTACAAATAATTAAAAATTTTCAAAACGATAAGTCGTAGAAACATGGGACCAACTGCATAAGATTCATTGACCTTTGACTTTAAAATATATGCAAAGGTCAAAGGTCAAGGTCATTCAAAATATAAGAACTTAAGCTCTTTTTATATCTTTTTTGTCTTTCAACATATACTAAATATCTTTGCATCATTAATATGTCCTCTTAAAACTATTTCAAAGATTTCATACTTGTCCCCTAAGATTTACCCCTTTAAAAGTTATTGCCCCTTTTACTGAAAACCTTGTTATCGCTACTCCTCCGAAACCGTAAAACGTAGAGACACAAAACCTTCACTAATGTCTTAAGGGTCTATAGACACAACTTCAATCTATCCAGTGCGAAAGTATCCGATGACCCCTTATATGAGTTATCGCCCTTTAACGTCTTTGCGCTTACTATTAAACCTTATAACTTTAATACTAAAAGTCGTAGAAGCATGGGGTCAAGTGCAATGTGACCCGTGACCTTTGACCTTGAATATTTTTCAAGGTCAAAGGTCAAGGTCATTTCAAATTTTTTGAAATTTTCATTTTTTCTATCTTTCAAGCCATTTATGGATTCTTTTCTACAAGAATTAACTTTGGAGAGTAAAATATAAAAATTAAAGAAATCTAAAGAAGGTGGAAAGACCTCTAATTGTTCGAGAACAATTAGTCTACTAGTTAGGGCTTTCCACCTTTCTGTGGAAAGTCCCATTGATTTTCTTCTGTTTATTATTATTCTTATTAGGGCTTTCCACCTTTCTGTGGAAAGTCCTATTGATTTTCTTCTGTTTATTATTATTATTCTTATTATTATTATTTTTCTTCCGCTGATTTTTTGTTTCGCAACTTATCGAAGAGACGCATCTTTCATATTACTCGACTACTTAAATGATTTTCAGATTTGACCCAACGACTTCGATTGATGACATTTAATGAAGTTATTGCCCCTTTTGCAAGAAAAGCTTGTTATCGCTACTCCTCTGAAACCACAAACCGTAGAGATACAGAACCTTCACCAACGCTTTCCACTAATTGAGAGGGCTTTTCAATCTATCATTGCGAAAGGATTCATCGAAGCCTTATACGAGTTATTGCCCCTGAAGCCTTTTTGCTGTTTACGTAAACTTGAAAAAAAATTTAACGCTTAGACGTAGAGATATGGGACCAACTGAAATAGATTCTTGCATTTTTGTTCTTGATATTTAGGTCAAGGTCAAAGGTCAAGGTCATGCAAAATATGAGAAATACAGAATATATGAAAGGGGGGGGTTTAAACCAATATAAATGTATGAAATAAACTATTCCACGCTTTCATTATCTTGTTTTCTTCTTAAAATGCATGTAAAACATTTTATTCATCATAGCTGCATTTAATATAACCCACATGGAAGCTTGTTTCATTCAGGAATCTTCATACTGAACCTGCAACAATCTTAGGATCCGCAGTCAGGCCGCTTTGAGTCCAATCCATGTTTTCCCATATGACGACCTACATACCATTAGCCTCGAGTCCGATTTATTTCATCGGCAACTTTTCTAAGTAGTTTAACTAAATCAGAACATTTAACACCTCAAATTAAACCTTCGTAAGCATAATGCACAAAAATAGAATTACGATGTGCACAGTAAAACACATGTCATGCATTGTACTTTCATGGTAACTATGTAAACAAATGCCATCAACACGGAAGCAAAAAAGAAAAAAGAAGAGAGAGAGAGAGAGAGAGAGAGAGAAGGGGAGAGAGAAGGGGAAAGAGAGAAAAATTGGCCCCTAAATCGCAAAAAAAAAAAAAAAAAAAAAAAAAAATCTTTTTTTGGAGCTGCGCGAAGACCTTTTGAACTCTGCAGAGAAACGAGCCCGACGATAAATCGATAGCAAAATAAGATTATTTATTTTCTTGTAGTTTTCTTCTTCTTTTTCTTCTTTCTTTCTTTTTTTTTTCTTTTGAAAGCCAAATGATATGGAAACCTGTTTCTCAAAACTATCTAATTCTGATTACTACATTTTACAACATCTTTTTATTGCTATATAGGTAGTTTACTGCATACATCTTCATCGGAATTCGTGGCATAGTGGTTAGCGCGCCTGCCTTGCAAGCTAAGGTTTCTGAGTTCGATCCCTGCTGGAAGAACCATTTTTTTCCCCCCAGTTTTCTTCTGTTTTTACAGCCCAAATTACATGGAAACACTTAAAAAGGTGGAAAGACCTCTAATTGTTCTGTGAACAATTAGTCTACTAGTTATTATTATTTTTCTTACGCTGATTTTTTGTTTCACAACTTATCGAAGAGACGCATCTTTCATATTAGTCAACTACTTAAATGATTTTCAGATTTGACCCAACGACTTCGAGCGATGACATTTAATGAAGTTATTGCCCCTTTTGCAAGAAAAGCTTGTTATCGCTACTCCTCTGAAACCACAAACCGTAGAGATACAGAACCTTCACCAATGCTTTTCACTTATTGAGAGGGCTTTTCAGTCTATCATTGCGAAAGGATTCATCGAAGCCTTATACAAGTTATTGCCCCTGCAGTTTTTTTGCTGTTTACGTAACTTGAACAAAAATTCAACGCTTAGACATAGAGACATGGGACCAACTGAAATGGATTCTTGCATTTTTGTTCTTGATGTTAAGGTCAAGGTCATCCAAAATATGAGAAATATAGAATATATGAAGGGTTGGGGGAGGGTGTTAAACCAATATAAATGTATGAAATAAACTATTCCACGCTTTCATTATCTTGTTTTCTTCTTAAAATGCATGTAGAACATTTTATTTATCATAGCTGCATTTAATATAACCCACATGGAAGCTTGTTTCATTCAGGAATCTTCTTACTGAACCTGCAACAATCTTAGGATCCGCAGTCAGGCCGCTTTGAGTCCAATCCATGTTTTCCCATATGACGACCTACATAGTACATACTATTAGCCTCGAGTCCGATTTATTTCATCGGCAACTTTTCTAAGTAGTTTAACTAAATCAGAACATTTAACACCTCAAATTAAACCTTCGAATGCATAATGCACAAAAATAGAACTACGATATGCACACTAAAACACATGTCATGTATTGTACTTCCATGGTTACTATGTAAACATTGGCTATAGTCAGCGCTACATGAACACAGAAACAAAAAAGAGAAAAGGAGAGAGAAAAAAAAGAAGAGAGAAGGGGAAGGAGAGAAAAATTGGCCCCTAAATCGAAAAAAAAAAAAAAAAAAAAAAAAAAAAAAAAAAAACATCTTTTTTGGAGATGCGCAAAGACCTTTTGAACTCTACAGAGAAACGAGCCCGACAATAAATTATAGCAAAAGACGAATTTTTGAGTTGTATTTATTTTCTTGTATTTAGGTCTTTCCACCTTTCTGTGGAAAGACCTATTGATTTTCTTCTGTTTATTATTAGGTCTTTCCACCTTTCTGTGGAAAGACCTATTGATATTCTTCTGTATATTAGGTCTTTCCACCTTTCTGTGGAAAGACCTCTTGAAATGCTTATGTTTATTAGGTCTTTCCACCTTGCTGTGGAAAGACCTATTGATTTTCTTCTGTTTATTAGGTCTTTCCACCTTTCTGTGGAAAGACCTATTGATTTTCTTCTGTTTATTATTATTAGGTCTTTCCACCTTTCTGTGGAAAGACCTCTTGAAATGCTTATGTTTATTATTATTTTATTTCTCACCAGGACTTTTGAAACCGCAAGACTTATCGAAAAACTTTATAGTTCATGATACTGGATATTAAAAGTTATTTCGAAAAAGACCCCCCCGTGTTTGACCCATGACCTCTTACGAAGTTATTATTATTATTATTATTCTTATTATTATTATTTTTCTTCCGCTGATTTTTTGTTTCGACATTTATCGAAAAGATTTTTTGTTCATCGTAAAGGGCATGAAAAGTTATGAACAAATTTGACCCAACGCATACAACCTATGATCCCTTTCGCAGTTATTGCCCCTTTCGCTAGAAACCTTGTTATCGCTACTCCTCCGAAACCGTAAACCGTAGAGGTACGAAACCTTCATCAATATCTTCGACTAACTTAGTACTTGCTTCATTGTATTCGTTGCGAAAGCATTCGTTGACCCCTTTTATGAGTTACTGCCCCTGAAAATTTTTGAAGTTTACAAATAATAGAAAATTTTCAAAACGATAAATCGTAGAAACTTGCAACCAACTGGATTAGATTCTTTGACCTTAAACCTTGAAGTTTATGTCAAGGTCAAAGGTCAAGGTCATTCCAAATATGAGAAATAAAGCTCTTTTTAGAGCTCTTTTGTCTTTCAACATATACAGTATATCTTAACATCTTTAATATGTACTTTTAAAACTATTTCAAAGATTTCAATCTTGTCCCCTAAGCTTAACCCTTTTAAAAGTTATTTCCCCTTGTGCGAAAAACCTTGTTATCACTACTCCTCTGAAACCGTAAACCACAGAGACATGAAACCTTCACTAATGTATTCAGGGTCTTTAGACACAACTTCAATCTATTCAGTGCGAAAGTATCCGGTGACCCCTTATATGAGTTATCGCCCTTTAACGTCTTTGCACTTACTAGTAAACCTTATAACTTTAAAACTAAAAGTCGTAGAAGCATGGGGTCAAGTGCAATGTGACCCTTAACCTTTGACCTTCAATATTTGTTCAAGGTCAAAGGTCAAGGTCATATCAAAATTTTTAAAATTTTCATTTTTTCCATTTTTCAAGCAATTTCTTGTTTCTCTTGTATAAAGATAAACAGTAAAGAGTTAAATATGAAGAATATATGAAATTTAAAGAAGGTGGAAAGACCTCTAATTGTTCGAGAACAATTAGTCTACTAGTTAGGTCTTTCCACCTTTCTGTGGAAAGACCTCTTGAAATGCTTCTGTTTATTATTATTATTATTATTATTATTATTATTTCTCCGCTACCGCCTTTTGAACCGAAAGACTTATCAAAAAGTTTTATAGTTCATGATACTCGACATCAAAAGTTATTTCGAAAAACTACCCAACGAGTGTGACCTATGACCCCTTTCAGAGTTCTTGCCCCTTGTACGAAAAACCTTGTTATCGCTACTCCTTCGAAACTGTAAACCGTAGAGGTACGAAACCTTCATCAATGTCTTCGACTTATTGAGGGGACTCTTCAATCCTTTCATTGCGAAAGTATTCGTCCACCCCTTTTATGAGTTATTGCCCCTGAAAGTTTTTGATGTTTACGAATAATTAAAAATTTTCAAAACGATAAGTTGTAGAGACATGGGACCAACTGCATAAGATTCATTGACCTTTGACCTTAAAATATATGCAAAGGGCAAAGGTCAAGGTCATTGAAAATATGAGAAATTAGGCTCTTTTTATATCTCTTTTGTCTTTCAATATATATTAAATATCTTTGCATCATTAATATGTCCTCTTAAAACTATTTCAAAGATTTCATACTAGTCCCCGGAAATTTACCCCTTTAAAAGTTATTGCCCCTTTTACTGAAAAACTTGTTATCGCTACTCCTCCGAAACCGTAAACTGTAGAGACACAAAACCTTCACTAATGTCTTCAGGGTCTTTAGACACAACTTCAATCTATTCAGTGCGAAAGTATCCGATGACCCCTTATATGAGTTATTGCCCTTTAACGTCTTTGCACTTACTATTAAATCTTATAACTTTGAAACTAAAAGTCGTAGAAGTATGGGGTCAAGTGCAATGTGACCCTTGACCTTTGACCTTCAATATTTTTTAAGGTCAAAGGTCAAGGTCATTTCAAATTTTTAAATTTTTTCATTTTTTCTATCTTTCAAGCCATTTATGGATTCTTTTTGTATAAAAATTTACTTTAGAGAGTAAAATATAAAAATTAAAGAAATTTAAAGAAGGTGGAAAGACCTCTAATTGTTCGAGAACAATTAGTCTCCTAGTTATTATTATTCTTCTTCTTCTTATTATTTTTCTTCCGCTGATTTTTTGTTTCGACATTTATGGAAAAGATTTTTTGTTCATCGTAAAGGTCATAAAAAGTTATGAACAAATTTGACCCAACACATATAACCTATGACCCCTTTCACAGTTATTGCCCCTTTTGCTAGAAAGCTTGTTATCGCTACTCCTCCTAAAGCATAAACCGTAGAGATACGAAACCTTCATCAATGTCTTTGACTAACTTAGTACTTGCTTCATTGTATCATTGCGAAAGTATTCGTCGACCCCTTTTATGAGTTATTGCCCCTGAAAGTTTTTGAAGTTTACAAATAATGAAAAATTTTCAAAACGATAAGTTGTAGAGACATGGGAACAACTGCATTAGATTCTTTGACCTTAGATCTTGAAATTTATGTCAAGGTCAAAGGTCAAGGTCACTCCAAATATGAGAAATAAAGCTCTTTTTAGAGCTCTTTTGTCTTTCAACATATACAGTATATCTTTGCATCTTTTATATGTACTTTTAAAACTATATCAAAGATTTCAATCTTGTCCCCTAAGCTTAACCCTTTTAAAAGTTATTGCCCCTTGTGCGAAAAACCTTGTTATCACTACTCTGACGAAACCGTACACCGCAAAGACACGAAACCTTCACTAATGTATTCAGGGTATTTAGACACAACTTCAATCTATTCAGTGCGAAATTATCCGGTGACCCCTTATATGAGTTATCGCCCTTTAACATCTTTGCGCTTATTAATAAACCTTATAACTTAAAAACTAAAAGTTCTAGAAACATGGGGTTAAATGCAATGTGACCCTCGACCTTTGGCCTTGAATATTTGTTCAAGGTCAAAGGTCAAGGTCATTTCAAAATTTTTAAAATTTTCATTTTTTCCATCTCTTAAGCCATTTCTGGTTTCTTTTGTATAAAAATAAACAGTAGAGAGTTAAATAGGAAGAATATATGAAATTTAAAGAAGGTGGAAAGACCTCTAATTGTTCGAGAACAATTAGTCTACTAGTTATTATAAGGTCTTTCCACCTTTCTGTGGAAAGACCTATTGAAATTGTTCTGTTTATTATTATTAGGTCTTTCCACCTTTCTGTGGAAAGACCTATTGATTTTTTTCTGTTTATTATTATTATTATTAGGTCTTTCCACCTTTCTGTGGAAAGACCTCTTGAAATGCTTATGTTTATTATTATTTTATTTCTCACCAGGACTTTTGAAACCGCAAAACTTATCAAAAGAATTTATAGTTCATGATACTGGATATAAAAAGTTATTCCGAAAAACGACCCCCCATGTTTGAAATTTGACCTCTTATGCAGTTATTGCCCCTTTCATCGTAAAGCTTGTTATCGCTACTCCTTTGAAACCTTAAACCGTAGAAGTGCGGAACCTTCACCAATGTATTCAACTAATTGAGGGGACTCTTCAATCTTTTCATTGCTAAACTATTCGTTGACCCCTTCGATGATTTATTGCCCCTGAAAGTTTTTGAAGTTTACAAATAATCAAAAAATTTCAAAACAATAAGTCGTAGAGACATGAAACCAACTGCATTAGATTCTTTGACCTTTGACCTTGAAATTTATATGAAGGTCAAAGGTCAAGGTCATTCCATATATGAAAAATATATTTCCTTCTATAGCTCTTTTGTTCTTAAAGATTTATTATCTATTGTTACATAATTAATATGTACTCTTTAAGCTATTTACAATATTTCATTCTTGTCCCCTAAGTTTAACCCTTTTGAAAGTTATTGCCCCTTGTGCAAAAAACCTTGTTATCGCTACTCCTCTGAAACCGTAGACTGTAGAGACATCAAACCTTCAATAATGTCTTCAGGGTCTTTAGACACAACTTCAATCTATTCAGTGCGAAAGTATCCAATGACTTATATGAGTTATAGCCCTTTAACGTCTTTGCGCTTACTATTAAACCTTATAACTTTAAAACTAAAAGTCGTAGAAGCATGGGGTCAAGTGCAATGTGACCCTTGACCTTTGACCTTGAATATTTATTCAAGGTCAAAAGTCAAGGTCATTTCAATTTTTTCAAATTTTCATTTTTTCTATCTTTCAAGCCATTTATGGATTCTTTTTGTATAAAAATTAAGTTTAGAGAATGAAATATGAAAAATATATGAAATTTAAAGAAGGTGGAAAGACCTCTAATTGTTCGAGAACAATTAGTCTACTAGTTAGGTCTTTCCACCTTTCTGTGGAAAGACCTCTTGAAATGCTTCTGTTTATTAGGTCTTTCCACCTTTCTGTGGAAAGACCTCTTGAAATGCTTATGTTTATTATTATTATTATTCTTCTTCTTTTTCTTCCCGGACTTTTGAAACCGCAAGACTTATCAAAAAACTTTATAGTTCATGATACTGGATATCAAAAGTTATTCCGAAAAACGACCCCCCATGTTTGACCTATGACCTCTTACAAAGTTATTGCCCCTTTCGCAAGAATAGCTTGTTATCGCTACTCCTTTGAAACCGTAAACCATAGAGGTATGGAATCTTCACAAATGTCTTCGACTAATTGAGGGGACTCTTCAATCTTTTCATTGCGAAAGTATTCGTCAACCCCTTTTATGAGTTATTGCCCCTGAAAGTTTTTGATGTTTACGAATAATTAAAAATTTTCAAAACGATAAGTCGTAGAGACATGGGACCAACTGCATAAGATTCATTGACCTTTGACCTTAAAATATATGCAAAGGTCAAAGGTCAAGGTCATTCAAAATATGAGAAATTAAGCTGTTTTTATATCTCTTTTATCTTTCAACATATACTAAACATCTTTGCATCATTAATATGTCCTCTTAAAACTATTTCAAAGATTTCATACTTGTCCCCTAAGATTTACTCCTTTAAAAGTTATTGCCCCTTTTACTGAAAACCTTGTTATCGCTACTCCTCCAAAACCGTAAACTGTAGAGGCACAAAACCTTCACTAATGTCTTCAGGATCTTTAGATACAACTTCAATCTATTCGGTGCAAAAGTATCCGATGACCCCTTATATGAGTTATCGCCCTTTAACATCTTTGCACTTACTATTAAACCTTATAACTTTAAAACTAAAAGTCATAGAAGCATGGCGTCAAGTGCAATGTGACCCTTGACCTTTGACCTTCAATTTGTGGTAAAGGTCAAAGGTCAAGGTCATTTCAAAATTTTGAAAATTTTCATTTTTTCTATCTTTCAAGCCATTTATGGATTCTTTTTGTATAAAAATTAACTTTAGAGAGTAAAATATGAAAAATATATGAAATTTAAAGAAGGTGGAAAGACCTCTAATTGTTCGAGAACAATTAGTCTACTAGTTATTAGGTCTTTCCACCTTTCTGTGGAAAGACCTCTTGAAATGCTTCTGTTTATTATTATTATTATTATTATTTTTCCGCTACGGCCTTTTGAACCGAAAGACTTATCAAAAAACTTTATAGTTCATGATACTTGACATCAAAAGTTATTTTGAAAAACTACCCAACGAGTATGACCTATGACCCCTTTCGGAGTTCTTGCCCCTTGTACGAAAAACCTTGTTATCGCTACTCCTTCGAAACCGTAAACTGTAGAGGTACGAAACCTTCATCAATGTCTTCGACTTATTGAGGGGACTCTTCAATCTTTTCATTGTGAAAGTATTCGTCAACCCCTTTTATGAGTTATTGCCCCTGAAAGTTTTTGATGTTTACAAATAATTAAAAATTTTCAAAACGATAAGTCGTAGAGACATGGGACCAACTGCATCGGCATATTTGACCTTTGACCTTGAAATATAGGTCAAGGTCAAAGGTCAAGGTCATTTAAAAACATAAGAAATCCCTTATATATGTGTAAAATATAGCAATTCACCAAATGACCTTGAACTTTGACCTTGACCTTTGACCTTGACATTGGGTCAAATGGAAAAGTTAGGACATGCATCCAGCTCCAGTATCAGGTAAAAACACAGAAAGTAAAGATTTCTTTTTTTTTTTTTTTTTTGAAATGACCTTGACCTTTGACCTTGACCTTGACTCAAAGGTCACAATAAGGCTTAAGGATGTGGAAGTAGTTACAATTCTTAGTGTAAAAGAGGCATAAAATAAATAATTCCCCCCCCCCTTCTTAAAAAAAAAATCACATCAACAACAATGTAGAATATTACTCTAGAATTCAAACCAGACCTCGGATCGACACCAAATTTGGTACAAATGTAGTATAGACCTCAGAGAAACTTTCTGGAGAGTTTTACGGTGAGTCTTATAAGTTTATAGAAGTCATGAAGTTTCACGGCAAAAACTACAAGTTCTGTTGTGTTTGAAATTTAAGTGCAGGTGAACGAAGAAATGATCTAAACCTTTTATCGGCTATTTCTTCAGATGTCGTTAGTAGCATTTAATTCTCCTGATATGATACGACATTTTAATACCAAACAGTCTCTCTTTCTGTTACATTTGGAATTTATTTGATTTTTATTTAGAATTAATCAGTTTCAAGAAATAGCGATTTTCGGTATATTAAAAACTATTCTCGCTTTCATTGTCGCGTTTCCCTTCTAAAACTGCATGTTGGGAATTTAATTTGGGCTACACATATTTAATTAAACCCAAAGAAATGCTTATATAAATGTTTCATATTTATTTCAGGATATTCAGTCAGAAATGTTAAAATCCGAACCCGATCTTTTAAGCTTACAACGAAGCTATTTACAAAAAATTCAGCATGCTCACAATATCGATGAATCGGGCTACAGTCCATTAATACATTTTCATTAGGGAACAGTGTTAACGTTTTCTCCCGCAGCCCGTCCCTTACTATTCCATATACTGCTTGCAAATTCAGGAACTATTTCCTTTTACGGAACTTCTTTCTTCCCCTACCGATTCTAAAAATACGCTTGCATTTCTTCTATAGTCTTAAACAATTAACTTACGTATGTTGTCGGAATGCGTGGCCGTATGGTTAGCGCACCTGCCTTTCAACCCAAGGGTTTTGAGTTCGATCCCAGCTGGAGGAGCAATTTTTTTTTTTTTTTTCATTTTTCTCTTTTTTTTCAACCCAAATGACACGGAAACACTTAAAAAAGTGGAAAGGCCTCTAATTGTTCTCTGAACAATTAGTCTCCTAGTTATTATTAGGTCTTTCCACCTTTCTGTGGAAAGACCTCTTGAAATGCTTATGTTTATTATTATTATTAGGTCTTTCCACCTTTCTGTGGAAAGACCTCTTGAAATGCTTATGTTTATTAGGTCTTTCCACCTTTCTGTGGAAAGACCTATTGAAATGCTTATGTTTATTATTATTATTATTATTTTTCCGTTACCGCCTTTTGAACCGAAAGACTTTTCGAAGAACTTTATAGTTCATGATACTCGACATCAAAAGTTATTTCGAAAAACTACCCAACGAGTATGACCTACGACCCCTTTCGGAGTTCTTGCCCTTTGAACGAAAAACCTTGTTATCGCTACTCCTTCCAAACCATAAACCCCAGAGGTACGAAACCGTTACCAATGTTTTCGACTACTTGAGAGGACTTTTCAATCTTTCATTGCGAAATGATTTGTCGAGCCCTTTATTAAGTTATCGCCCCTGAGAGTTTTCGATGTTTACGAATAATGAAATATTTTTCAAAACGACAAGTCGTAAAGACATGGGACCAACTGCATTAAATTCTTTGACATTTGACCTTGAAATTTATATAGAGGTCAAAGGTCAAGGTCATTCAAAATATGAGAAAATTAGCTTTTTAAATATCTCTTTTGTCTTTCGACATATTCTGAATACCATTGCATCTATAATATGTCCTTCTAAAACTATTTTAAGGATTTCATTCTTGTCCCCCAAGCTTGACCCATTCAAAAGTTGTCACCCCTTTCGCAATAAAACCTTGTTATCGCTACTCCTCCGAAACCGTAAACCGTAGAGATTCCAAACCTTCATCAGTGTCTTCGACTCATTTAGTACACTCTTCAATCTATGTAGTGCGAAAGGATACTTCGGCCCCTTGTATGAGTTAATGTCCCTGAAAGTTTTCGCTGCTTACATTTAATGAGCTTTTTTTCAAAGGGTCTATCCTAGAGACATGGGACCAACTGCATGGGCATGTTTGACCTTTGACCTTGAAATGTAGGTCAAGGTCAAAGGTCAAGGTCATTTAAAACCATAAGAAATTCCTTATATGTATGTAAAAATGTAACAATCAACTAAATGACCTTGAACTTTGACCTTGACCTTTGACCTTGAACTTTGATGACCTTGGCCTTTGACCAAAAGGTCAGAATCAATAATTAAATTATTTACTCCTCTTCTCAAAAAAAAAAAAAAAAAAAAAAAAAAAAAAAAAAAAAAAAAAAAAAAAAAAAAATCAAACCAATAGCAACGTAGAATATTTCTCAAAAACTTGTACAACACTTTGGATCGACATAAAATTTCTGGGGAACTGCAGAACAGACCTGAAAGAAACTTTCCTGAAAGTTTTACGCTGAATCTCTGAAGTATATAGAAATTATGAATGTTAACGGCAAACACTACATTTTTTCTCGTATCTGAAATTTAGGTGCCGATGAACATAAAAATGAATTGAAGCTTTTATCGGTTATTTCTTCAGTTGTTATGAATAGCAGTCGATTCTCTTGATATGATATGATATTTTAATACCAAGCATTCTTGATTTATTTAGTATGTGGAATTTATTTCAATTTTATTTAGAATTAATATTAATCGAATGAATGTCGAAAACAGCGATTTTTCAGAGCAAATAAATTTTCACGCTCTCATTGACACCTTTTTCTATCTAAAATGCATATCTGAGATTTTAATTTATGCTACTTACATTTAATTCAGTCCACACAGAGATGCTTATTTCAATCTTACCTAGTATTTCAGGATATTCAGTCATATCCGAACCCGATCCGATATTTTCATATATTTGTAAACAAAGTCACGGCACTGCAGTACTAATGCATCATAGGCTCTAAATGATTAACTCAATGCATTCAAATTATACACCAACTCAAATAATTTTTTTAAACCGAAAATCTGCATTCGTATTATACACCAATCGTGTTTCTCAAAACTATCTAATACTGATTACTACATTCCATAACAAACAAATCGCCACGTGCTTTTAGATTCCTATTTATTCCTAAACGATATATTTACTACCTCCATCTTCATCGGAATGCATGGCCTAATGGTTAGCGCACCTGCCTTTCAATCCAAGGGTTTTGGGTTCGATCCCTGCTGGAGGAGCAATTTTTTTTTTTTTTTTTTTTTTTTGCATTTTTTGCATTTTTCTTCTTTTTTTCAACCCAAATGACACGGAAACACTTAAAAAGGTGGAAAGGCCTCTAATTGTTCTCTGAACAATTAGTCTCCTAGTGCTTTATTAGGTCTTTCCACCTTTCTGTGGAAAGACCTATTGAAATGCTTATGTTTATTATTATTATTATTATTTTTCCGTTACCGCCTTTTGAACCGAAAGACTTTTCGAAGAACTTTATAGTTCATGATACTCGACATCAAAAGTTATTTCGAAAAACTACCCAACGAGTATGACCTACGACCCCTTTCGGAGTTCTTGCCCTTTGAACGAAAAACCTTGTTATCGCTACTCCTTCCAAACCATAAACCCCAGAGGTACGAAACCGTTACCAATGTTTTCGACTACTTGAGAGGACTTTTCAATCTTTCATTGCGAAATGATTTGTCGAGCCCTTTATTAAGTTATCGCCCCTGAGAGTTTTCGATGTTTACGAATAATGAAATATTTTTCAAAACGACAAGTCGTAAAGACATGGGACCAACTGCATTAAATTCTTTGACATTTGACCTTGAAATTTATATAGAGGTCAAAGGTCAAGGTCATTCAAAATATGAGAAAATTAGCTTTTTAAATATCTCTTTTGTCTTTCGACATATTCTGAATACCATTGCATCTATAATATGTCCTTCTAAAACTATTTTAAGGATTTCATTCTTGTCCCCCAAGCTTGACCCATTCAAAAGTTGTCACCCCTTTCGCAATAAAACCTTGTTATCGCTACTCCTCCGAAACCGTAAACCGTAGAGATTCCAAACCTTCATCAGTGTCTTCGACTCATTTAGTACACTCTTCAATCTATGTAGTGCGAAAGGATACTTCGGCCCCTTGTATGAGTTAATGTCCCTGAAAGTTTTCGCTGCTTACATTTAATGAGCTTTTTTTCAAAGGGTCTATCCTAGAGACATGGGACCAACTGCATGGGCATGTTTGACCTTTGACCTTGAAATGTAGGTCAAGGTCAAAGGTCAAGGTCATTTAAAACCATAAGAAATTCCTTATATGTATGTAAAAATGTAACAATCAACTAAATGACCTTGAACTTTGACCTTGACCTTTGACCTTGAACTTTGATGACCTTGGCCTTTGACCAAAAGGTCAGAATCAATAATTAAATTATTTACTCCTCTTCTCAAAAAAAAAAAAAAAAAAAAAAAAAAAAAAAAAAAAAAAAAAAAAAAAAAAAATCAAACCAATAGCAACGTAGAATATTTCTCAAAAACTTGTACAACACTTTGGATCGACATAAAATTTCTGGGGAACTGCAGAACAGACCTGAAAGAAACTTTCCTGAAAGTTTTACGCTGAATCTCTGAAGTATATAGAAATTATGAATGTTAACGGCAAACACTACATTTTTTCTCGTATCTGAAATTTAGGTGCCGATGAACATAAAAATGAATTGAAGCTTTTATCGGTTATTTCTTCAGTTGTTATGAATAGCAGTCGATTCTCTTGATATGATATGATATTTTAATACCAAGCATTCTTGATTTATTTAGTATGTGGAATTTATTTCAATTTTATTTAGAATTAATATTAATCGAATGAATGTCGAAAACAGCGATTTTTCAGAGCAAATAAATTTTCACGCTCTCATTGACACCTTTTTCTATCTAAAATGCATATCTGAGATTTTAATTTATGCTACTTACATTTAATTCAGTCCACACAGAGATGCTTATTTCAATCTTACCTAGTATTTCAGGATATTCAGTCATATCCGAACCCGATCCGATATTTTCATATATTTGTAAACAAAGTCACGGCACTGCAGTACTAATGCATCATAGGCTCTAAATGATTAACTCAATGCATTCAAATTATACACCAACTCAAATAATTTTTTTAAACCGAAAATCTGCATTCGTATTATACACCAATCGTGTTTCTCAAAACTATCTAATACTGATTACTACATTCCATAACAAACAAATCGCCACGTGCTTTTAGATTCCTATTTATTCCTAAACGATATATTTACTACCTCCATCTTCATCGGAATGCATGGCCTAATGGTTAGCGCACCTGCCTTTCAATCCAAGGGTTTTGGGTTCGATCCCTGCTGGAGGAGCAATTTTTTTTTTTTTTTTTTTTTTTTGCATTTTTTGCATTTTTCTTCTTTTTTTCAACCCAAATGACACGGAAACACTTAAAAAGGTGGAAAGGCCTCTAATTGTTCTCTGAACAATTAGTCTCCTAGTGCTTTATTAGGTCTTTCCACCTTTCTGTGGAAAGACCTATTGAAATGCTTATGTTTATTATTATTATTATTATTTTTCCGTTACCGCCTTTTGAACCGAAAGACTTTTCGAAGAACTTTATAGTTCATGATACTCGACATCAAAAGTTATTTCGAAAAACTACCCAACGAGTATGACCTACGACCCCTTTCGGAGTTCTTGCCCTTTGAACGAAAAACCTTGTTATCGCTACTCCTTCCAAACCATAAACCCCAGAGGTACGAAACCGTTACCAATGTTTTCGACTACTTGAGAGGACTTTTCAATCTTTCATTGCGAAATGATTTGTCGAGCCCTTTATTAAGTTATCGCCCCTGAGAGTTTTCGATGTTTACGAATAATGAAATATTTTTCAAAACGACAAGTCGTAAAGACATGGGACCAACTGCATTAAATTCTTTGACATTTGACCTTGAAATTTATATAGAGGTCAAAGGTCAAGGTCATTCAAAATATGAGAAAATTAGCTTTTTAAATATCTCTTTTGTCTTTCGACATATTCTGAATACCATTGCATCTATAATATGTCCTTCTAAAACTATTTTAAGGATTTCATTCTTGTCCCCCAAGCTTGACCCATTCAAAAGTTGTCACCCCTTTCGCAATAAAACCTTGTTATCGCTACTCCTCCGAAACCGTAAACCGTAGAGATTCCAAACCTTCATCAGTGTCTTCGACTCATTTAGTACACTCTTCAATCTATGTAGTGCGAAAGGATACTTCGGCCCCTTGTATGAGTTAATGTCCCTGAAAGTTTTCGCTGCTTACATTTAATGAGCTTTTTTTCAAAGGGTCTATCCTAGAGACATGGGACCAACTGCATGGGCATGTTTGACCTTTGACCTTGAAATGTAGGTCAAGGTCAAAGGTCAAGGTCATTTAAAACCATAAGAAATTCCTTATATGTATGTAAAAATGTAACAATCAACTAAATGACCTTGAACTTTGACCTTGACCTTTGACCTTGAACTTTGATGACCTTGGCCTTTGACCAAAAGGTCAGAATCAATAATTAAATTATTTACTCCTCTTCTCAAAAAAAAAAAAAAAAAAAAAAAAAAAAAAAAAAAAAAAAAAAAAAAAAAAAAATCAAACCAATAGCAACGTAGAATATTTCTCAAAAACTTGTACAACACTTTGGATCGACATAAAATTTCTGGGGAACTGCAGAACAGACCTGAAAGAAACTTTCCTGAAAGTTTTACGCTGAATCTCTGAAGTATATAGAAATTATGAATGTTAACGGCAAACACTACATTTTTTCTCGTATCTGAAATTTAGGTGCCGATGAACATAAAAATGAATTGAAGCTTTTATCGGTTATTTCTTCAGTTGTTATGAATAGCAGTCGATTCTCTTGATATGATATGATATTTTAATACCAAGCATTCTTGATTTATTTAGTATGTGGAATTTATTTCAATTTTATTTAGAATTAATATTAATCGAATGAATGTCGAAAACAGCGATTTTTCAGAGCAAATAAATTTTCACGCTCTCATTGACACCTTTTTCTATCTAAAATGCATATCTGAGATTTTAATTTATGCTACTTACATTTAATTCAGTCCACACAGAGATGCTTATTTCAATCTTACCTAGTATTTCAGGATATTCAGTCATATCCGAACCCGATCCGATATTTTCATATATTTGTAAACAAAGTCACGGCACTGCAGTACTAATGCATCATAGGCTCTAAATGATTAACTCAATGCATTCAAATTATACACCAACTCAAATAATTTTTTTAAACCGAAAATCTGCATTCGTATTATACACCAATCGTGTTTCTCAAAACTATCTAATACTGATTACTACATTCCATAACAAACAAATCGCCACGTGCTTTTAGATTCCTATTTATTCCTAAACGATATATTTACTACCTCCATCTTCATCGGAATGCATGGCCTAATGGTTAGCGCACCTGCCTTTCAATCCAAGGGTTTTGGGTTCGATCCCTGCTGGAGGAGCAATTTTTTTTTTTTTTTTTTTTTTTTGCATTTTTTGCATTTTTCTTCTTTTTTTCAACCCAAATGACACGGAAACACTTAAAAAGGTGGAAAGGCCTCTAATTGTTCTCTGAACAATTAGTCTCCTAGTGCTTTATTAGGTCTTTCCACCTTTCTGTGGAAAGACCTATTGAAATGCTTATGTTTATTATTATTATTATTATTTTTCCGTTACCGCCTTTTGAACCGAAAGACTTTTCGAAGAACTTTATAGTTCATGATACTCGACATCAAAAGTTATTTCGAAAAACTACCCAACGAGTATGACCTACGACCCCTTTCGGAGTTCTTGCCCTTTGAACGAAAAACCTTGTTATCGCTACTCCTTCCAAACCATAAACCCCAGAGGTACGAAACCGTTACCAATGTTTTCGACTACTTGAGAGGACTTTTCAATCTTTCATTGCGAAATGATTTGTCGAGCCCTTTATTAAGTTATCGCCCCTGAGAGTTTTCGATGTTTACGAATAATGAAATATTTTTCAAAACGACAAGTCGTAAAGACATGGGACCAACTGCATTAAATTCTTTGACATTTGACCTTGAAATTTATATAGAGGTCAAAGGTCAAGGTCATTCAAAATATGAGAAAATTAGCTTTTTAAATATCTCTTTTGTCTTTCGACATATTCTGAATACCATTGCATCTATAATATGTCCTTCTAAAACTATTTTAAGGATTTCATTCTTGTCCCCCAAGCTTGACCCATTCAAAAGTTGTCACCCCTTTCGCAATAAAACCTTGTTATCGCTACTCCTCCGAAACCGTAAACCGTAGAGATTCCAAACCTTCATCAGTGTCTTCGACTCATTTAGTACACTCTTCAATCTATGTAGTGCGAAAGGATACTTCGGCCCCTTGTATGAGTTAATGTCCCTGAAAGTTTTCGCTGCTTACATTTAATGAGCTTTTTTTCAAAGGGTCTATCCTAGAGACATGGGACCAACTGCATGGGCATGTTTGACCTTTGACCTTGAAATGTAGGTCAAGGTCAAAGGTCAAGGTCATTTAAAACCATAAGAAATTCCTTATATGTATGTAAAAATGTAACAATCAACTAAATGACCTTGAACTTTGACCTTGACCTTTGACCTTGAACTTTGATGACCTTGGCCTTTGACCAAAAGGTCAGAATCAATAATTAAATTATTTACTCCTCTTCTCAAAAAAAAAAAAAAAAAAAAAAAAAAAAAAAAAAAAAAAAAAAAAAAAAAAAAATCAAACCAATAGCAACGTAGAATATTTCTCAAAAACTTGTACAACACTTTGGATCGACATAAAATTTCTGGGGAACTGCAGAACAGACCTGAAAGAAACTTTCCTGAAAGTTTTACGCTGAATCTCTGAAGTATATAGAAATTATGAATGTTAACGGCAAACACTACATTTTTTCTCGTATCTGAAATTTAGGTGCCGATGAACATAAAAATGAATTGAAGCTTTTATCGGTTATTTCTTCAGTTGTTATGAATAGCAGTCGATTCTCTTGATATGATATGATATTTTAATACCAAGCATTCTTGATTTATTTAGTATGTGGAATTTATTTCAATTTTATTTAGAATTAATATTAATCGAATGAATGTCGAAAACAGCGATTTTTCAGAGCAAATAAATTTTCACGCTCTCATTGACACCTTTTTCTATCTAAAATGCATATCTGAGATTTTAATTTATGCTACTTACATTTAATTCAGTCCACACAGAGATGCTTATTTCAATCTTACCTAGTATTTCAGGATATTCAGTCATATCCGAACCCGATCCGATATTTTCATATATTTGTAAACAAAGTCACGGCACTGCAGTACTAATGCATCATAGGCTCTAAATGATTAACTCAATGCATTCAAATTATACACCAACTCAAATAATTTTTTTAAACCGAAAATCTGCATTCGTATTATACACCAATCGTGTTTCTCAAAACTATCTAATACTGATTACTACATTCCATAACAAACAAATCGCCACGTGCTTTTAGATTCCTATTTATTCCTAAACGATATATTTACTACCTCCATCTTCATCGGAATGCATGGCCTAATGGTTAGCGCACCTGCCTTTCAATCCAAGGGTTTTGGGTTCGATCCCTGCTGGAGGAGCAATTTTTTTTTTTTTTTTTTTTTTTTGCATTTTTTGCATTTTTCTTCTTTTTTTCAACCCAAATGACACGGAAACACTTAAAAAGGTGGAAAGGCCTCTAATTGTTCTCTGAACAATTAGTCTCCTAGTGCTTTATTAGGTCTTTCCACCTTTCTGTGGAAAGACCTATTGAAATGCTTATGTTTATTATTATTATTATTATTTTTCCGTTACCGCCTTTTGAACCGAAAGACTTTTCGAAGAACTTTATAGTTCATGATACTCGACATCAAAAGTTATTTCGAAAAACTACCCAACGAGTATGACCTACGACCCCTTTCGGAGTTCTTGCCCTTTGAACGAAAAACCTTGTTATCGCTACTCCTTCCAAACCATAAACCCCAGAGGTACGAAACCGTTACCAATGTTTTCGACTACTTGAGAGGACTTTTCAATCTTTCATTGCGAAATGATTTGTCGAGCCCTTTATTAAGTTATCGCCCCTGAGAGTTTTCGATGTTTACGAATAATGAAATATTTTTCAAAACGACAAGTCGTAAAGACATGGGACCAACTGCATTAAATTCTTTGACATTTGACCTTGAAATTTATATAGAGGTCAAAGGTCAAGGTCATTCAAAATATGAGAAAATTAGCTTTTTAAATATCTCTTTTGTCTTTCGACATATTCTGAATACCATTGCATCTATAATATGTCCTTCTAAAACTATTTTAAGGATTTCATTCTTGTCCCCCAAGCTTGACCCATTCAAAAGTTGTCACCCCTTTCGCAATAAAACCTTGTTATCGCTACTCCTCCGAAACCGTAAACCGTAGAGATTCCAAACCTTCATCAGTGTCTTCGACTCATTTAGTACACTCTTCAATCTATGTAGTGCGAAAGGATACTTCGGCCCCTTGTATGAGTTAATGTCCCTGAAAGTTTTCGCTGCTTACATTTAATGAGCTTTTTTTCAAAGGGTCTATCCTAGAGACATGGGACCAACTGCATGGGCATGTTTGACCTTTGACCTTGAAATGTAGGTCAAGGTCAAAGGTCAAGGTCATTTAAAACCATAAGAAATTCCTTATATGTATGTAAAAATGTAACAATCAACTAAATGACCTTGAACTTTGACCTTGACCTTTGACCTTGAACTTTGATGACCTTGGCCTTTGACCAAAAGGTCAGAATCAATAATTAAATTATTTACTCCTCTTCTCAAAAAAAAAAAAAAAAAAAAAAAAAAAAAAAAAAAAAAAAAAAAAAAAAAAAAATCAAACCAATAGCAACGTAGAATATTTCTCAAAAACTTGTACAACACTTTGGATCGACATAAAATTTCTGGGGAACTGCAGAACAGACCTGAAAGAAACTTTCCTGAAAGTTTTACGCTGAATCTCTGAAGTATATAGAAATTATGAATGTTAACGGCAAACACTACATTTTTTCTCGTATCTGAAATTTAGGTGCCGATGAACATAAAAATGAATTGAAGCTTTTATCGGTTATTTCTTCAGTTGTTATGAATAGCAGTCGATTCTCTTGATATGATATGATATTTTAATACCAAGCATTCTTGATTTATTTAGTATGTGGAATTTATTTCAATTTTATTTAGAATTAATATTAATCGAATGAATGTCGAAAACAGCGATTTTTCAGAGCAAATAAATTTTCACGCTCTCATTGACACCTTTTTCTATCTAAAATGCATATCTGAGATTTTAATTTATGCTACTTACATTTAATTCAGTCCACACAGAGATGCTTATTTCAATCTTACCTAGTATTTCAGGATATTCAGTCATATCCGAACCCGATCCGATATTTTCATATATTTGTAAACAAAGTCACGGCACTGCAGTACTAATGCATCATAGGCTCTAAATGATTAACTCAATGCATTCAAATTATACACCAACTCAAATAATTTTTTTAAACCGAAAATCTGCATTCGTATTATACACCAATCGTGTTTCTCAAAACTATCTAATACTGATTACTACATTCCATAACAAACAAATCGCCACGTGCTTTTAGATTCCTATTTATTCCTAAACGATATATTTACTACCTCCATCTTCATCGGAATGCATGGCCTAATGGTTAGCGCACCTGCCTTTCAATCCAAGGGTTTTGGGTTCGATCCCTGCTGGAGGAGCAATTTTTTTTTTTTTTTTTTTTTTTTGCATTTTTTGCATTTTTCTTCTTTTTTTCAACCCAAATGACACGGAAACACTTAAAAAGGTGGAAAGGCCTCTAATTGTTCTCTGAACAATTAGTCTCCTAGTGCTTTATTAGGTCTTTCCACCTTTCTGTGGAAAGACCTATTGAAATGCTTATGTTTATTATTATTATTATTATTTTTCCGTTACCGCCTTTTGAACCGAAAGACTTTTCGAAGAACTTTATAGTTCATGATACTCGACATCAAAAGTTATTTCGAAAAACTACCCAACGAGTATGACCTACGACCCCTTTCGGAGTTCTTGCCCTTTGAACGAAAAACCTTGTTATCGCTACTCCTTCCAAACCATAAACCCCAGAGGTACGAAACCGTTACCAATGTTTTCGACTACTTGAGAGGACTTTTCAATCTTTCATTGCGAAATGATTTGTCGAGCCCTTTATTAAGTTATCGCCCCTGAGAGTTTTCGATGTTTACGAATAATGAAATATTTTTCAAAACGACAAGTCGTAAAGACATGGGACCAACTGCATTAAATTCTTTGACATTTGACCTTGAAATTTATATAGAGGTCAAAGGTCAAGGTCATTCAAAATATGAGAAAATTAGCTTTTTAAATATCTCTTTTGTCTTTCGACATATTCTGAATACCATTGCATCTATAATATGTCCTTCTAAAACTATTTTAAGGATTTCATTCTTGTCCCCCAAGCTTGACCCATTCAAAAGTTGTCACCCCTTTCGCAATAAAACCTTGTTATCGCTACTCCTCCGAAACCGTAAACCGTAGAGATTCCAAACCTTCATCAGTGTCTTCGACTCATTTAGTACACTCTTCAATCTATGTAGTGCGAAAGGATACTTCGGCCCCTTGTATGAGTTAATGTCCCTGAAAGTTTTCGCTGCTTACATTTAATGAGCTTTTTTTCAAAGGGTCTATCCTAGAGACATGGGACCAACTGCATGGGCATGTTTGACCTTTGACCTTGAAATGTAGGTCAAGGTCAAAGGTCAAGGTCATTTAAAACCATAAGAAATTCCTTATATGTATGTAAAAATGTAACAATCAACTAAATGACCTTGAACTTTGACCTTGACCTTTGACCTTGAACTTTGATGACCTTGGCCTTTGACCAAAAGGTCAGAATCAATAATTAAATTATTTACTCCTCTTCTCAAAAAAAAAAAAAAAAAAAAAAAAAAAAAAAAAAAAAAAAAAAAAAAAAAAAATCAAACCAATAGCAACGTAGAATATTTCTCAAAAACTTGTACAACACTTTGGATCGACATAAAATTTCTGGGGAACTGCAGAACAGACCTGAAAGAAACTTTCCTGAAAGTTTTACGCTGAATCTCTGAAGTATATAGAAATTATGAATGTTAACGGCAAACACTACATTTTTTCTCGTATCTGAAATTTAGGTGCCGATGAACATAAAAATGAATTGAAGCTTTTATCGGTTATTTCTTCAGTTGTTATGAATAGCAGTCGATTCTCTTGATATGATATGATATTTTAATACCAAGCATTCTTGATTTATTTAGTATGTGGAATTTATTTCAATTTTATTTAGAATTAATATTAATCGAATGAATGTCGAAAACAGCGATTTTTCAGAGCAAATAAATTTTCACGCTCTCATTGACACCTTTTTCTATCTAAAATGCATATCTGAGATTTTAATTTATGCTACTTACATTTAATTCAGTCCACACAGAGATGCTTATTTCAATCTTACCTAGTATTTCAGGATATTCAGTCATATCCGAACCCGATCCGATATTTTCATATATTTGTAAACAAAGTCACGGCACTGCAGTACTAATGCATCATAGGCTCTAAATGATTAACTCAATGCATTCAAATTATACACCAACTCAAATAATTTTTTTAAACCGAAAATCTGCATTCGTATTATACACCAATCGTGTTTCTCAAAACTATCTAATACTGATTACTACATTCCATAACAAACAAATCGCCACGTGCTTTTAGATTCCTATTTATTCCTAAACGATATATTTACTACCTCCATCTTCATCGGAATGCATGGCCTAATGGTTAGCGCACCTGCCTTTCAATCCAAGGGTTTTGGGTTCGATCCCTGCTGGAGGAGCAATTTTTTTTTTTTTTTTTTTTTTTTGCATTTTTTGCATTTTTCTTCTTTTTTTCAACCCAAATGACACGGAAACACTTAAAAAGGTGGAAAGGCCTCTAATTGTTCTCTGAACAATTAGTCTCCTAGTGCTTTATTAGGTCTTTCCACCTTTCTGTGGAAAGACCTATTGAAATGCTTATGTTTATTATTATTATTATTATTTTTCCGTTACCGCCTTTTGAACCGAAAGACTTTTCGAAGAACTTTATAGTTCATGATACTCGACATCAAAAGTTATTTCGAAAAACTACCCAACGAGTATGACCTACGACCCCTTTCGGAGTTCTTGCCCTTTGAACGAAAAACCTTGTTATCGCTACTCCTTCCAAACCATAAACCCCAGAGGTACGAAACCGTTACCAATGTTTTCGACTACTTGAGAGGACTTTTCAATCTTTCATTGCGAAATGATTTGTCGAGCCCTTTATTAAGTTATCGCCCCTGAGAGTTTTCGATGTTTACGAATAATGAAATATTTTTCAAAACGACAAGTCGTAAAGACATGGGACCAACTGCATTAAATTCTTTGACATTTGACCTTGAAATTTATATAGAGGTCAAAGGTCAAGGTCATTCAAAATATGAGAAAATTAGCTTTTTAAATATCTCTTTTGTCTTTCGACATATTCTGAATACCATTGCATCTATAATATGTCCTTCTAAAACTATTTTAAGGATTTCATTCTTGTCCCCCAAGCTTGACCCATTCAAAAGTTGTCACCCCTTTCGCAATAAAACCTTGTTATCGCTACTCCTCCGAAACCGTAAACCGTAGAGATTCCAAACCTTCATCAGTGTCTTCGACTCATTTAGTACACTCTTCAATCTATGTAGTGCGAAAGGATACTTCGGCCCCTTGTATGAGTTAATGTCCCTGAAAGTTTTCGCTGCTTACATTTAATGAGCTTTTTTTCAAAGGGTCTATCCTAGAGACATGGGACCAACTGCATGGGCATGTTTGACCTTTGACCTTGAAATGTAGGTCAAGGTCAAAGGTCAAGGTCATTTAAAACCATAAGAAATTCCTTATATGTATGTAAAAATGTAACAATCAACTAAATGACCTTGAACTTTGACCTTGACCTTTGACCTTGAACTTTGATGACCTTGGCCTTTGACCAAAAGGTCAGAATCAATAATTAAATTATTTACTCCTCTTCTCAAAAAAAAAAAAAAAAAAAAAAAAAAAAAAAAAAAAAAAAAAAAAAAAAAAAAATCAAACCAATAGCAACGTAGAATATTTCTCAAAAACTTGTACAACACTTTGGATCGACATAAAATTTCTGGGGAACTGCAGAACAGACCTGAAAGAAACTTTCCTGAAAGTTTTACGCTGAATCTCTGAAGTATATAGAAATTATGAATGTTAACGGCAAACACTACATTTTTTCTCGTATCTGAAATTTAGGTGCCGATGAACATAAAAATGAATTGAAGCTTTTATCGGTTATTTCTTCAGTTGTTATGAATAGCAGTCGATTCTCTTGATATGATATGATATTTTAATACCAAGCATTCTTGATTTATTTAGTATGTGGAATTTATTTCAATTTTATTTAGAATTAATATTAATCGAATGAATGTCGAAAACAGCGATTTTTCAGAGCAAATAAATTTTCACGCTCTCATTGACACCTTTTTCTATCTAAAATGCATATCTGAGATTTTAATTTATGCTACTTACATTTAATTCAGTCCACACAGAGATGCTTATTTCAATCTTACCTAGTATTTCAGGATATTCAGTCATATCCGAACCCGATCCGATATTTTCATATATTTGTAAACAAAGTCACGGCACTGCAGTACTAATGCATCATAGGCTCTAAATGATTAACTCAATGCATTCAAATTATACACCAACTCAAATAATTTTTTTAAACCGAAAATCTGCATTCGTATTATACACCAATCGTGTTTCTCAAAACTATCTAATACTGATTACTACATTCCATAACAAACAAATCGCCACGTGCTTTTAGATTCCTATTTATTCCTAAACGATATATTTACTACCTCCATCTTCATCGGAATGCATGGCCTAATGGTTAGCGCACCTGCCTTTCAATCCAAGGGTTTTGGGTTCGATCCCTGCTGGAGGAGCAATTTTTTTTTTTTTTTTTTTTTTTTGCATTTTTTGCATTTTTCTTCTTTTTTTCAACCCAAATGACACGGAAACACTTAAAAAGGTGGAAAGGCCTCTAATTGTTCTCTGAACAATTAGTCTCCTAGTGCTTTATTAGGTCTTTCCACCTTTCTGTGGAAAGACCTATTGAAATGCTTATGTTTATTATTATTATTATTATTTTTCCGTTACCGCCTTTTGAACCGAAAGACTTTTCGAAGAACTTTATAGTTCATGATACTCGACATCAAAAGTTATTTCGAAAAACTACCCAACGAGTATGACCTACGACCCCTTTCGGAGTTCTTGCCCTTTGAACGAAAAACCTTGTTATCGCTACTCCTTCCAAACCATAAACCCCAGAGGTACGAAACCGTTACCAATGTTTTCGACTACTTGAGAGGACTTTTCAATCTTTCATTGCGAAATGATTTGTCGAGCCCTTTATTAAGTTATCGCCCCTGAGAGTTTTCGATGTTTACGAATAATGAAATATTTTTCAAAACGACAAGTCGTAAAGACATGGGACCAACTGCATTAAATTCTTTGACATTTGACCTTGAAATTTATATAGAGGTCAAAGGTCAAGGTCATTCAAAATATGAGAAAATTAGCTTTTTAAATATCTCTTTTGTCTTTCGACATATTCTGAATACCATTGCATCTATAATATGTCCTTCTAAAACTATTTTAAGGATTTCATTCTTGTCCCCCAAGCTTGACCCATTCAAAAGTTGTCACCCCTTTCGCAATAAAACCTTGTTATCGCTACTCCTCCGAAACCGTAAACCGTAGAGATTCCAAACCTTCATCAGTGTCTTCGACTCATTTAGTACACTCTTCAATCTATGTAGTGCGAAAGGATACTTCGGCCCCTTGTATGAGTTAATGTCCCTGAAAGTTTTCGCTGCTTACATTTAATGAGCTTTTTTTCAAAGGGTCTATCCTAGAGACATGGGACCAACTGCATGGGCATGTTTGACCTTTGACCTTGAAATGTAGGTCAAGGTCAAAGGTCAAGGTCATTTAAAACCATAAGAAATTCCTTATATGTATGTAAAAATGTAACAATCAACTAAATGACCTTGAACTTTGACCTTGACCTTTGACCTTGAACTTTGATGACCTTGGCCTTTGACCAAAAGGTCAGAATCAATAATTAAATTATTTACTCCTCTTCTCAAAAAAAAAAAAAAAAAAAAAAAAAAAAAAAAAAAAAAAAAAAAAAAAAAAAATCAAACCAATAGCAACGTAGAATATTTCTCAAAAACTTGTACAACACTTTGGATCGACATAAAATTTCTGGGGAACTGCAGAACAGACCTGAAAGAAACTTTCCTGAAAGTTTTACGCTGAATCTCTGAAGTATATAGAAATTATGAATGTTAACGGCAAACACTACATTTTTTCTCGTATCTGAAATTTAGGTGCCGATGAACATAAAAATGAATTGAAGCTTTTATCGGTTATTTCTTCAGTTGTTATGAATAGCAGTCGATTCTCTTGATATGATATGATATTTTAATACCAAGCATTCTTGATTTATTTAGTATGTGGAATTTATTTCAATTTTATTTAGAATTAATATTAATCGAATGAATGTCGAAAACAGCGATTTTTCAGAGCAAATAAATTTTCACGCTCTCATTGACACCTTTTTCTATCTAAAATGCATATCTGAGATTTTAATTTATGCTACTTACATTTAATTCAGTCCACACAGAGATGCTTATTTCAATCTTACCTAGTATTTCAGGATATTCAGTCATATCCGAACCCGATCCGATATTTTCATATATTTGTAAACAAAGTCACGGCACTGCAGTACTAATGCATCATAGGCTCTAAATGATTAACTCAATGCATTCAAATTATACACCAACTCAAATAATTTTTTTAAACCGAAAATCTGCATTCGTATTATACACCAATCGTGTTTCTCAAAACTATCTAATACTGATTACTACATTCCATAACAAACAAATCGCCACGTGCTTTTAGATTCCTATTTATTCCTAAACGATATATTTACTACCTCCATCTTCATCGGAATGCATGGCCTAATGGTTAGCGCACCTGCCTTTCAATCCAAGGGTTTTGGGTTCGATCCCTGCTGGAGGAGCAATTTTTTTTTTTTTTTTTTTTTTTTGCATTTTTTGCATTTTTCTTCTTTTTTTCAACCCAAATGACACGGAAACACTTAAAAAGGTGGAAAGGCCTCTAATTGTTCTCTGAACAATTAGTCTCCTAGTGCTTTATTAGGTCTTTCCACCTTTCTGTGGAAAGACCTATTGAAATGCTTATGTTTATTATTATTATTATTATTTTTCCGTTACCGCCTTTTGAACCGAAAGACTTTTCGAAGAACTTTATAGTTCATGATACTCGACATCAAAAGTTATTTCGAAAAACTACCCAACGAGTATGACCTACGACCCCTTTCGGAGTTCTTGCCCTTTGAACGAAAAACCTTGTTATCGCTACTCCTTCCAAACCATAAACCCCAGAGGTACGAAACCGTTACCAATGTTTTCGACTACTTGAGAGGACTTTTCAATCTTTCATTGCGAAATGATTTGTCGAGCCCTTTATTAAGTTATCGCCCCTGAGAGTTTTCGATGTTTACGAATAATGAAATATTTTTCAAAACGACAAGTCGTAAAGACATGGGACCAACTGCATTAAATTCTTTGACATTTGACCTTGAAATTTATATAGAGGTCAAAGGTCAAGGTCATTCAAAATATGAGAAAATTAGCTTTTTAAATATCTCTTTTGTCTTTCGACATATTCTGAATACCATTGCATCTATAATATGTCCTTCTAAAACTATTTTAAGGATTTCATTCTTGTCCCCCAAGCTTGACCCATTCAAAAGTTGTCACCCCTTTCGCAATAAAACCTTGTTATCGCTACTCCTCCGAAACCGTAAACCGTAGAGATTCCAAACCTTCATCAGTGTCTTCGACTCATTTAGTACACTCTTCAATCTATGTAGTGCGAAAGGATACTTCGGCCCCTTGTATGAGTTAATGTCCCTGAAAGTTTTCGCTGCTTACATTTAATGAGCTTTTTTTCAAAGGGTCTATCCTAGAGACATGGGACCAACTGCATGGGCATGTTTGACCTTTGACCTTGAAATGTAGGTCAAGGTCAAAGGTCAAGGTCATTTAAAACCATAAGAAATTCCTTATATGTATGTAAAAATGTAACAATCAACTAAATGACCTTGAACTTTGACCTTGACCTTTGACCTTGAACTTTGATGACCTTGGCCTTTGACCAAAAGGTCAGAATCAATAATTAAATTATTTACTCCTCTTCTCAAAAAAAAAAAAAAAAAAAAAAAAAAAAAAAAAAAAAAAAAAAAAAAAAAAAAATCAAACCAATAGCAACGTAGAATATTTCTCAAAAACTTGTACAACACTTTGGATCGACATAAAATTTCTGGGGAACTGCAGAACAGACCTGAAAGAAACTTTCCTGAAAGTTTTACGCTGAATCTCTGAAGTATATAGAAATTATGAATGTTAACGGCAAACACTACATTTTTTCTCGTATCTGAAATTTAGGTGCCGATGAACATAAAAATGAATTGAAGCTTTTATCGGTTATTTCTTCAGTTGTTATGAATAGCAGTCGATTCTCTTGATATGATATGATATTTTAATACCAAGCATTCTTGATTTATTTAGTATGTGGAATTTATTTCAATTTTATTTAGAATTAATATTAATCGAATGAATGTCGAAAACAGCGATTTTTCAGAGCAAATAAATTTTCACGCTCTCATTGACACCTTTTTCTATCTAAAATGCATATCTGAGATTTTAATTTATGCTACTTACATTTAATTCAGTCCACACAGAGATGCTTATTTCAATCTTACCTAGTATTTCAGGATATTCAGTCATATCCGAACCCGATCCGATATTTTCATATATTTGTAAACAAAGTCACGGCACTGCAGTACTAATGCATCATAGGCTCTAAATGATTAACTCAATGCATTCAAATTATACACCAACTCAAATAATTTTTTTAAACCGAAAATCTGCATTCGTATTATACACCAATCGTGTTTCTCAAAACTATCTAATACTGATTACTACATTCCATAACAAACAAATCGCCACGTGCTTTTAGATTCCTATTTATTCCTAAACGATATATTTACTACCTCCATCTTCATCGGAATGCATGGCCTAATGGTTAGCGCACCTGCCTTTCAATCCAAGGGTTTTGGGTTCGATCCCTGCTGGAGGAGCAATTTTTTTTTTTTTTTTTTTTTTTTGCATTTTTTGCATTTTTCTTCTTTTTTTCAACCCAAATGACACGGAAACACTTAAAAAGGTGGAAAGGCCTCTAATTGTTCTCTGAACAATTAGTCTCCTAGTGCTTTATTAGGTCTTTCCACCTTTCTGTGGAAAGACCTATTGAAATGCTTATGTTTATTATTATTATTATTATTTTTCCGTTACCGCCTTTTGAACCGAAAGACTTTTCGAAGAACTTTATAGTTCATGATACTCGACATCAAAAGTTATTTCGAAAAACTACCCAACGAGTATGACCTACGACCCCTTTCGGAGTTCTTGCCCTTTGAACGAAAAACCTTGTTATCGCTACTCCTTCCAAACCATAAACCCCAGAGGTACGAAACCGTTACCAATGTTTTCGACTACTTGAGAGGACTTTTCAATCTTTCATTGCGAAATGATTTGTCGAGCCCTTTATTAAGTTATCGCCCCTGAGAGTTTTCGATGTTTACGAATAATGAAATATTTTTCAAAACGACAAGTCGTAAAGACATGGGACCAACTGCATTAAATTCTTTGACATTTGACCTTGAAATTTATATAGAGGTCAAAGGTCAAGGTCATTCAAAATATGAGAAAATTAGCTTTTTAAATATCTCTTTTGTCTTTCGACATATTCTGAATACCATTGCATCTATAATATGTCCTTCTAAAACTATTTTAAGGATTTCATTCTTGTCCCCCAAGCTTGACCCATTCAAAAGTTGTCACCCCTTTCGCAATAAAACCTTGTTATCGCTACTCCTCCGAAACCGTAAACCGTAGAGATTCCAAACCTTCATCAGTGTCTTCGACTCATTTAGTACACTCTTCAATCTATGTAGTGCGAAAGGATACTTCGGCCCCTTGTATGAGTTAATGTCCCTGAAAGTTTTCGCTGCTTACATTTAATGAGCTTTTTTTCAAAGGGTCTATCCTAGAGACATGGGACCAACTGCATGGGCATGTTTGACCTTTGACCTTGAAATGTAGGTCAAGGTCAAAGGTCAAGGTCATTTAAAACCATAAGAAATTCCTTATATGTATGTAAAAATGTAACAATCAACTAAATGACCTTGAACTTTGACCTTGACCTTTGACCTTGAACTTTGATGACCTTGGCCTTTGACCAAAAGGTCAGAATCAATAATTAAATTATTTACTCCTCTTCTCAAAAAAAAAAAAAAAAAAAAAAAAAAAAAAAAAAAAAAAAAAAAAAAAAAAAAATCAAACCAATAGCAACGTAGAATATTTCTCAAAAACTTGTACAACACTTTGGATCGACATAAAATTTCTGGGGAACTGCAGAACAGACCTGAAAGAAACTTTCCTGAAAGTTTTACGCTGAATCTCTGAAGTATATAGAAATTATGAATGTTAACGGCAAACACTACATTTTTTCTCGTATCTGAAATTTAGGTGCCGATGAACATAAAAATGAATTGAAGCTTTTATCGGTTATTTCTTCAGTTGTTATGAATAGCAGTCGATTCTCTTGATATGATATGATATTTTAATACCAAGCATTCTTGATTTATTTAGTATGTGGAATTTATTTCAATTTTATTTAGAATTAATATTAATCGAATGAATGTCGAAAACAGCGATTTTTCAGAGCAAATAAATTTTCACGCTCTCATTGACACCTTTTTCTATCTAAAATGCATATCTGAGATTTTAATTTATGCTACTTACATTTAATTCAGTCCACACAGAGATGCTTATTTCAATCTTACCTAGTATTTCAGGATATTCAGTCATATCCGAACCCGATCCGATATTTTCATATATTTGTAAACAAAGTCACGGCACTGCAGTACTAATGCATCATAGGCTCTAAATGATTAACTCAATGCATTCAAATTATACACCAACTCAAATAATTTTTTTAAACCGAAAATCTGCATTCGTATTATACACCAATCGTGTTTCTCAAAACTATCTAATACTGATTACTACATTCCATAACAAACAAATCGCCACGTGCTTTTAGATTCCTATTTATTCCTAAACGATATATTTACTACCTCCATCTTCATCGGAATGCATGGCCTAATGGTTAGCGCACCTGCCTTTCAATCCAAGGGTTTTGGGTTCGATCCCTGCTGGAGGAGCAATTTTTTTTTTTTTTTTTTTTTTTTGCATTTTTTGCATTTTTCTTCTTTTTTTCAACCCAAATGACACGGAAACACTTAAAAAGGTGGAAAGGCCTCTAATTGTTCTCTGAACAATTAGTCTCCTAGTGCTTTATTAGGTCTTTCCACCTTTCTGTGGAAAGACCTATTGAAATGCTTATGTTTATTATTATTATTATTATTTTTCCGTTACCGCCTTTTGAACCGAAAGACTTTTCGAAGAACTTTATAGTTCATGATACTCGACATCAAAAGTTATTTCGAAAAACTACCCAACGAGTATGACCTACGACCCCTTTCGGAGTTCTTGCCCTTTGAACGAAAAACCTTGTTATCGCTACTCCTTCCAAACCATAAACCCCAGAGGTACGAAACCGTTACCAATGTTTTCGACTACTTGAGAGGACTTTTCAATCTTTCATTGCGAAATGATTTGTCGAGCCCTTTATTAAGTTATCGCCCCTGAGAGTTTTCGATGTTTACGAATAATGAAATATTTTTCAAAACGACAAGTCGTAAAGACATGGGACCAACTGCATTAAATTCTTTGACATTTGACCTTGAAATTTATATAGAGGTCAAAGGTCAAGGTCATTCAAAATATGAGAAAATTAGCTTTTTAAATATCTCTTTTGTCTTTCGACATATTCTGAATACCATTGCATCTATAATATGTCCTTCTAAAACTATTTTAAGGATTTCATTCTTGTCCCCCAAGCTTGACCCATTCAAAAGTTGTCACCCCTTTCGCAATAAAACCTTGTTATCGCTACTCCTCCGAAACCGTAAACCGTAGAGATTCCAAACCTTCATCAGTGTCTTCGACTCATTTAGTACACTCTTCAATCTATGTAGTGCGAAAGGATACTTCGGCCCCTTGTATGAGTTAATGTCCCTGAAAGTTTTCGCTGCTTACATTTAATGAGCTTTTTTTCAAAGGGTCTATCCTAGAGACATGGGACCAACTGCATGGGCATGTTTGACCTTTGACCTTGAAATGTAGGTCAAGGTCAAAGGTCAAGGTCATTTAAAACCATAAGAAATTCCTTATATGTATGTAAAAATGTAACAATCAACTAAATGACCTTGAACTTTGACCTTGACCTTTGACCTTGAACTTTGATGACCTTGGCCTTTGACCAAAAGGTCAGAATCAATAATTAAATTATTTACTCCTCTTCTCAAAAAAAAAAAAAAAAAAAAAAAAAAAAAAAAAAAAAAAAAAAAAAAAATCAAACCAATAGCAACGTAGAATATTTCTCAAAAACTTGTACAACACTTTGGATCGACATAAAATTTCTGGGGAACTGCAGAACAGACCTGAAAGAAACTTTCCTGAAAGTTTTACGCTGAATCTCTGAAGTATATAGAAATTATGAATGTTAACGGCAAACACTACATTTTTTCTCGTATCTGAAATTTAGGTGCCGATGAACATAAAAATGAATTGAAGCTTTTATCGGTTATTTCTTCAGTTGTTATGAATAGCAGTCGATTCTCTTGATATGATATGATATTTTAATACCAAGCATTCTTGATTTATTTAGTATGTGGAATTTATTTCAATTTTATTTAGAATTAATATTAATCGAATGAATGTCGAAAACAGCGATTTTTCAGAGCAAATAAATTTTCACGCTCTCATTGACACCTTTTTCTATCTAAAATGCATATCTGAGATTTTAATTTATGCTACTTACATTTAATTCAGTCCACACAGAGATGCTTATTTCAATCTTACCTAGTATTTCAGGATATTCAGTCATATCCGAACCCGATCCGATATTTTCATATATTTGTAAACAAAGTCACGGCACTGCAGTACTAATGCATCATAGGCTCTAAATGATTAACTCAATGCATTCAAATTATACACCAACTCAAATAATTTTTTTAAACCGAAAATCTGCATTCGTATTATACACCAATCGTGTTTCTCAAAACTATCTAATACTGATTACTACATTCCATAACAAACAAATCGCCACGTGCTTTTAGATTCCTATTTATTCCTAAACGATATATTTACTACCTCCATCTTCATCGGAATGCATGGCCTAATGGTTAGCGCACCTGCCTTTCAATCCAAGGGTTTTGGGTTCGATCCCTGCTGGAGGAGCAATTTTTTTTTTTTTTTTTTTTTTTTTGCATTTTTTGCATTTTTCTTCTTTTTTTCAACCCAAATGACACGGAAACACTTAAAAAGGTGGAAAGGCCTCTAATTGTTCTCTGAACAATTAGTCTCCTAGTTATTATTATTATTATTATTTTTCTTCCCGGACTTTTGAAACCGCAAGACTTATCGAAAAACTTTATAGTTCATGATACTGGATATTAAAAGTTATTCCGAAAAACGACCCCCCATGTTTGAACTTTGACCTCTTACGAAGTTATTGCCCCTTTCGCAAGAATAGCTTGTTATCGCTACTCCTTCGAAACCGTAAACCGTAGAGGTACGAAACCTTCACCAATGTCTTTGACTAATTGAGGGGATTCTTCAATCTATTCATTGCGAAAGAATTCGTTGACCACTTCAATGAGTTATTGCCCCTGAAAGTTTTTGATATTCATGAAAAATTAAAAATTTTCAAAACCATAAGTCGTAGAGACATGAAACCAACTGCATTGAATTCTTTGACATTTGACCTTGAAATTTATGTCAAGGTCAAAGGTCAAGGTCATTCAAACTATGAGATATTTATAACTCTCTTGTCTTTCAACATATACTATATGCCTTTGCATCTTTAATATGTCCTTCTAAAACTATTTCAAAGATTTCATTCTTGTCCCCTAAACTTAACCCCTTTGAAAGTTATTGCCCCTTGTGCGAAAAACCTTGTTATCGCTACTCCTCTGAAACCGTAGACCGTAGAGACATCAAACCTTCACTAATGTCTTCAGGGTCTTTAGACACAACTTCAATCTATTCAGTGCGAAAGGATCTGATGACCCTTTATATGAGTTATCGCCCTTTAACGGCTTTGCGCTTAATAGTAGGCCTTATAACTTTAAAAGTATAAGTCCTAGAAGCATGAAACTAATTGCAATGTGATTCTTAACCTTTGACCTTTAATGTGTGGTAAAGGTCAAAGGTCAAGGTCATTTCAAAATTTTCAAAATTTTCATTTTTTTCTATTTTCAAGCCATTACTGGATTCTTTTTGTATAAAAATTAACTTTAGAGAGTAAAATATGAAAATTAAAGAAATTTAAAGAAGGTGGAAAGACCTTTAACTCTTTAACTGCTACAGACGTATATTTACATCCTTATCTAAGCCGCTCTCATACTCAGAGACGTATATTTGCGTCCGTATATAACTGCGCTGCATACTCAGAGACGCAGATATACGATATCGGCAGCCATGCTTGTATACTTGAAGACGTAAATTTCCGTCTGATTTACCTATGTAAAATAAGCGATCATTGGTCAGAAAAGCTGTCACATGACTTTATAAACCAATGAAAGGGATCAAGACAAATGTTGACTCGACCTATATACGTCATTAAATGCCAAATTTGGAAAGGGGAAAACCAAATACAGATGGGTGAAACACGATCGATATTTTGAGAAAGCGTGATGTAGTCAAGATGGTGGAAGCAAGTAGCGATGATAGTTCTGAGTTTTCTTTTGGATATTTTGAAACAGCAAATGAAAATTTTCAAGTTCGTGAAGTTGGAAGTGATATATCTGTGTCTCCAGTATCAACTCCCGAACTTTCTACTGCCGATTCTAGCTCGGAATCGGAGAGTGATGACGAGGATTTGGCATGGCGTTCAGTTTTACGCAAGCCTGTCAACAGGCCATTTACAGAGCCGGTAGGTGCCACATTTACTCTTGAAAAGGAGAAAGATGAACTTGATTTCTTCTTGAAGTTTTTTGATGACAGTTTGTTTACCAAAATAGTGGAGGAAACAAATTCTTACGCAGAAAAATGCCAAGAGACAAAGCCAGACCCTAAGTGGAAGGAAGTTGGACTTGAAGAAATGAAGGCATTCTTTGGAATCTATATTTATTTTTCTGTGGTGCAGATTCCAACATATTCTTTAGCGTGGAGTCAAAAGTGGCCCTTTGGATTTCAATCTATTCCAGAGATTATGACAAGAGCGCGCTTTGAACTTATAACAAAATACTTACATTGTAATGATGTCACAAATAATCCACCAAGGAGAACAGCTGGTCATGACAAATTATGCCATATTCGGCCAGTCTTAGATGATGTATTGCAAAAATGTCTGGACAACTATAATCCCCCTCGAGAACAAAGTATAGATGAAGGAATGATAGCCTACAAGGGTAGGTTATCATTCAAACAGTACCTGCCAGCGAAGCCTACGAAGTTTGGAATAAAGGTTTGGGAGCGTGCGTCACCTCAAAATGGATACTGCCATGAATTCCAAATATACACGGGTAAAGTTGATGGTGGTACTACAGAAGAAGGACTTGGGACCAGAGTTGTAAAGGATCTAACAAGGAAAATAGTCCATAAAGGCCATCATGTGTACATGGATAACTTCTTCTCATCTCCACGACTTTTTACCGACTTGTATGCAGAGGAAGTTTACTGCTGTGGGACCGTTCGTGCCAACCGAAAAGGCATGCCCGAGGGAATCAAGTCATGTAAGTTAAAAAACCATGGTGATCATAAAATCCTCCAAAAAAATGAACTCTGTGCAACTGCTTGGAGGGACAAAAAGACTGTCTTTTATTTGTCAACAAATTCTGATCCAAATGAACACATCAATGTTCAGAGAAAACAGAAGGATGGCAATTTAAAAGAAGTTCCATGCCCAGTAATTGGTCAGCAATATAACAGGTACATGTTCGGAGTAGACAGGGCAGACCAATTGCGTATGCAGTACTCTACATGCCGCAAGTCGAAAAAATGGTGGAAGTATTTGTTATGGTTTCTGGTGGATCTAGCTATTGTAAATTCATACATCTGTATGAAAGAATCACCAAACCACTAACTGACGACAAAAAGGGGCAGAGAAATAACCAGGACACAACTCAGTTTCCGGATGGAACTTTGCAAGAAACTAATTGGAACTTTCCGTGGATCAAGGAAAAGAAAAGCAAAGTCAAATGTGGATAGTGAGGGCAAAGCCCACTGGCCGGTAAGACTTACTAAGCGAGGGAAATGCAAGCAATGCACTAAAGAAAAGAGGAGACATGAAGTGAACATTCAGTGCAAACAGTGTCAAGTGTTTCTGTGCATAGATAATGGATGCTTTGAAAAGTATCATGTGCAAAATATGTAAATTTCTAAAGGAAAATGTGAAGAATAAATCAAAAAAAACTCTCTCTACTGTAATTTTCTTTGTAAAAATTAATAAATTTATTGCTAAATTACAATTTTGTAAATAAAACATGTGTTAAGAATTATACCATATGTAAGATAAATATGTGAAGATCATTTTTTGTTATACATGTTTTTATCAATTATGCATAGATAATCAGATAATGAGCAATAAATGTGTTGACTGCTGCACTGTGTTTTCATTCCATCACAGCTTGAAATTATCTCTGGAAGTGAGCTAGTAAACCAGTGCTGGTAGGCAGCCTGAGTTCTTATCAGCAGCAGGCTATCTATAAATAGTGTGTAGCAGTTAAAGAGTTAATTGTTCGAGAACAATTAGTCTACTAGTTATTATTATTATTATTATTATTTTTCTTCCCGGACTTTTGAAACTGCAAGACTTATCGAAAAACTTTATAGGTCATGATACTGGATATCAAAAGTTATTCCGAAAAACGACCCCCCGTGTTTGACCTATGACCTCCTACGAAGTTATTGCCCCTTTCGCAAGAATAGCTTGTTATCGCTACTCCTTCGAAACCATAAACCGTAGAGGAACGGAACCTTCACCAATGTCTTCGACTAATTGAGGGGACTCTTCAGTCTTTTCATTGCGAAAGTATTCGTCAACCCCTTTTATGAGTTATTGCCCCTGAAAGTTTATGAAACTTACGAATAATTAAAAATTTTCAAAACAATAAGTTGTAGAGAGATGGGACCAACTGCATAAGATTCATTGACCTTTGACCTTCAAATATATGCAAAGGTCAAAGGTCAAGGTCATTCAAAATATGAGAAATTAAGCTCTTTTTATAGATCTTTTGTCTTTCAACATATCCTAAATATCTTTGCATCATTAATATGTACTCTTAAATCTATTTCAAAGATATCATTCTTGTCCCCTAAGCTTAACCCCTTTGAAAGTTATTGCCCCTTGTGCGAAAAACATTGTTATCGCTACTCCTCTGAAACCGTAGATTGTAGAGACATCAAACCTTCACTAATGTCTTCAGGGTCCTTAGACACAACTTCAATCTATTCAGTGCAAAAGGATCCGATGACCCCTTATATGAGTTATCACCCTTTAACGTCTTTGCGCTTACTATTAAACCTTGTAACTTTAAAACTAAAAGTCGTGGAAGCATGAGACCAATTGCAATGTGATTCATGACCTTTGACCTTCAATATGCGGAAAAGGTTAAAGGTCAAGGTCATTTCAAAATTTTTAAAATTTTCATTTTTTCATCTTTCAAGCCTTTATGGATTCTTTTTGGATAAAAATTAACTTTAGAGAGAAAAATATATAAATTAAAGAAACCTAAAGAAGGTGGAAAGACCTCTAATTGTTCTGTGAACAATTAGTCTACTAGTTATTATTCTTCTTCTTCTTTTTCTTCCCGGACTTTTGAAACCGCAAGACTTATCGAAAAACTTTATAGTTCATGATAATGGATATTAAAAGTTATTCCGAAAAACGACCCCCCTTGTTTGACCTATGACCTCTTACGAAGTTATTGCCCCTTTCGCAAGAATAGCTTGTTATCGCTACTCCTTTGAAACCGTAAACCGTAGAGGTATGGAACCTTCACCAATGTCTTTGACTAATTGAGGGGACTCTTCAATCTTTTCATTGCGAAAGTATTCGTCGACCCCTTTTATGAGTTATTGCCCCTGAAAGTTTTTGGTGTTTACAAATAATTAAAAATTTTCAAAACGATAAGTCGTAGAGACATGGGACCAACTGCATAAGATTCAATGACCTTTGACCTTAAAATATATACAAAGGTCAAAGGTCAAGGTCATTCAAAATATGAGAAAAAAAGCTCTTTTTATATCTCTTTTGTCTTTCAACATATCCTAAATATCTTTGCATCATTAATATGTCCTCTTAAAACTATTTCAAATATTTCATACTTGTCCCCTAAGATTTACCCCTTTAAAAGTTATTGCCCCTTTTACTGAAAACCTTGTTATTGCTACTCCTCCAAAACCGTAAACCGTAGAGACACAATACCTTCACTAATGTCTTCAGGGTCTTTAGACACAACTTCAATCTATTCAGTGCGAAAGTATCCGATGACCCCCTATATGAGTTATCGCCCTTTAACGTCTTTATGCTCACTGTTAAACCTTATAACTTTAAAACTAAAAGTCGTAGAAGCATGGGGTCAAGTGCAATGTGACCCCTGACCTTTGACCTTGAATATTTGTTCAAGGTCAAAGGTCAAGGTCATTTCAAAATTTTTAAAATTTCCATTTTTGTATCTTTCAAGCCATTTATGGATTCTTTTTGTATAAAAATTAACTTCAGAGAGTAAAATATGAAAAATATATGAAATTCAAAGAAGGTGGAAAGACCTCTAATTGTTCGAGAACAATTAGTCTACTAGTTATTATTATTTTTCCGCTACGGCCTTTTGAACCGAAAGACTTATCGAAAAACTTTTTAGTTCATGATACTCGACATCAAAAGTTATTCCGAAAAACTACCCAACAAGTATGACCTATGACCCCTTTCGGAGTTCTTTCCCCTTGTACGAAAAACCTTGTTATCGCTACTCCTTCGAAACCGTAAACCGCAGAGATACGAAACCTTCACCAATGTCTTTGACTAACTGAGTACTTGCTTCAATGTATTCATTGCGAAAGTATCCGTCGACCCCTTTTAAAAGTTATTGCCCCTGAAAGTTTTTGATGTTTACGAATAATGAAAATTTTTCGTAACGATAAGTCATAGAGACATGAAACCAACTGCGTTAGTTTCTATGACCTTAGACCTTGAAGTTTATTTCAAGGTCAAAGGTCAAGGTCATTCACAATATGAGAAATTAATCTCTTTTAATATCTCTTTTGTCTTTATACGTATCTATAAGGTCTTTGCACCTTTTATAAGGTATTTTAAAACTATTTCAAAGATTCCATTCTTGTCCCCAAATATTGACCCCTTTAAAAGTTATTGCCCCTTTCACTATATACCTTGTTATCGCTACTCCTTCGAAACCGTAAACCATAGCAGTACAAAACCTTCACCAATGTCTTCGACTAATTGAGTACTTGCTTCAATGTATTCATTGCGAAAGTATTCGTTGACCCCTTTTAAAAGTTATTGCCCCTGAAAGTTTTTGATGTTTACGAATAATGAAAAATTTTCGTAATGATAAGTCATAGAGACATGAAACCAACTGCGTTAGTTTCTATGATCTTAGACCTTGAAGTTTATTTCAAGGTCAAAGGTCAAGGTCATTCACAATATGAGAAATTAAGCTCTTTTTTTTAATCTCTTTTCTCTTTACATATATCTATAAGGTCTTTGCATCTTTTATAAGTCATTTTGAAACTATTTCAAAGATTCCATTCTTGTCCCCAAATATTGACCCCTTTAAAAGTTATTGCCCCTTTCACTATATACCTTGTTATCGCTACTCCTTTGAAACCGTAAACCATAGCAGTACAAAACCTTCACCAATGTCTTCGACTAATTGAGTACTTGCTTCAATGTATTCATTGCGAAAGTATTCGTTGACACCTTTTAAGAGTTATTGCCCCTGAAAGTTTTTGAAGTTTACAAATAATGAAAAATTTTTAAAACAATAAGTCATAGAGACATGGAACTAACTGCATAAGATTTTTTGACCTTAGACCTTAAAGTTTATGTCAAGGTCACAGGTCAAGGTCATTCACAATATGAGAAATAAAGCTCTTTTTATATCTCTTTTGTCTTTATATGTATCTATAAAGTCTCTGCACCTTTTATAAGGTATTTTAAAACTATATCAAAGATTCCATTCTTGTCCCCAAATATTGACCCCCTTAAAGTTATTGCCCCTTTAACTATATATCTTGTTATCGCTACTCCTTCGAAACCATAAAACGCAGAGGTACAAAACTTTCATCAATGTTTTTGACTAATTGAGTACCTGCTTCAATTAATTCATTGGGAAAGTATTCGTTGACCCCTTTTATGAGTTATTGCCCGTGAAATTTTTAAAGGTTTACGAATAATGGAAAATTTTCATAACGATAAGTCATAGAGACATGGAACCAACTGCATTAAATTCTTTGACCTTAGACCTTAAAGTTTATGTCAGGGTCAAAGGTCAAGGTCATTCACAAAATAAGAAATAAAGCTCTTTTAATATCTCTTTTTTCTTTATATGTATCAATAAAGTCTTTGCACCTCTTATAAGGTATTTTAAAACTATATCAAAGATTCCATTCTTGTCACCAAATATTGACCCCCATAAAAGTCATTGCCCTTTTCACTATATACCTTGTTATCACTACTCCTTTGAAACCATAAACCACAGAGGTACAAAGCTTTCACCAATGTTTTTGAATAACTGAGTACTTGCCTCAATGTATTCATTGCGAAAGTATTTGTTGACCCCTTTTATGAGTTATTGTATTTTTTATTTTTTATATATGTTATTTTTTATATGTTTACGAATAATGAAAAATTTTCTTAATCATAAGTCATAGAGACATGAAACCAACTGCATTACATTCTTTGACATTAGAACTTAAAGATTATGTCAAGGTCAAAGGTCAGGGTCATTCACAATATGAGAAATTATGCCCTTTTTATATCTCTTTTGTCTTTACATATATCTATAAGGTCTTTGCATCTTTTATAAGTCATTTTGAAACTATTTCAAAGATTCCATTCTTGTCCCCCAAGATTGACCCCTTTAAACGTTATTGCCCCTTTCCCTATATACCTTGTTATCGCTACTCCTCCAAAACTGTAAACCATAGCAGTACGGAACCTTCATCATTGTCTTAGTCTAATCGAAGAGACTCTTCAGTCAAATCATTGTGAAAGTATACATCGACCCTTCCATGAGTTATTGCCCCTGAAAGTTTCTGATCTTTATAAGTAATTGAATATTTTCAAAACAAAATGTCATGAGACCTGGAACAAACTGCATCAGATTTTCCAATATAAGACCTTTAAATTTATATCAAGGTCAAAGGTCAAGGTCATTCAAGTTTTGAGAAATTCAGCACTTTTTATTTCTCTTTTGTCTTTACATATATCTACAAGGTCTTTGTATTTTTTTGTAAGTCATTTTAAAACTCTTTCAAAGATTCTATTCTTGTCCCCCAAGATTGACCCCTTTAAAAGTTATTGCCCCTTTCAAAATATACCTTGCTATGGCTTCTCCTCCAAAACTATAAACTTTAGAGGATCGAAACATTCACCAAAGTCTTCAACTAATTGAAGAGACTCTGCAATCTATTCATTGCAAAATTTTTCGTATATTCATTTTTTTTAGAGTTATTACCCATGAAAGGTTTTGATTTTACAAATAATTCATTTATTTTAAAACAACTTATCCTTGAGACCTGGGACCAACTGCATTAGAGTCATTAACTTTTGATCTTGAAATTTATATCAAGGTCAAATGTCAAGGTCATGAGCTATATAAGAAATCAAGCTCTTTTTACATCTCTTTTGTCTTTCAACATATAAATAATATTTCTATATCTTTAGTATGTCTTTTTAAAACTGTTTTAAAGATTTCATTCCTGTCCCCTGATTTTGACCCATTTATAAGTTATTGTCCCTGTCATGATGAACCTTGTTTTTGCAATACTTCCGAATCCTTTAACTTGATACGAAACCGTAACCAATGTCTTCAACTAACTGAGTATTCTCTTCAATCTATTCATTGCAAAAGAGTTTATCAACCCCTTTTTAGAGTTATTGCCCCTGAAAGTTTTTGATGTTTACAAATAATTCATTTATTTTAAAATTATTCATCCTAGAAACATGGTACCAACTGCATTAGAGTCACTAACCTTTGACCTTGACATTTATACCAATGTCAAAGGTCATTAGCTATATGAGAAATTAAAAACTCTTTTTACATCTTGTTCGATTATCTTTATATGTTTAGTATGTCCTTTCAAAACTATTTTAAAGATTTTATTCCTGTCCCCTAGGCTTGACCCATTTAAAAGTTATTGCCCCTTTTACTATAATCTTGTTACTGCTTCACCTCTGTATGTATGAAACCTTCAACAATGTCTTCAGCTTTGCAAGATAAAAATTCCGTATATTCAGTGAGAAAAGATATGATAACCCCTTGTATTTGTGCAAGTTATTGCCCATATCTTTGTGCTTACCGTGAAACCCTATAACTTTCAAACAAATAGTCATAGAATCAATGAGAGCAACTGCAATGTGACCCATGACCCTTGTCCTCAATCAATTGGCCGAGGTTAAAGGTCAAGGCCACTTTAAAATTTTCCTTTTTAAAAATATTTTCAGCATTTTCTGGGTTTTTTTAGATGTTATTTAGCTGAAGAAAGATAAGATATATATATATATATATATATATATATATATATATATATATATATATATATATATATATATATATATATATATTAACTAAATTTACAAAAAGTTGTAAAACCTCTTATTATATTTACTATCATTTTTCCACTACGGACTTTAGCCAAAAGACTTTGTATTGCACTACACTTGACAAGTTATTTTGAAAAAACAACCCAACATATATGACCTATGACCTCTTTAGGAGTTATTGCCTCTCGAACAATAAACATTGCTTCTGCTACACCATCGAAACCATAAACTGTTGAGATATAAAATCCTTTACCATTGTCTTTGACTGAGTAGACTTTTCAATCTTTAATTGCAACATGATTCATCAACCCATTTTAACGTGTGGCCTCTCATATGAAGACCTTAATCTGGACCTTTGAAATGAAATACAGCTGAAAAAGCAAGCTTAATTTTACTCTTTTTTTATATTTTCAACATATTTTAGAAATTAGAATCTCTGCTGTTGAAGAATTCTCAACTTTAGCCTGACTCAAAGTTCCTGCACAAAATTATTAATGATATTCCCCTGAAACTGTTAATCATAATGAGGTAAAAAATTTCCCCGAAGTCTGATGTTATTAAATACAAAGTGCCAAATTTTAATTTATTCCAAAATCACTGAATCTTCAGGCTCCCTTTTCATATAAATTGCAATTGCTTCATGATAGCTGTAGTAGGTAGGGACAAGTGAAACTTGAAATTGAGGACAGCCTTTCATGTAAACATGGTCAATCAATGTTCCGTTTTCTGTTGTTGAATTTTCAATGTATTGTCTGAATCCATTCAATGTCATGAAGTTCAGAATTGATGTCTGATTGTTCAAAATATCTTGATTAAAATCGCCAACGACAATCAGCCTGTTTGAGAGAGTTTCCAGCCGGCTTAGGAGTAGCTTTAAGGCTTCCATAAATTTTCCAATCAAGTATCTTTGTGGTCTGTAAATGACAACAACTACAGTGTCAATACTTTCAATTTTGAATGCAATGCACTCTAGATTTTTGACAATTTTTAATTCCTCATGTATAACTCCAAATCTGCAAAATACACTTACACCTCCATGTTGCATTTCAACAAGTTCTTTGTACAGAGAACAGCTTTTATCATAAGCTGAGGATCTTTTCAAATGTCTTGCTTCAAACTGTTCCAGCTCGATGTCATTTGATTTGGAATCCAGCCATGTTTCTGTCAGACAGATAAAATCTGAATCTTTGAGTTCTGCACTGCATAGCAAGTCTTCCTTGTGCTGTTGTAGTCCTTGAATGTTGTGATATAAAATCTTGATATGCTTGTTTGAGATTTCTTGATCATCTTGGACTGATAGGAATTTATTCATTGCAGAGATGCCTACGTCAATATCTGGATCACAGCGTACCTTTTTGTCTAGAATGTTTATGTCTATGGCATTTATATACAGACCCTTCATGGATGTTACTCTGCTCAACGCAACGTATGCTTGTCCAGGTGCAAAACATTTGCTTGAGTCAACTACACATTCTTTTACTGTTAATCCCTGGACCTTATGAATAGTACAAGCCCATGCCAATTGCAAAGGAAACTGCTTTCTTACACCATTTCTAAGAGGGATTTCTTCAGTTGAAGGACGTAATCCGACGCATCTTTTTTGGTTGATAATCGTTTGGATTTTAGCATTTTTGCCAACATTTTCATTGTCAAATTCAATAAAGACAACGTCTGGTAAACTGGAACCTGACTGCAATCCAATGCGTACAATTGTTCCCATCACGCCATTAACAAGCCCATCTTGCACATCCTCATTTCTTATCAACATAACTCTTGCTCCTTCTGCTAACAATAGTGAAGGTCGAAGACATACATCGCATTTTGTAAACTGTGTTTCCCTTCTTACCAACTTTCCTGATGCTTTCATTTTCTGGTAGTCTTCTGCCTCAATCAATTTTGGCTCATTGCAGACCTCAAATATCATTTCATTGTTGTATGCATTAATTTCCTCATTGGTTGAGAATATGTGTAAAGCTTCCCTAGGACCCTCTCTAATGCACTGCTGTAATGACTCTTTGTCTGACTGCAGTAATGATTCGTTCCCTTTTTTCACACGTAATCTGTTTAAAAGTTCTGCAAACAATCCATCCTCTCGCTGTCGCATAATTTCATCCAATTCAACAATTGTAAACAAATCATTCCAAAGCTGATTTACCGGATTTGAAGGATCATTCACAAACAGCTTATCAGAACGTTTTGTTCTCACTGGGGGTAGCTGATAAAAATCGCCTACTGCAATAACTGACACACCTCCAAACATGCAGCTTTCTGGCATTTTCTTAAGCTGTCGTAGTCTTTCATGAATAAAAAATAACAATCTCTTGTTAACCATTGACACCTCATCAATGATAAGAATCTGTAAACTTTCAAAATTGGACCTCAGTTTGTTCATTTTTTCTTCACTCAACAAAGCATGATCTAATGATAAGGATTTGAATATTCCGAGAGCACTGTGTATTGTCAACCCATTGATGTTAAATGCTGCAGTACCAGTTGGTGCAGTCAACAATACAGTCAAGTCATCAGGGTTTTCTGAAACGTGTGCTAATAATCTGGTTGCTTCATAAAATATGCATTTGACCAAATGACTTTTCCCCGTGCCTGCACCACCAGTCACAAAAACATGAAATGGGTCTGGATTTTGGCCATTTTTTTTCTTGATACACCAATCTCTTACTTTATAAAACACGTTTCGTTGTTTTGAATTTAGTGATCGAAGGAGAGGAAATATTTCGGTCTTTGGAAAAGATGACAAAAGAAGATTTGTTCCTGTGGCATTTGAAGGGTCTGTTCTATTAAGATCTGGTATTGATTGGTCTGAGCCATCCTCCTCCTCTACAGTTGCAGTGTTCCCCTCATCGATGCATTCCAATCTTATCATCTCTGTTTCTGGACAAATTTCACACCATGCATCGTCTTGAGGTCCTTGTGCCTCAAAGACTCTTTCTGCTTCTTCTAATGTTTGTCCTTCTTTTACAAAGTTTGGCAGATTACTGTTTACAATTTCTTTCACCGACAGTAGAGTTTCTTTGCTTCCTTTATACTTTACATATCCTGTTTCGTAGAAATTTTCATAGGTTTCAAATTTAGGGGGTTTCAGTTGTGACCTTTCTCTGTATGGAAGAAATAGTTGTAGAATACTTTGATAGTACTTTTCCTTTGCAGTTTCTACAGAAAACCTTGGGTACCTGATAACTGCTGGTTTTGTCCTTGTCCTCTTTCTTATGTAACCCAAGTTGTTCTTTAGTTTAAATGTCGTTGTTTCATTGATCGTCTGTGGTAATCTTGATTCATAAACAACTGAAAACTCTGAACAGAACGTTGCAAGGCACATTTTCTGAAAAACATCGATTTCAGGTCGCCCTTCATATCTGTCTACAGCATTTGTCATCCATATATCAACATCATCTGGGTTATTTCCTTCTTCGTTAGCATTAGTCTGATCTTTTATTTTACACTTTTTTTGTTTCTTTTTCACCTCTTTCAAGGGAATACTCATCCTACATGGATTTTCACCAACAGGTACAAATTCAACCTTTCTTGAGCATTCTTTCAGCCTTAATCCTATAACCCTGTAAACAGCTTCTTGGGCGCTAATTTCCCTATGGTGTAAATAAGCAGTGCCAACTTTTTTCATAGCCTCTTGGGCATTTAAATTTCCTTCAACAGCTTCAGTTTTTGTTTGTTGCAGTAGTAGTCCAAGCTCACGTTCAGCTTTGCTAATATAGCTGATGATGTATACAACGCAAGAATATGCATCCAAAACATACTGAATATCCATATTTGCATTCCAGCCTCTTAAAAGATGCTTGTTGTATTGATTTGTGAATAGTTCATGAGGTGATCTTTTCAGCACAACTGTGTTTCTCTTTGTTATGAAACTGAAACATTTCTCAAACTCTGTTTGAGTTAAACCTGCTTTCTGCAGTAAGTCTGAACTTGAGGCGCTTTCATCTTCATTGCACTTTACAGCATCCCAAAGAAGTGACAGTCTCTCTTTAGCTACTTTTTCGTCTTCCTCCTCAGTGTTCTCTTGTGGTTTTGAGATAAACGTTCTTTCAGATGGCGGTCTAGGAAAGTTGAACCTACAAACTGTTCCTTTCTTTTTGCAAGACTTTGAGTGATTTTTACTATGCTGCTGTACAGCCATAACAATACCGTGCATTTCTGGGTCTCTATTTGCATCTGGTATTTCACATGTTACATAATGATCAATAAATTCAACAACATCAGTTTCTGGGTCTTCTTCAAATTTTGGAGCACCTTCAATCCAAAATAAACAGTGTGTATGTGGAGACCCCCTTTGTTGAAATTCAACTCTGTAGAAATAGTCAACGACTTTTCCTATTGGTTCAGCATCTGACATGATAACATCTTTCAAAAAAGTGTGAAATCTGTGATCAAACATTCTTGCTGCAGTCACAGGATTGCTACGAAGAATTTTACATTTATCGTTCCATGAAAGTTCTTCCACTTTACGTGTATCACCCTGCTGCCTAAGTATTGATTCAACTATTTCTGGCCATCTAAAATCTGCAGATGAAAAAGAGCAAAAGAATTGTGGTATTCCTAACTGGCGTATCATAGCAAAAATATCTTTCTGTGCTGCTTGCCAGTATGGGGGTGTTCCTCTTACAGGTTTCAAAAATTTGACCGCCTCATCTTTTTTGAAAAGTTCTTTTAAAGTATTCTTATCACAAAGCATTTGTCCTGTTATTTTCTTGCCCTCATCAGAGTATGCCGACTCCTTTCTTAAAGAAATCTGCACATTTGAAATTACTCTGTTCAATTCGGAAAGGTACTGACTGAAGAAAATGTAGGATGAATCTCTAGCAAATCTATTTTCAACACTTGTCAATCGAAGATTGAAATATCTCCCAAGAGTTAACATTTCAGATCTTTCTTCTGAGTATGTGTTTTTTCCGGTAGGAAAATGAATAGGAAACGTTTTAGCTTCAATACCATCTTCTTGAAGAACTGAGACTGGATTGTTTCCCTCTGCTGGTGAAATTTCAAAAACTTTGTCAAAACATAAATCTAATACCTCTTGTCCAATGTCAGCAGGCTGTAAACAAGTGTCTAACTGAACACCTTGCAGTTTTTCATCAAGGAATGAATCGGACTCGGTTTCTGTCATTTTAACCCCATCTTCATTTTTCTCTAAAATATCTTTATTGGAGTCCGCTGTCAGTTCAACAGTACAAGATTCAGTGTCATCTGATTCATTTTCCTCGGGAATAGGGTTGAGCCAGTTGCCATTAACTGATATATCAGAATACCATGCATTGTTCACCTTTAAGAACTGCAATGCTTCTTCTAAGTGTTTTGTATTCACAAACTGATACTCCTCATATCCTTTGTAATTCAATTTTCTCTTTAATTTAACTTTGAGTAGGAGATTTTCGTCTTCAGATCTAGGCAAAGTGGATGTTACTTTTCTTAGATCAGATGGCACACAAACAACAGGACCATGTACACCTTTTTGTCCTCCTTTCGGCAAACCAAGTATTTTCATGAAAGGAATATTCAATGCTATCAATTGTTGTTCTAATGTATTTAGACAACCAAGCTCCTTCGGGACTTCTTCTAATTCAAGATTATTTGAAAATGAATCTCCTGGTACATCTCCTTTTAATAGCTTTCTGTGACACGTGTAGCAGATCCACAGGTTTTTCCTACTTTTTCCTTGACAAACACATTCTAATGTACAACTTTCTTCACATCTGTGGAGATATTTCTCGGATATGCATGTGTCAAGTAATAATTTGTCATATTTCTCTTTAGCACAGTATAGGACTTGTTTTTCAAAAAATAGTCGAAGGCAGCAAGCACACACATATTCGGGTCCATTTTGAACTTCATCTTTGAATTTTTTTATTACTATTTCAATGTGTTGACATTCTTTTTTCTGAATATGTCTACGAACGGAAACCTGCTCTTTTATTTTGTTCTTGTGAGTTTCATCTTTTTCAAATTATAGGGTGGGGTCATTAAAAAATCTTCTCAAGAACCACAGGGCCAGAAAAGCTGAAAGTTATGTGGAAGCATCCTGGGGTAGTGTAGATTCTAAATTCTTCAAATCATGGCCCCCGGGGGTAGGGCAGGGCCACAATAGGGAATCAAAGTTTTACATTGAAATAGATAGGCAAAATCTTTAAAAATCTTCTTCTCAAGAACCACTGGGCCAGAAAAGCTGAAACTTATGTAGAAGCATCCTGGGGTAGTGTAGATTCTAAATTCTTCAAATCATGGCCCCCGCGGGTAGGGCGGGGCCACAATAGGGAATCAAAGTTTAAAATATATAGGCAAAATCTTCAAAAATCTTCTTCTCAAGAACCACTGGGCCAGAGAACTGAAACATGTGGAATCATCCTGGGGAGTGTAGATTCTAATTTTTCAAATCTAGGCCCCCGGGGGTAGGATGGAGCCGCAATAAGTACTACAAGGGAGGGAGGGTCTGGTGAAGAACAGCAGGGCCAAAGTAACTCAGGTGAGCGTTGTGGCCCATGGGCCTCTTGTTAGAATATGGGCCATAACTCAAGAACCCCTTGGCTGTCAAATTTGTCACAGTGTATCCATGGCCCAAGGGCTCCCTTTTATAGTAAACTTAGGGTTATGACCCTTAAACAAGGGGAGATAATTAGGTAAATAAAACCAAAAGTACTGGTTGCTAAAAAATCGTCTTCTCAAGAACCACTAGGCAGATTATCACCAACTTTCACAAAAGGATGAGGATATATTGTAGATTAAAATTTGCACAGGGAATCGCTCTGGGACAAAGGGCTTGGTCTCAAGGTCACTTCAAAGTTGACCAAAATTACATGGTATTAAAATGTTGATATTTTGCTTACTATAAGGACTAGGATCATCAAATCTTGTCAGTTGATGCATCTAAGGACCTCGTATCATGTTGACTCAAAAGTAGTTCATGATTACCTACTTTTTAAATTTTGCAGCCATTCTATTTCAAAATGATTTAGAGGCATATTTTGAACAGTTTCAGGCCTATTATCATCAAACTTTTTCAGTGGACAAATGACAGAATGAGACCACTATTCTTTAAATTTGCTTGTTGTGTCTTAGGCTCATAATTCACATTATATCTACTGCAATCAACTTCAATGGATTCAAATATTTTTAATGAATTCTTATTTAAAAAAATTACTTGAATATATGTGTAAAAATTTACAAAAATTTAAATATATGTGTCTTTTTCCCCCCTTGTAAAACATTTGAATAAATGAACCCAAGAAGTACAATAAAACCATTTTTTCTCAATTTCAACTGGACCAAGATTAAACATCAAGATATCCAATGACTCCAAATAACCATGCAGGGTAAAAAACTTAAAGAATAAGGGGTTGGGAGTACCAACTCACTTCACCATATAAATGGTACATGTATTTAGATATCGGTTTTTGAGATAATTAAGTTTAACTTTTAAGTTAAAGGCTAAAAAAGATGTTATGTTAAAATTTTCCACAAGTGACACCGTGTCTTACCGAAATCATCCCTGTGCATTTCTTGTAAGAGTATTTTTCTACTTACTGATTGTCAAAGAATGGATATCCTCAATCAGTAACACATTTGGATTACTTACTATGTAGTTATGCTGTGTAAATGTTTTGTCAAGCAATTATTATGTCAGTGATGTAGCAAAACACTGATGATTCTGTAGTATGACACGTGTTACTAACATGATTGCATCAAAGATGTTAGATGAATAGAAAAGTCTAGAAATTAAAAATCAAAAGTCAAAGTTCAAGAAATGAGGGTCTGGGGGTTTTAGTGTTTTGGATACAATTTCAGGAGTACTGTTGGAGAGAGTACAGTTGCATTATATATCCTCATGCTCACTCCAGATTCAGAGTTCCGGAGATGAGGTCTCTTGATATTTGGGTCAAAGAAGAAAGAGAATGTTAGCAAAGTTGACAATCTAAACAGAAACATGTAACCTTTAGGTGGAAATTAAACAAATATTTATCCTTTTATTACGACGTCAACTTACAAGCTAAGAAGGAAGACCCACTCGTTGCTTTGCAACGAGCTTTGCTCTAGTTATTAGGTCTTTCCACCTTTCTGTGGAAAGACCTATTGATATTCTTCTGTTTATTATTATTATTATTATTATTATTATTATTATTATTTTTCCACCCCCTGATGTGATTCTATGTTTCAAGATCTATCGAAAAGATTTATAGTCTATAAGAATGTACTCTTTAAAAGATTTTTACAGTTGACCCTGCGTATATGAACTTTGACCCCTCCAAGAGTTATTACCCCTTTCGCAATAAAAGCTTGTTATCGCTACTCCTTCGAAACCGTAAATCGTAGAGCTACGAAACCTTCACCAATGTCTTCGACTAATTGAGGGGACTCTTCAATCTTTTCATTGCGAAAGTATTTGTGGACCCCTTTTATGAGTTATTGCCCCTGAAACTTTTTGAAGTTTACGAATAATATTTTTTTTTCAAAACGATAAGTCATAGAGACATGAAACCAACTGGATAAGATTCATTGACCTTTGACCTTAAAATATATACAAAGGTCAAAGGTCAAGGTCATTCAAAATATGAGAAATTAAGCTCTTTTTATATCTCTTTTGTCTTTCAACATATACTAAATATCTTTGCATCATTAATATGTCCTCTTCAAACCATTTCAAAGATTTCATACTTGTCCCCTAAGATTTACCCCTTTAAAAAGTATTGCCCCTTTTCCTGAAAACCTTGTTATCACTACTCCTCCGGAACCATAAACCGTAGAGACACAAAACCTTCACTAATGTCTTCAGGGTCTTTAGACACGACTTCAATCTATTCAGTGCGAAAGTATCCGATGACCCCTTATATGAGTTATCGCCCTTTAACGTCTTTGTGCTTACTATTAAACCTTATAACTTTAAAACTAAAAGTCGTAGAGGCATGGGGTCAAGTGCAATGTGACCCTTGACCTTTGACCTTGAAAATTTGTTCAAGGTCAAAGGTCAAGGTCATCTCAAAATTTTTAAAATTTTCATTTTTTCCATCTTTCAAGCCATTTCTGGTTTCTCTTGTATAAAAATAAATAGTAGAGAGTTAAATATGGAAAATATATGAAATTTAAAGAAGGTGGAAAGACCTCTAATTGTTCGAGAACAATTAGTCTACTAGTTATTATTAGGTCTTTCCACCTTTCTGTGGAAAGACCTATTGAAATGCTTATGTTTATTATTATTATTATTATTTTTCCGTTACCGCCTTTTGAACCGAAAGACTTTTCGAAGAACTTTATAGTTCATGATACTCGACATCAAAAGTTATTTCGAAAAACTACCCAACGAGTATGACCTATGACCCCTTTCGGAGTTCTTGCCCTTTGAACGAAAAACATTGTTATCGCTACTCCTTCGAAATCATAAACCGCAGAGGTTCGAAACCATTACCAATGTTTTCGACTACTTGAGAGGACTTTTCAATCTTTTCATTGTGAAATGATTTGTCGAGCCCTTTAATAAGTTATCGCCCCTGAGATTTTTTTGGTGTTTACGAATAATGAAAAATTTTCTTAATGATAAGTCGTAAAGAAATAGGACCAACTGCATAAGATTCTTTGACCTTATACCTTGAAGTTAAGGTCAAGGTCAAAGGTCAAGGTCATTCAAAATATAAGAAAATTAACTCTTTTTATAGCTCTTTTGTCTTTCAACATATACTACATATCTTTGCATCTTTAATTTGTCCTTCTAAAACTATTTTAAAGATTTCATTCTTGTCCCCCAAGCTTGACCCATTCAAAAGTTGTCACCCCTTTCGCAATGAAACCTTGTTATCGCTACTCCTCTGAAACCGTAAAGCGTAGAGATTCCAAACCTTCATCAGTGTCTTCGACTCATTTAGTGCACTCTTCAATCTATACAGTGCGAAAGGGTTCTTCGGCCCCTTCTATGAGTTACTGTCCCTGAAAGTTTTCGCTGCTTACATTTAATGAACTTTTTTTCAAAGGGTCTAACCTAGAGACATGGAACCAACTGCATGGGCATGTTTGACCTTTGACCTTGAAATGTAGGTCAAGGTCAAAGGTCAAGGTCATTGAAAACTATATAAATTGTTGATATCAGCTATTTATTTAAATGACCTTGACCTTTGACCTTGACCTTTGACCTTTAACCTTTGACCTTGACACTGACTCAAGGGTAAAAAAAATTCAGAACATGCATCTAGATTCATGTACATTTCAGTGTTGAACTCAGTTTAAAGCAAAGTTGTTGTTTTTTTTTTTTTTTAAATGACCTTGACCTTGACCTTTGACCCAAAGGTCACAATCAAGATTAAGTTCGTGGAGGTTGCTACAACTCTTACTTCTAAAAATGTTAGGAATAAATAAATAAATAATTCTCCTCAACCCCCCCCCCCCCTTTTGAAAAAAAAAAAAAATCAATAGCAACGTAGAAAATTTCTCTAAAACTCATACACCTCGGATCGACATAAGATTTTAAGAAACTGCAGAAAAGACCTCAAAGAAAGTTTCCTGAAAGTTTTACGGTGAGTCTCTGAAGTGTAACGAAATTATGAATTTTATCGGCAAATACTACATTTTTTTTTTCTATCTGAAATTTAGGTGCTGATGAGCATAAAAATGAATTTAAGCTTTTATCGGCTATTTCTTCAGTTGTTATTAATAGCATTCGATTCTCCTGCTCTAATACAATATTTTAATACCAAGCATTCTTGATTTCTTTAGTATGTGGGATTTATTTCAATTTTATTTAGATTTAATGTTAATGGAATGAGTCTCGAAAATAGCGATTTTTCCTATCAAATAAATTTCCACGCTCTCATTGACACCTTTTTTTTCTTCCTGAAATGCATGTCTGAAATTTAATTTATGCTAGTTACATTTAATTCAACCCACATGGAGATATTTATTAAATCTGACCTATTATTTTGAATCACCATATTCGGTCAAACCGAACGCGACATTTTTCATAAATTCGTAAACAAAGTCTCGGCACGGCAGTTCTAATGTATCCTAGGCTCTAGGTGATTAACTCCATTGATTTAGAGTATAAACCAACTCAAATAAATTATTTTTACAGAAAATCTGCTTTTTTATTATACACCAATCGTGTTTCTCAAAACAATTTATTACTGATTACTACATTGGACAACAAACAAAAGGACACGTGCTCTTATATTCCTAAACAACATATTTACTACCTCCATCTTCATCGGAGTGCGTGGCCTAATGGTTAGCGCACCTGCCTTTCAAACCAAGGAATTTGGGTTCGAACCCTGCTGGAGGAACCTCTTTTTTTTTTTTTTTTTTTTCCTCATTTCTTGCATTTTTCTTCTTTATTACAACCCAAATCTCATGGAAACACTTAAAAAGGTGGAAAGGCCTCTAATTGTTCTCTGAACAATTAGTCTCCTAGTTATTAGGTCTTTCCACCTTTCTGTGGAAAGACCTCTTGAAATGCTTATGTTTATTATTATTATTATTATTATTATTCTTTTTCTTCCCGGACTTTTGAAACCGCAAGACTTATCAAAAAACTTTATAGTTCATGATACTGGATATTAAAAGTTATTCCGAAAAACGACCCAACGTGTTTGACCTATGACCTCTTACAAAGTTATTGCCCCTTTCACAAGAATAGCTTGTTATCGCTACTCCTTCGAAACCGTAAATCGTAGAGATACAGAACCTTCACCAATGTCTTTGACTAATTGAGAGGACTTTTCAATCTATTCATTGCGAAATGATTTGTCGACCCCTTCAATGAGTTATTGCCCCTGAAAGTTTATGAAGTTTACAAATAATGAAAAATTTTCAAAACGATAAGTTGTACAGACATGGAACCAACTGCATTAGATTCTTTGACCTCAGATCTTGAAATTTTTTTCAAGGTCAAAGGTCAAGGTCATTCAAAATTTGAGAAATTAAGCTCTTTTTATATCTCTTTTGTCTTTCATTATATACTAAATCTCTTTGCATCTTTAATATGTCCTCTTAAAACTATTTCAAAGATTTCATACTTGTCCCCTAAGATTTACCCCTTTAAAAGTTATTGCCCCTTTTACTGAAAACATTGTTATCGCTACTCCTCCGAAACCGTAAACCGTAGAGACACAAAACCTTCACTAATGTCTTCAGGGTCTTTAGACACAACTTCAATCTATTCAGTGCGAAAGTATCCATTGACCCCTTATATGAGTTATTGCCCTTTAATGTATTTGCGATTACTATTAAACCTTATAACTTCAAAACTAAAAGGCATAGAAGCATGGGGTCAAGTGCAATGTGACCCTTGACCTTTGACCTTGAAAATTTGTTCAAGGTCAAAGGTCAAGGTCATTTCAAATTTGTTAAATTTTTCATTTTTTCTATCTTTCAAGCCATTTATGGATTCTTTTGGTATAAAAATTAACTTTATAGAGTAAAATGTGAAAAATATATGAAATTTAAAGAAGGTGGAAAGACCTCTAATTGTTCGAGAACAATTAGTTTACTAGTTATTATTATTATTATTCTTTTTCTTCCAGGACTTTTGAAACCACAAGACTTATCGAAAAACTTTATTGTTCATGATACTGGATATTAAAAGTTATTCCGAAAAACGACCCAACGTGTTTGACCTATGACCTCTTACAAAGTTATTGCCCCTTTTGCAAGAATAGCTTGTTATCGCTACTCCTTCGAAACCGTAAATCGTAGAGATACAGAACCTTCACCAATGTCTTTGACTACTTGAGAGGACTTTTCAATCTATTCATTGCGAAATGATTTGTGGACCCCTTCAATGAGTTATTGCCCCTGAAAGTTTTTGAAGTTTACAAATAATGAAAATTTTTCAAAATGATAAGTCGTAGAGACATGGAACCAACTGCATTAGATTCTTTGACCTCAGACCTTGAAATTTTTGTAAAGGTCAAAGGTCAAGGTCATTCAAAATTTGAGAAATTAAGCTCTTTTTATATCTCTTTTGTCTTTCATTATATACTAAATCTCTTTGCATCTTTAATATGTACTCTTCAAACTATTTCAAAGATTTCATACTTGTCCCCTAAGATTTACCCTTTTAAAAGTTATTGCCCCTTTCATTGAAAACCTTGTTATCGCTACTACTCCGAAACCGTAAACCGCAGAGACACGAAACCTTCACTAATGTCTTCAGGGCCTTTAGACACAACTTCAATCTATTCAGTACGAAAGGATCCGATGACCCCTTATATGAGTTATTGCCCTTTAACATCTTTGCTCTTACTATTCAACCTTATAACTTTGAAACTAAAAGTCGTAGAAGCATGGGGTCAAGTGCAATGTGACCCTTGACTTATGAACTTAAATAATTGTTCAAGGTCAAAGGTCAAGGTCATTTAAATTTTTTTAAAATTTCATTTTTTCCATCTCTCAAGCCATTTCTTGTTTCTTTTGTATAAAAATAAACAATAGAGAGTTAAATATGAAAAATATATGAAATTTGAAGAAGGTGGAAAGACCTCTAATTGTTCGAGAACAATTAGTCTACTAGTTATTATTCTTCTTCCACTGATTTTTTGTTTCGATGTTTATCGAAAAGATTATTCGTTGACCGTAAAGGTCATAAAAAGTTAGGAACAAATTTGACCCAACGCGTATAACCTATGACCCCTTTCGCAGTTATTGCCCCTTTTGATAGAAACCTTGTTATCGCTACTCCTCCGAAACCATAAACCGTAGAGGTACGGAACCTTCACAAATGACTTCGACTAATTGAGGGGACTCTTCAATCTTTTCATTGCGAAAGTATTCGTCAACCCCTTTTATGAGTTATTGCCCCTGAAAGTTTTTGATGTTTACAAATAATTAAAAATTTTCAAAACAATAAGTTATAGAGACATGGGACCAACTGGATAAGATTCTTTGACCACAGATCTTGAAATTTATGTCAAGGTCAAAGGTCAAGGTCATTCAAAATATAAGAAATTAAGCTCTTTTTATATCTCTTTTGTCTTTCAACATATACTAAATATCTTTGCATCATTAATATGTCCTCTTAAAACTATTTCAAAGATTTCATACTTGTCCCCTAAGATTTACCCCTTTAAAAGTTATTGCCCCTTTTACTGAAAACCTTGTTATCGCTACTCCTCCGAAACCGTAAACCGTAGAGACACAAAACCTTCACTAATGTCTTCAGGGTCTTTAGACACAACTTCAATCTATTCAGTGCGAAAGTATCCATTGACCCCTTATATGAGTTATTGCCCTTTAATGTATTTGCGCTTACTATTAAACCTTATAACTTCAAAACTAAAAGGCATAGAAGCATGGGGTCAAGTGCAATGTGACCCTTGACCTTTGACCTTGAAAATTTGTTCAAGGTCAAAGGTCAAGGTCATTTCAAATTTGTTAAATTTTTCATTTTTTCTATCTTTCAAGCCATTTATGGATTCTTTTGGTATAAAAATTAACTTTATAGAGTAAAATGTGAAAAATATATGAAATTTAAAGAAGGTGGAAAGACCTCTAATTGTTCGAGAACAATTAGTTTACTAGTTATTCTTCTTCTTCTTAATTTTTTTCTTCCGCTGATTTTTTGTTTCGACATTTATCGAAAAGATTTTTTGTTCATCGTAAAAGTCATAAAAAGTTATGCACAAATTTGACCCAACGCGTATAACCTATGACCCCTTTCACAGTTATTGCCCCTTTCTCTAGAAACCTTGTTATCGCTACTCCTCCGAAACCGTAAACTGTAGAGTTACGAAACCTTCACCAATGTCTTCGATTAATTGAGAAGACTTTTCAATCTATTCATTACGAAAGGATTCGTTGAGCCCTTTTATGAGTTATTGCCCCTGAAAGTTTTTGAAGTTTACAAATAATGAAAAATTTTCAAAACGGTAAGTCGTAGAGACATGAAACCAACTGCATTAGATTCTTTAACCCTAGACCTTGAAGATTATGTCAAGGTCAAAGGTCAAGGTCATTCCAAATATGAGAAATAAAGCTCTTTTTATAGCTCTTTTGTCTTTCAACATATACAGTATATCTTAACATCTTTAATATGTACTTTTAAAACTATTTCAAAGATTTCAATCTTGTCCCCTAAGCTTAACCCTTTTAAAAGTTATTGCCCCTTGTGCGAAAAACCTTGTTATCGCTACTCCTCTGAAACCATAAACCGCAGAGACACCAAACCTTCACTAATGTCTTGAGGGTCTTTAGACACAACTTCAATCTTTTCAGTGCGAAAGTATCCGGTGACCCCTTATATGAGTTATCGCCCTTTAACGTCTTTGCACTTACTAGTAAACCTTATAACTTTAAAACTAAAAGTCGTAGAAGCATGGGGTTAATTGCAATATGACCCTTGACCTTTGACCTTGAAAATTTGTTCAAGGTCAAAGGTCAAGGTCATTTCGAAATTTTTAAAATTTTCATTTTTTCCATCTCTCAAGCCATTTCTGGTTTCTTTTGTATAAAAATAAACAGTAGAGAGTTAAATGTGAAGAATACATGAAATTTAAAGAAGGTGGAAAGACCTCTAATTGTTTGAGAAAAATTAGTCTACTAGTTATTCTTCTTATTATTAGGTCTTTCCATCTTTCTGTGGAAAGACCTCTTGAAATGCTTCCGTTTATTATTAGGTCTTTCCACCTTTCTGTGGAAAGACCTCTTGAAATGCTTATGTTTATTATTATTATTATTATTATTATTCTTTTTCTTCCCGGACTTTTGAAACCGCAAGACTTATCAAAAAACTTTATTGTTCATGATACTGGATATTAAAAGTTATTCCGAAAAACGACCCAACGTGTTTGACCTATGACCTCTTACAAAGTTATTGCCCCTTTCGCAAGAATAGCTTGTTATCGCTACTCCTTCGAAACCGTAAATCGTAGAGATACAGAACCTTCACCAATGTCTTTGACTACTTGAGAGGACTTTTCAATCTATTCATTGTGAAATGATTTGTCGACCCCTTCAATGAGTTATTGCCCCTGAAAGTTTTTGAAGTTTACAAATAATGAAAATTTTTCAAAACGATAAGTCGTAGAGACATGGAACCAACTGCATTAGATTCTTTGACCTCAGACCTTGAAATTTTTGTAAAGGTCAAAGGTCAAGATCATTCAAAATTTGAGAAATTAAGCTCTTTTTATATCTCTTTTGTCTTTCATTATATGCTAAATCTCTTTGCATCTTTAATATGTACTCTTCAAACTATTTCAAAGATTTCATACTTGTCCCCTAAGATTTACCCTTTTAAAAGTTATTGCCCCTTTCATTGAAAACCTTGTTATCGCTACTACTCCGAAACCGTAAACCGCAGAGACACGAAACCTTCACTTATGTCTTCAGGGCCTTTAGACACAACTTCAATCTATTCAGTGCGAAAGGATCCGATGACCCCTTATATGAGTTATTGCCCTTTAACATCTTTGCTCTTACTATTCAACCTTATAACTTTGAAACTAAAAGTCGTAGAAGCATGGGGTCAAGTGCAATGTGACCCTTGACTTATGAACTTAAATAATTGTTCAAGGTCAAAGGTCAAGGTCATTAAATTTTTTTTTTAAATTTCATTTTTTCCATCTCTCAAGCCATTTCTTGTTTCTTTTGTATAAAAATAAACAATAGAGAGTTAAATATGAAAAATATATGAAATTTAAAGAAGGTGGAAAGACCTCTAATTGTTCGAGAACAATTAGTCTACTAGTTATTATTATTATTCTTCCGCTACGGCTTTTTGATCCGAAAGACTTATCGAAAAACTTTATAGTTCATGATACTCGACTACTTAAATTATTTCGAAAAACATGTGGCCAGCTATTTAACCTTTGACCCTTTCGTAGTTATTGCCCCTTGCACAAAAATCCTTGTTATCGCTCCTCCTTAGAAACCGTAAACCATAGAGGTACGAAACCTTCACCAGTGTCTTTGACTAATTAAGAGGACTCTTCAATCTTTTCATTGCGAAAGTATTCATTGACCCCTTTATGAGTTATTGCCCCTGAAAGTTTTTGATGTTCACGAATAATTAAATTTTTTTAAAACGATAAGTCGTAGAGACATGGGACCAACTGCATAAGATTCATTGACCTTTGACCTTAAAATATATGCAAAGGTCAAAGGTCAAGGTCATTCAAAATATGAGAAATTAAGCTCTTTTTATATCTCTTTTGTCTTTCAACATATACTTAATATCTTTGCATCATTAATATGTCCTCTTAAAACTATTTCAAAGATTTCATACTTGTCCCCTAAGATTAACCCCTTTAAAAGTTATTGCCCCTTGTGCGAAAAAGCTTGTTATCACTACTCCTCCGTAACCGTAAACCGTAGAGACACAAAACCTTCACTAATGTCTTCAGGGTCTTTAGACACAACTTCAATCTATTCAGTGCGAATTTATTTGATGACCCCTCATATGAATTATCGCCCTTTAACATCTCTGTGCTTACTATTAAACCTTATAACTTTAAAACTATAAGTCATAGAAGCATGGGGTCAAGTGCAATGTGATTCTTGATCTTTGACCTTCAATATGTGGGAAAGGTCAAAGGTCAAGGTCATTTCAAAATTTTTAAAATTTCATTTTTTCTATCTTTCCAGCCATTTATGGATTCTTTTTGCATAAAAATTAACATTTTAGAGAGTAAAGTATAAAAATAATAGAAATTTAAAGAAGGTGGAAAGACCTCTAATTGTTCGAGAACAATTAGTCTACTAGTTATTTTTCTTCCGCTGATTTTTTGTTTCGACATTTATCGAAAATATTTTTTGTTCATCGTAAAGGGCATGAAAAGTTATGAACAAATTTGACCCAACGGATATAACCTATGACCCATTTCGCAGTTATTGCCCCTTTTGCTAGAAACCTTGTTATCACTACTCCGACGAAACCGTAAACCGTAGAGGTATGAAACCTTCATCAATGTCTTCGACTAACTTAGTACTTGCTTCAATGTATTCATTGCGAAAATGTTCATTGACCCCTTTTATGAGTTACTGCCCCTGAAAGTTTTTGAAGTTTACAAATAATAAAAAAATTTCAAAACGATAAATCGTAGAGACATGAAACCAACTGCATTAGATTCTTTGCCCTTAGACCTTGAAGTTTATGTCAAGGTCAAAGGTCAAGGTCATTCCAAATATGAGAAATAAAGCTCTTTTGATAGCACTTTTGTCTTTCAACATATACAGTATATCTTAACATCTTTAATATGTACTTTTAAAACTATTTCAAAGATTTCAATCTTGTCCCCTAAGCTTAACCCTTTTAAAAGTTATTGCCCCTTGTGCGAAAAACATTGTTTTCGCTACTCTTCTGAAACCGTAAACCGCAGAGACACAAAGCCTTCACTATCGTATTCAGGGTCTTTAGACACAACTTCAATCTATTCAGTGCGAAAGTATCCGGTGACCCCTTATATGAGTTATCACCCTTTAACGTCTTTGCGCTTACTAGTAAACCTTATAACTTTAAAACTAAAAGTCGTAGGAGCATGGGGTTAATTGCAATGTGACCCGTGACCTTTGACCTTCAATATTTGTTCAAGGTCAAAGGTCAAGGTCATTTCAAAATTTTTAAAGTTTTCATTTTTTCCATCTCTCAAGCCATTTCTGGTTTCTTTTATAAAAAAAATAAACAGCAGAGAGTTGAATGTGAAAAATATATGAAATTTAAAGAAGGTGGAAAGACCTCTAATTGTTCGAGAACAATTAGTCTACTAGTTTTCTTCTTTTTTCTTCTTTCTTTGTTTTTTTTTTCTTTTGAAAGCCAAATGATATGGAAACATGTTTCTCAAAACTATTTAATACTGATTACTATGTCTAACCAATGCAAGTATTCCTAAAGCATTATTTTACTACGTACGTCTTCATCGGAATCCGTGGCGTAGTGGTTAGCGCGCCTGCCTTTCAAGCGAAAGGTTTTGAGTTCTAGCCCTGCTGAAAACACTTTTTTTCTTCATTTTTCTTCTTTTTTACAACCCAAATTACATGGAAATACTTAGAAAGGTGGAGAGACCTCTAATTGTTCTGTGAACAATTAGTCTACTAGTTAGGTCTTTCCACCTTTCTGTGGAAAGACCTCTTGAAATGCTTATGTTTATTATTATTTTATTTTTCACCAGGACTTTTGAAACCGCAAGACTTATCGAAAAACTTTATAGTTCATGATACTGGATATAAAAAGTAATTTCGAAAAACGACCCCCCGTGTTTGACCCATGACCTCTTACGAAGTTATTGCCCCTTTTGCAAGAATAGCCTGTTATCGCTACTCCTTCGAAACCATAAACCGTAGAGATACAGAACCTTCACCAATGTTTTCGACTACTCGAGAGGACTTTTCAATCTTTTCATTGCGAAACGATTTGTCGAGCCCTTTAATAAATTACTGCCCCTGAGAGTTTTTGATGTTTACGAATAATGACAAAATTCTCTAAACGATAAGTCGTAAAGACATGGGACCAACTGCATTAGATTTTGTGACCTCTGACCTTGAAATTTTTTTGAAGGTCAAAGGTCAAGGTCATTCAAAACATGAGAAAATTAGCTTTTTTAATATCTCTGTTGTCTTTCAACATACACTAAATACCTTTCATCTGTAATATGTCCTTCTAAAACTATTTCAAAGATTTCATTCTTGTCCCCCGAGCTTGACCCATTCAAAAGTTGTCACCCCTTTTGCAACAAAACCTTGTTATCGCTACTCCTCCGAAACCGTAAACCGTAGAGATTCCAAACCTTCATCAGTGTCTTCGACTCATTTAGTACTCTCTTCATTCTATCATTGCGAAAGCATTCTTTGGTCCCTTGTATGAGTTACTGCCCCTGAAAGTTTACGCTACTTACATTTAATGAACTTATTTTTAAAACGGTGTATCCTAGAGACATGGGACCAACTGCATCGGCATATTTGACCTTTGACCTTGAAATATAGGTCAAGGTCAAAGGTCAAGGTCATTTAAAAACATAAGAAATCCCTTATATATGTGTAAAATATAGCAATTCACCAAATGACCCTGAACTTTGACCTTGACCTTTGACCTTGGGTCAAATAGAAAAGTTAGGACATGCATCCAGCTCCAGTATCAGGTAAAAATACAGAAGGTAAAGATTTTTTTTTTTGAATGACCTTGACCTTTGACCTTGACTCAAAGGTCACAATAAGGCCTAAGGATGTGGAAGTAGTTACGATTCGTAGTTTAAAAGAGGCATAAGATAAATAATTCACCCCCCCTCCTTCTTAAAAAAAAAATCACATCAACAACAATGTAGAATATTACTCTAGAATTCAAACCAGACCTCAGATCGACACCAAATTTGGTACAAATGTAGTATAGACCTCAGAGAAACTTTCTGGAGAGTTTTACGGTGAGTCTTATAAGTTTATAGAAGTCATGAAGTTTCACGGCAAAAACTACAAGTTCTGTTGTGTTTGAAATTTAAGTGCAGGTGAACGAAGAAATGATCTAAACCTTTTATCGGCTATTTCTTCAGATGTCGTTAGTAGCATTTAATTCTCCTGATATGATACGACATTTTAATACCAAGCATTCTCTCTTTCTTTTACATTTGGAATTTATTTGATTTTTATTTAGAATTAATCAGTTTCCAGAAATAGCGATTTTCGGTATATTAAAAACAATTCTCGCTTTCATTGTCGTGTTTCCCTTCTAAAAATGCATGTTGGGAATTTAATTTGGGCTACACATATTTAATTTAACCCAAAGAAATGCTTATTTAAATGTTTCATATTTATTTCAGGATATTCAGTCAGAAATGTTAAAATCCGAACCCGATCTTTTAAGCTTACAACGAAGCTATTTACAAAAAATTCAGCATGCTCACAATATCGATGAATCGGGCTTACAGTCCATTAATACATTTTCATTAGGGAACAGTGTTAACGTTTTCTCACGCAGCCCGTCCCTTGTTATTTTATATACTGCTTGCAAGTTCAGGAACTATTTCCTTTTACGGAACTTCTTTCTTCCCCTACCGATTCTAAAAATACGCTTGCATTTCTTCTATAGTCTTAAACAATTAACTTACGTATGTTATCGGAATGCGTGGTTGAATGGTTAGCGCACCTGCCTTTCAACCCAAGGGTTCTGAGTTCGAGCCCAGCTGGAGAAGCATTTTTTTTTTTTTTTTCATTTTTTGCATTTTTCTTCTTTTTTTCAACCCAAATGACACGGAAACACTTAATAAGGTGGAAAGGCCTCTAATTGTTCTCTGAACAATTAGTCTCCTAGTTATTCTTCTTCCTTTGATTTCTGGTTTCGATGTTTATCGAAAAGATTGTTCGTTAACTGTAAAGGTCATAAAAAGTTAGGAACAGATTTGACCCAACGCATATAACCTATGACCCCTTTCGCAGCTTTTGCCCCTTTTGATAGAAACCTTGTTATCGCTACTCCTTCGAAACCGTATACCGTAGAGATACAGAAGCTTCACCAATGTCTTCAACTAATTGAGGGGACTCTTCAATCTTTTCATTGCGAAAGTATTTGTCAACCCCTTTTATACGTTCTTGCCCCTGAAAGTCTTTGATGTTCACAAATAATTTAAAATTTTCAAAACCATAAGTCATAGAGACATGGGACCAACTGCATAAGATTCATTGACCTTTGACCTTAAAGTATATGCAAAGGTCAAGGTCATTCCAAAAATGAGAAATTAAGCTCTTTTTACAGCTCTTTAGTCTTTCAACATATACTATATGTCTTTGCATCATTAATATGTACTCTTAAATCTATTTCAAAGATTTCATTCCCCTAAGCTTAACCCCTTTGAAAATTATTGCCCCTTGTGCAAAAAACCTTGTTATCACTACTCTTCTGAAACCGTAGACCGTAGAGACATTAAACCTTCACTTATGTCTTCAGGGTCTTTAGACACAACTTCAATCTATACAGTGCGAAAGGATCTGATGACCCTTTATATGAGTTATCGCCCTTTAACGTCTTTGCGCTTAATACTAGGCGTTATAACTTTAAAAGTATAAGTCCTAGAAACATGAAACCAATTGCAATGTGATTCTTGACCTTTGACCTTCAATATGTGGTAAAGGTCAAAGGTCAAGGTCATTTCAAATTTTTTAAATTTTTCATTTTTTCAATCTTTCAAACTGTTTTTGGATTCTTTTTGTATAAAAATTAACCTTAGAGAGTAAAATATAAAAAATAAAGAAATTTAAGAAGGTGGAAAGACCTCTAATTGTTCAAGAACAATTAGTCTACTAGTTTTCTTTAAGATTCTTTGCAAGTTATTTAAAACAGTTCATTTTCTCATAAACTAGGTATATGGATGAGCAAGAATACCTCCATTGTGACGTCATAATGCCACACTTGACGTCAAAACTAAAGTGCAAACTCTTTTGTTTCAAAAATAATCGTTTGCGTCGCTTTCTTTGTTCATATCCCCAAGAATTTTTTTTAAAAAAATTCTCAAATATACATTCCCGTGAGCATGATGAGTTGAAATGTGCGTGCGCGCGTGTGTGTGTGTGTGTGTGGGTGGGTGGGTGAGGGTGTGTGTGTGTGTGTTTTACATTTAATATATGCTCAAAATGATTTTCTCTCTATGGTTTATACATCTGTAGTGAAAAGTTGGCCCAAATTACCTGGTACGACCTCTAGTCACTCCTAGTAAGCTTGTTATTGCTTCCCGCCATTTACAACAACTCTTCAGCCTCCTGATGTACATATATTCCAAAGTGGTGGCTAATTGCCCAAAAGTGTCATTCTCTTGGAGGTGACTAATGACCCAAATTATATAAACAAACTTCCCTTCTTCTTTTAAGAAAGAAAACTGCTGTCTATCCCTGTGGCAGCAATAACCAAAAGTCAACTAAATACTGGTTTTGCAAACTTAACATATATACACTATTTACAAAGTTTCCTAGAGATTCTTTACTGTCTCAAGCACTTGTTTACCCAAACACCATGTTGTAGTGCTTGGAGTAAATTCAGACACTCGTGCTCCTTTGTGAGACTCTGGCTTCAAATAATGCAGGTTGTACCAATGTCTATTGTTTCCAGTTGCTTTACCAGCTCGTCCAATGACTTTTGCAACACAACTCTCCCCACTCTGTAAATCTTGATACTTGACAACTTGTCCTTTCTTTAACTCAAATTGTTCGTTATTGCCCTCATGATGTTCGTTGTCCACTCCACCATTTTGTTCATCCAAGTTATCCTGTTCAACTTCAGAGTCACTGCTATTTTCTTCTACGCAATTATCTCTTTCCTGCTGTTGTGCTATTACTTTGTCTCCTTTGGATTCATCTGCATTGTCTTCCACAGCTGTGTTTGTTTTTCTTATTCTACACTGGTGCACACGAACACAAATTCCTCCATGTCTTACAAAAATAACTGAACCGTCTTGCCCTATAACTACACCAGGGCCTTTCCACTTTTCACTATCTGGGCGTTTGTAGTAAACATGATCTCCATTCTGGTACTGATCATCACTTGATCGTGTTTGTTTCCTCAATGCTCTTCTGATTCTTTCAGAACACTCGCTTTTTGTGAAAGCTGTTTTAGAGGAGTGTAGTGCCTCGATGTGTTTCCCAACCAATGTACTCATAGTAGTACCCTCCAGAGCTGGTGGTCTGTCTATTAGAACACTAGGAAGATTGGGGTTACGTCCATATACCAGTTGATAGGGACTAAAACCATGCACATTATGTAGAGCATTTTTAGCCATAAGTGCCCAGTTTAATGCTGTCTCTCATTCACAGTCATTCTCAGCTCTTAATTTCTGAAGAATTTCTGTCAGAGTTCTATTATGACGCTCTAATAAACCATTACTCCATGGACTGTATGCAGCAGTCGTCTTCACTTCCATATTGAAATTTTCTGCCATGTCGCGAACTTCTTCATTATTGAATTCACCGCCATTATCGCTATACAGACATTTTGGAGCTCCATGTTTTGACAACCAACATTCAAAGAATTTTTTCACAAATTCCGATGACTTTTTAGCTCACCTGAGCCAAAGGCTCAAGTGAGCTTTTCTGATCAAAATTTGTCCATTGTCGTCGTAAACTTTTCACATTTTCATCTTCTTCTCCAGAACCACTGGGCCAATTTCAACCAAAATTGCCACAAAGTATCCTTGGGTGAAGGGGATTCAATTTTGTTCAAATGAAGGGCCACGCCCTCTTTCAAGGGGAGATAATTAAGAATTAGTGAAAAAATAAATGCATCATTTCAAAATCTTCTTCTCAAGAACCATAGGGCCAGGAAAGATGAAACTCATGTGGAAGCATCTTCAGGTAGTGTACATTCAAGTTTGTTCAAATCATGACCCCTGGGGTAGGGCGAGGCCACAATGGAGGATCAAAGTTTTCCATAGAAATATATAAGAAAAATCTTTAAAAATCTCATTCTCAAGAACAGCAAAGCCATGATGAGTCATATTTATATGGAAGCATCCTCAGGTAGTGTAGATTCAAGTTTGTTCAAACCATGACCCCCGGGGGTAGGGCGGGGCCACAATGGAGAATCAAAGTTTTACGAAGAAATATATAGGAAAAATCTTCTTCTCAGGAACAGCAAAGTCCAGATTGTTCATATTTATATGGAAGCATCCTCAGGTAGGGTAGATTCAAATTTATTCAGATCATGACCCACGGGGGTAGGATGGGGCCACAATGGAGGATCAAAGTTTTACATAGAAATGTATAGGAAAAATTTTAAAAATCTTCTTCTCAAGAACTGATCATATTTATGTGGAAGCATCCTCAGGTAGTGTAGATTCTATTTTGTTCAAATCATGACCCCCGTGGGTAGGATGGGGCCACAAAGTCTTAAATAGAAATATATAGGAAAATATCTTCTTCTGAAGAACTGCAAACCATGATTAGTCATTTTGATATGGAAGCATCCTCAGGTAGTGTAGATAAAATTTTGTTCAAATGATGACCCCCAGGGGTTGGGTGGAGCCCATTGGGGGATCGAAAGTTTTACATAAGAACATATAGAAAAAATATTTCTTCTCAAGAACAGGAAAGCTGTGTTTAGTCATATTGATATGGAAGCATCCTCAGGTAGTGTAGATTCAAGTTCAAATGATGACCCCTGGGATAGGGAGGAACCACAATGGGGGATCAAATTTTTACAAAGGAATATATGGGGAAAATTTTTTTAAATCTTCTCAAGTAACCCCCCCCCCCCCGGGTAATCTTTTCAATACTGAACTGATTTGTGCTTTTGCCTAGCCAATGTGCTCAGGTGAGCGATGTGGCCCATGGGCCTCTTGTTGGATTTCATGATGCTCCCGGCACTGAAGCGAGTGAACTCATCAATGACATGTAAGTACCACAGTCCTGGTTCCAATTCGTGAAGGTCCACAGCTACAGACTCATTGAAGTCTGTTGCTAATGGCAATCCTACAACAGGTCTTGGTGCTGGTCTTTTGTACTTAACACAAGTTTCACAACTTTCACATACAGACTGCAGCAACTCCATCGTTTCTTTGTCGGTTGTCCTAGCACTTTTCAATAACCTAGCCAGTCTTTCTTGCGTTGTATGTCCAAACTGTTTGTGGAGCTTCATCACTACTTTTTTTTCTTTTCAGCTTTGTTCATGTTTTCTGTGACCTCTAGAATTTTTTCTTTCAATAAGCTACCCTCGTTTGTGGATGAATCTTTCAGAATTCTTACACAGTAATGTCCACTTGTGGTGAATTCCAAGCTCACTGGCCGATTAAACATACTTGCTCTTTCATTTTTCAAGTCCAGAACTGTTTCTGCCTTTTTTAGTGATGATTTACTTAATAAAAGAGGGATATCAGCTTTTACAATTTCTGTTTCTATGTTGCATTTTGTTTTCCCAATAACAGCCGGTATTGTAGCACGCTGGAACGAGTAGATTATTTTGCCATCTCCAAACTTGAATGCACGACGACTTGTGACTGTTGGTATTTTCTCATGTACTTCCTTACAGAACAAATCAAACCATTTCTCTCCACACACTGTACGGGTGCAAGCTGTATCAATGACTGCCGCTCCTAGAGTCTCTAAGATGAAAATATCATTCATGGTTGGTTTATCTTTCGTAAGTAAAGTAGCATTGCAATCCTCAACCGTGTCCGAGTCACATTCTGCCAACTGTACTGAAGCTCTTTTCTCTGGACAGTCTTTTGCCCAATGAAAAACACTCTGGCATATTGCACACTTTGTTCTTTTATCAAATTTGTTTAGAGGATTTGTCCCTCGTTGCTTGCAGTTCAGTTTCTTCTGATGTGTGAAAAAAACAGGTTCTTGTTTGACTGTAATGATTGGGTTATCAGTTTTCACATCTAAACTAGAACTCACACTTTCACCAAAAATCCTTTGTAATGCTGACTTCATAGCTTTGTACTTAAAGTCGATCGGTGCATGCAGTTAATGCTAACTGTTTCTCTTGTATGGAAAGTCCTGCATTGTCCAATATTTTAAAAGCAAGAACTGCCTCAGGGAGTGCCATGTCAAATTTTTGGGCCTTGTTGTATCGTTTATCAAACTCAACAATGTAATCAGATATTTTCGTACTTTCTGTTTTCTTAAACACATCAAAGTTTTTGTAGGCCTCATATGCCTTATCTTTGTCATCTCGAAGAAAAACTTTATCTAATTGTGCCATTAGTTTCTTCATACCGTCTTCTTTTCCTAATTCTTCCGCTGGAAGCTCCATTGCTGTTTCCCTAGCATTTCCAGTCAGGGACAATGACACAGCCAGGGCTTGTTTTTCTTTCTTCAGTTCTGTTACCAGTTGCCACACTGCAACTTCGTTTTTCCATGTTTCATAGGTCATGGACTTTTGATCAAATGCTGGAGGGTTCTTGAAGCTACTAGCCATGGTTATTCTCTGTTTACACGCTCTGCTACCATGAAAAGTTGGCCCAAATTACCTGGTACGACCTCTAGTCACTCCTAGTAAGCTTGTTATTGCTTCCCGCCATTTACAACAACTCTTCAGCCTCCTGAGGTACATATATTCCAAAGTGGTGGCTAATTGCCCAAAAGTGTCATTCTCTTCTTTTGGAGGTGACTAATGACCCAAATTATATTAACATATAGCACCTCGATTGTCAGATTTATATCTTTTTTTTTATTTAGAAGAAATTATATTTTCGTCTATCATTCTTACACGTGTATATTTTGCTAGATTTGTGAAATCTTGCAAAAGGAAACTTTTCTTTCTTCAAAAGAAGATCGGGTGTTGAGTTTCAATTGTTGACCAAATACGTACGACGCATTACAACAAATGTTTACGCAATATATGCAACGATGATTCAATGTTTGCATGGTCGATGTAAGTGTTGAAAATGCTAGAGAAGATCTTACAGAGGAAAACAATTTCCTCTGCAATATTTTTAAAAATATGTGTTCATGTCCAGCATGCAACGTCAAACTGATCTAGACATATCAAAATCGCATTCGTCCATCTGTTCATTCATATTCATTAATAACTGGGGAAAAAAACCACGCTGTCTGAAGCTTCTAGGAAATAAATATCTATACGTGGATGTAGATCAGATAGTAAAGAATCCGACCTCGAATAGAATTCTAATATTTTAATTAAAACTAGAGGACATAGAGATCCAGATATAAATTAAAATTAATTATTGAAATAGAGTCCAATGTTCAGAACTACGATAAAAGCTATACGTGTTTAAACGTAAAAATGACACATGAAAAAAAAATTGTCGACGCTCACCAACACTCTGCAATGTCACATCTTTATCTTATTCTTTTTCTGTTCTAGAAATATTGCCACGAGGACTTTTTGTTACGTGCGCAATCATATCAAGCTACTTATTCCGGAAATGCATGGTTACCGTGAACTTTCTTTTTTTAAACATCACATAAGTCGATCACGTGACGCCTTGCAATCGCTTCCTTAAATCTCACCCTATTTGACCTTAAAAAGATTTCAAAACACATTGTATGCTGTTCTCCATCTTTGGAAGAATTGTGAATTTTTTTTAAAAAGATTTAAATCGTTTAAATTTCTTTTTAACCTTCAAAAGATTCCAAATCACTCTCATTTATGTTCTCATTATTTTAGATGCTCTTGATTACATATTTTAAGGCTTTTAAACTATTCCAAATTTGAAAATTTTTGAAGTTTTAAATGCTATAATAAAAATTCATCAAGTAGGAGCTTATCGATTTAAACATTAGAGGATATATCAAAATCTTACGGTTTTAAAATTTGAAGGTATAGTATTCAAAACTGTCAATGATTTAAATTGAATACATAAATTTTCAGAACCTCGGGTATATTGATTGATTGATTGTATTTTGTTTAACGTCCCTCTCGAGAATTTTTCACTCATATGGAGACGCCACCACTTGCCGGTGGAGAGCTGCAAATTTTGTCCTATACTCGGCACTTACGGCCATTGAGCAGTGAGGGATCTTTTTCATGCCAGCACCCACTGCGACACGGGACCTCGGTTTATACGGTCTCATCCGAAGGACCGGTCTCCACGTCCCACAGTGGGATTCGAACCCGCGACGTAAGCATCAACTCCTTACTTCGCGACTCTAGAGCAGACGCTCCAACCACTGCGTCACGCGGGCGACACCTCGGGCATATTATGAAATCACTATTTCAGACTTTATTGAATGCCCTTGCTTTTTTAGGTCACTGTGTATTACACATCGTTGAAGAAAATCAATAACTTATACATGGGCCGTCAAAATTCTCTAACACACCTAAGCTCATATTTTCTTTATAAGTGCACCTAAAATCAAAACAATTACACTGTAAGAAAGGTCACAGGAAGATCTATCAGACGGTGTAAAAAGTTTTAAAATTGGTCAAGAAATAACAGAGTAATGATTTTTAAAAAGAAATCAAAGGTTAAAGAGTACGGTCATCCACAAGTGTCCCTGATAATGAGTTTGACATGTCCTGTCAAAAAAAGCTAACATACCTGAGCTCATATTTTCTTTATTAGTGCATTTACAAACAAAAGAAATATATTGTTGGAAAGGTCTCGTAAAGATCTATTGATTGATTGTTTGTTGTTTAACGTTCCTCTCGAGAATTTTTCACTCATATGGAGACGCTCGTAAAGATGTAAAAAGTTTTAAAATCGGTCAAGAAATAAAAGAATAATGATTTTTTTAAAGAAAAGTTCTAAGAGTACATTACAGTTGCATTCAAGTGTCCTAACACACCTGAGCTTATATATTGTTTACTAATGTACTCACATGCAAAACAAATGCATTTTTGGAAGTTCTTGTCAAGTTCTATTTAACAATATCAAAAAAAAAAAAAATTAAAATTTGATAAAAAAAATTTTTTTGAAAAATTTAACTCTAAAATTTGAAAACTTTAAAAATCTTATCTTATATTGTTTATTAATGAACTCACATGCATCTTAAAATTTCAAAAGTCAGGTGCACATGTACATGTAAAGGTCACATTCTATCATTCCTGAAAATTTCAAATTTCTTTTTGCGCAGTTTTTTCGGAGTAGGACAGACCATAATTGCAGCAAAACGTCAAAAATACGTCATATTTCGCGACCGGAAGTGAAATCATCAAAAATGAAAAAAAAGTCCCGAGAAAACATTGTTCCCTATCATCTCTGAAAGTTTCATAAAAATCTACTGTACCGTTACTGAGATACCGGTGTAGGAAAATAATAATAATAGGGAAAAGAAACAGTGCAATAATAGAAGGGTCTAATGCTGAAGACGGAAGACCCTAATAAGAAACTTGAAAAAGAAACATAATAATAATAGAAGGGTCTTCCGCTGAAGACAGAAGACCCTAATAAAACTAGATGCGATCTCGTTGCGAGCAACGAGTGGGTCTTCCGTCCGATTTTCGATGAGATAAAAATTTGACCGAGATTTTCGTTTAAAAATATTGATTTAAATAAATTGTTAAGCGGAAAAATTTTGCTTAGTTATGTGTAACAAAATATCGATCATTAAAAAAGTTATAGATTAAAGTTTTTCCGCTCATCTTGGGCCCTTGAGTGTTCAGCCCCTATTTCTTGATATCATCTTAAAGCTTTCGTGATTTTGAACACTTTTTGTTCAACAATTTTTCAGAAATTCTTTTTCGTTATATATATATATATATATATATATATATATATATATATATATATATATATATATATATATATATATATATATATATATATATATATATATACACCATTCATAACAATTTTTTTTATTGGTTTGTAAATCATGTGTGTGATAAGACTCTTGAGTGAATGGACTTCAAATATTTTTCAAAAAGTCATAAAAGTGTATAGTTAAAGTAAAGTGGGTCATCGCTCCATGTTTTTGTTAGCAGAAGAATGGATATTTTAAAGCATATCGTTTGAGTATAATCTTTCAACAACAACAAAAAAAAGCAAAGATCCACTCATAATACTTTGTGAGATTTTTGCGATTTTTGGAGATTTTACATATTAAAGTATATGTTATTGCTATATGGATTATGAAAGAAATGTCATAATTGAGATTTAATTTGTCACTTTCTTAATTGTCGCACAATAGGCAGTTTACTCTCCTTGTTCACTCTTCTTCTTTTGCATGTTACATGCAAAGACAAATAAAATTATTGTAAAAATTCTTTTCTCCAGAATAGCAAAAATTCTTTTCTCCAGAATAGCAAGTCTATTTTAGTCGTATTGATATTGAAGAATTCCCATTTGTGTGGATTCATGATAGTTTCTTTATTATCCCTTGGGGCTAAAGTGGGGAGATAACATAGGGTCAAAATCATGAAAATAATGAAGATTTTTTTTTTTAAAATAGTGGGCACGTTACTCGGGTGAGCGCTGTTGCCCATGGTCTCTTATTATCTCCCATTATAGCGATGGAATATTTTTGATTTGAAAGTTTAATGGTGGATGTTGTTTAAGTGTTGTTGTGTTTCTTTTTGTTTGTTTTTGCATGTGTCTTTCATCCATATGCAGTGAAAGTATATAATCATGAATATTACTCTTTACTTCACCAATTGTGTTGACATATTTATATGTTTCTATATATTTAGTTTACTTATCTATTTATCTTTTTTTTAATTTTTTATTTTGAAAAATCAACCAAACTATGTATTCATGTTTATATATGAAAAACTGTGATTGCGTAGGTTTTTTTTTCCTTGCAGGTAGCGTGATTTAAGTCCTTATCCTTGACACAGAGAAGGATTATGTGCGTTTAAGGGTACAGGTGAACAGAGAAATAACAATCGGAAAATTTTAATTCGCTGTAATAAATCTGTTTTTTTTTTAATTTATGGGTTCATAATCCACAGAGAAGATGAACCAGCCAATGAAAACACGAGACGAAAAATCCATTCACTTACACTACGATAACGCGGCGTTTACTAATACTTCTACAGCTGATGCGGCAGCAAGTGACCAGGGATACGTTTTACAAGAGTATGACAAGATTCATCAAAGCTTCCAGGAACGAGTGACTTCAGCTGACCACAATAAAGTCAGAAATAACCTCAATTCTGATATAAATCATGGTGATAATGAATCTGAAAATTCTGATTTGGAGATTTATCAGATAGAAAAATATTATAAAAGTGACAAACCGGTAAATGTGGTAGAAAGAATTCGAAAGACCTCTGGGATTTCACCAGCCAATGACAAAGTGGAAAAAGTAAATTACAACGTGAACCGAACCTCACTCATGTCTTATATCAAGGAAAAACTATTGTCCAATAAGTCAAATGCAGTGACTCGGGATGAAAAGAAGGAATCTGAAGTTAAGATAGAAGGAAGAGAGACATGGGGAAAGAAAATCGACTTTCTTCTTTCTATTATAGGATTTGCCGTTGACTTGGGAAATGTCTGGAGATTTCCGTACATTTGCTACAATAACGGCGGGGGTAAGTATATTTGAAACCAGGTGTGAAATGATTCATTTTATAGGCTTTTTGAAATGAAATGTATATTGCTTGCCCTTGATTTATGGGAGATTTTGATATCTATCATTCGAAGAAAGAGAACCTGCTATCAAGCCTTCTGCATTACGCGCAGCAGTCGACACCATCGATAAAATCGGTACCGAGAAAAACAGTTTCATTCAAGGCATATTTGAATTTGTGCCGAAATTCTTAATTAAAATGTTTTTAAAACGACATCATTGAGCGGATGATAAATTTCATAGAATGGGATAATTTCCTTTTTTCTTTCACTCTCTCTTTTGAATAGTCAAGCTTATTGACGTTCTTAACATTTTCCCCCTCTCAGTTAAAGGGATTATTGTATTACAACCACATCTATTATTTTGTTTTTTAAAGAACAGGCAATGAAAAGAAGTATTTATGATTACAAAGTTAAATACGAATTTACACACTTAATACTAATTACATGTATGTGTGCTTGCACTTCATTTTTCCGTTACCGTTTATTAGCCCTAAGGTATATGACCGACCTGATGACGTCAATTTTTTTGCGAGGAATTTGCAACATACATGTAAGGGCAGATGTCAGAAGCGTACGACTTTGTATACCTATATTCATCCTTTTGTCCTTATAGTGTATATTCATATATTATTATATATTATGAAATACATGCAACAGAAATGATTAAAATGAATTCGGTTTTGTATAATGATAATATTGTTCCTAATATCTACACTCAGAACATACAGTGTACATAGACTATTGATAATTATAAATACTAGGAGTATAATAGAAAAGGTTCGTTAAAATAAAACGTTTTGCTTCCTTCAAACGAAAAAAAAATATTTATATTTACCTATCATTGGGACTGGTCCAATTATTGTTCGTAATATTTTTCTCTTTTCAATATTTAGGAAAGATAATTTCAGAGAACTATGTACAATATTTGTAATATTTCTCTGATTTCCTTTCAAAGAAGATATTTAAATTTTTATTTGTATGAGATATGAATTATTTTTCTTTTTAAAATTATTCTCCATTATACTTTGCACAATTTGATGTGATATGATGGTCAAATTTCCCTGGGCTACTTTGTAGTTGTCATTTCATACGTTTTATGGGGCCGTCTTTGTTGATTTGCCTTGTCAACAAGTTACATCAAATATCGTACTTAATTGTATAGATATATATCTAAATCTTGCGTGTTAAATTAACGGAGAGGACACATTGTCCAAAGCAAAAACGAAGTAATTTTCCCCGTACACCCTTAAAGAAAATAATTAGATGGGGTTACTTTTTGTGTTTATATTGTGAAAAATTGTTACAGTGTTAATATATACATGTATAAATGCAAATGTTTTGACACATCTACATTGTGATTATTGTGATAATGTGAACACTGAGGGGATTAACACCTGTAGTTTTTATTTGTCTCTTGTTCACTATTGGAACCTGTATAATTCGTCGTAAGCAATTTCAGTGGAATATTGCTCGAATGCAGCGTCTGGAATTCATTAACATTCGTTAACTACGTTAACATCGTCACAAAAAAGGTGAAAAAAAACAAGCAATGCAAAAAAAAAAACTGGGATTTACTTACACGTCTTCAATGAAGAATAGACAGCACATTGATAAAAGATGACAAATTATATAGAAAAATTCCTCCCTCGGTTCATACAAAGATACACGTACATGTACAAAAGGAGAAGAGGGGTGCATTAGCCAAACTTTATAAACAGTTTATCAAGTCTTGTATTACTTTTAGACACAAGAAGTTGAGTGTATTTCGATTTAAATTTATACCGCTATAAAAATCAAACATACCATGTAATGTTCAAGAAAAAGAAGCGATAAATATACGTCAGAGATTTACATTATGCATGTCTGCGAGGAGTAACCTCTTCATACCACCGCAATGAAAGAAATTCTTATATTCTTTGATTGAAGCAAATGGAATTGCTCAACTAATGCTTTTATTTACAGTTCACTGCAGCATGATATGAGGCATTTAACCTAACTCCCGAAGATCTATATTCTGTCTTCCTTGGGGAGTGTTCGGTATTTTTCTTCTTCTTTTTTTTTTATTTTCGGGCAAAAATAGTGTTTTCTTTTTAATAGATCTGACATTTATTATCTCATTTGTATTGCTGTGAAATTGCCATTTGAATCTATTCTTCACAAACTTTTTGATGAACTTTTAATTGTTTTTTTTATTAGTATTTGATTTAAGATCTATATTCTGTCTTCCTTGGGGAGTGTTCGGTATTTTTCTTCTTCTTTTTTTTTTATTTTCGGGCAAAAATAGTGTTTTCTTTTTAATAGATCTGACATTTATTATCTCATTTGTATTGCTGTGAAATTGCCATTTGAATCTATTCTTCACAAACTTTTTGATGAACTTTTAATTGTTTTTTTATTAGTATTTGATTTAATTTTTTTCTCAGAAAGACAAAAATTATCAAATAAATTTAAAAGAAAAATGTACAAATTTATTTATTTTTCTAATTATAGTTGATATATTTTTGTAAATCATGGACCTTGAACTTGAACTTTGGTGAAAATAAAATAACTTTTTCATCCTCGTTCGAGATTTACCATACTTTTTAAGGTGATATGTCAATTTAAAAATTCAAAACTCTATAAGCCAACCGATAGAAATCAAACTTAAAAGACAAATTCATCAGGATAAAAGATCGGGACATTCTGATTTTGCTATGACTGTCCTTCTTTAACATTTGTCTTTAATATTTTGATCCGTAGTAGAAAAACTCTTTAAATTTGGCACGCATATTCATCGACTGATAAACCCTTTCAAATCTTACTCGGATCAAAGACCTTATATACGTCCGTTTTTTCATGATTAATAACCAGCAGATCGGAATAGGCATCCCTTTAACAGGCACGGAACATAAGTTTGTGTTTTGTGGCATTTGATAATTATCCAACGCTCATAAATTTAATAGACATCAGGACTGGATTCATAAAGATACTTAAGTTTTGTGCTAAGAATCACACTTAAGTATAAAATAAATTCTTAGTTAAGGAAAAATTCTTAAGTCATTTCTAAATAAATTCTAATTGCAATTCTTTGCTAAGTTTAATTCTGAGAAAATTAAGTCATGTCACCCTAGCAACGCATAAAAATCCCCGAACAAAAAGTGCACTCTTTTGTGATGTAGGTATTTAGTTCCATGTGTATTAAATCACAACTGATATGTACAGCTTTGTCATCATCATTGCACAATTGCATCTTAACAGTTGATAAATATCCAAGTCAAAAAGAGTTTCTAGTTAGATTTATAGCATTGTTTCTTAATGAAAGATTAAGATTTCCTCTGTGCACCATTGTTTTTATCTTGATGAAGAAAACTTAAGTATTTCTTATCTACTTAATTAAGACACCTCCCCGATTTTATTGTGGTTCTTTTATCAACTGTTAAGATGCAATTGTGCAATGATGATGACATAGCTGTACATATCAGTTTTGATGTAATACACATGGAACTAAATACCTACATCCCGAGGACACTTAACTTTAAGTCAATACCTAAACACTAAATATGTTTATGAATGAAAGAAAAAGTGAGCAAGCTCACATACCCCACGCTTCCCCAAAACTCGACAATGCAACACGTAATGAATGGCACAGTGCATTTTAAATACACAGTATAATTCAAAAAAGGGGCATTACTTGCAAAAAATCATCACATCAAAACTTCTTGCATATAAGGACATTCAAATCTTTGTATGTTACAAATTTAACTGGGCTGAAGTTTCTAGATAAATAATGGAATCAAAATTTCTTGGTAATATACAAATCTATACATTATTCTGAAATACCTACAAAGTTCCAGGAAATTCAGTGCCGGAATTATGCTGACAAACTGTTATTTAAATTCCTCAGTGATTTCGATTTGTTAATGAGTGTAAGTCCATGTCCAACACATGACAGTTTACACATTTAAATAATTGATGGAAACAAAATTATGATGTAGTCATATGAATCTGTTTATATACTGTACTTATGAAATTATTTAAGGCAAAGCACACCAATTTGAAGGGGGGGGGGGGAGAGAACTATCAAAGATGGTGTGTGTGTGAGTGTGTGTTTGTGTTAAACCATTAATATTTTGATCTCAAAATCAATAGGGGTCTTTAAAGGTCATAAAATATTTCACATAGAATTTCATTATAAAAAGCTGATTCCAGTGGAGTTTCTTATTACCTAGCTGGAAAGTTTCTTCAATAAAAGGCAAAACTCTTAAGGCAAAAATAATGGAATCGGAATTTCCTGGTAATATGCACATCTACACACTGTGTACTAAATATCTGCAAAGTTTGTCCAAATTCTGTGCAGCGGTTTAAGAGGAGTTGTGCTGACAAACTGTTCATCTCTATATTCAAGATATGGCCAAAAACCTAAGTTGAAAAGTGCCGAAATTCCCAGAAAAAATAATGGAATCAGAATTTCCTGGTAATATGCACATCTACACACTGTGTACTAAATATCTGCAGAGATTGACCAAATTCTGTGCAGCGGTTTAAGAGGAGTTGTGCTGACAAACTGTTCATCTCTATATTGAAGATATGGCCAAAAATCTAAGTTGAAAAGTGCCGAAATTCCAAGAAAATATAAAGGAATCGGAATTTCCTTGTAATATGCACATCTATACATTGTGTGCTAAATATCTGCAAAGTTTGACCAAATTCTATGCAGCGGTTTAATAGGAGTTGTGCTGACAAATTGTTCACCTCTATATTCAAGATATGGCCAAAAACCTAAGTTGAAAAGTGCCGAAATTCCCAGAAAAATAGAGAATCGGAATTTCCTGGTAATATGCACATCTACACACTGTGTACTAAATATCTGCAAAGTTTGTCCAAATTCTGTGCAGCGGTTTAAGAGGAGTTGCGCTGACAAACTGTTCATCTCTATATTCAAGATATGGCCAAAAATCTAAGTTGAAAAGTGCTGAAATTCCCAGAAAAATAACGGAATCGGAATTTCCTGGTAATATGCACATCTACACATTGTGTCCTAAATATCTGCAAAGTTTGACCAAATTCTGTGCAGCGGTTTAAGAGGAGTTGTGCTGACAAACTGTTCATCTTTATATTGAAGATATGGCCAAAAATCTAAGTTGAAAAGTGCCGAAATTCCAAGAAAATATAAAGGAATCGGAATTTCCTGGTAATATGCACATCTATACATTGTGTGCTAAATATCTGCAAAGTCTGACCAAATTCTGTACATTGGTTTATGAGGAGTTGCGCTGACAAACTGTTCATCTCCATATTCAAGATATGGCCAAAAATCTAAGTTGAAAAGTGCCGAAATTCCCAGAAAAAATAAAGGAATCGGAATTTTCTGGTAATATGCACATCTACACATTGTGTCCTAAATATCTGCAAAGTTTGACGAAATTCTGTGCAGCGGTTTATGAGGAGTTGCGCTGACAAAAAAACAGGACTGACGGACTGACTGACTGACTGACTGACTGACTGACACACTGACTGACTGACTAACGGACGGGTCAAAAACATTATACCTCACGCAACTTGTTGCGTGGGGTATAATTATGCTCAGGCCCGTAGGAAGCAATTTCAGTTTGGGGGGGCACAGCCAAACATTTTCAGTTGGGGGGCACTATCAACTACCAAAATTCCTTGACAAGCAAAAAAACCGTTTTTATTGAGGGGGCACAAGCATATAGTAGCTAAGTTTTCTATAGTATTCTATGTATTGGTAAAATTATTGAGGGGGAGGGCACCCCCCCCCCCCGTGCCCCCGGTTCCTACGGCCATGATGCTTAAGTATTTCTACCAAATTTAAGTAATACTTGAGGAACTTAAGTAAAAAAATAAATAACTTAAGTGATTTTTCAAAGTTAAGAATATACTAAGTTTTATGAACCCCGGTCCATTTTAACAAAACGCTTATCCACGGCTGTGAGTGGGATAGTTCTTTCATCAAACCCTTGATAGGAACTATTCCCTTAGGGCAAGCCCTTGGGGAATAGTTCCTGTTGAGGGTACGATAAAAGAGCTATCCCACTCACAACCAGTGGATAATGTATAACATCGTTGTCTATGCCTTATTGTGCCGACTGCAGAGCATCTAGCGACACTTAGAGATCACTTTGCCCGGCGTTTGTCTGTTTGTCACATCCTCTATCTTAAGCGTTCTTTGGAGCACTCTAGTGTGTATATCTAGTGAATTTTCGGCAAGGATATCGATAAGGAATGACAGTGCAAAATCGCCGGACATTCAGTAAACTTCGCGAAAAATACAGCGATAAAACACGACCATACGTATGTCAAAAATCATCATCGTTATTTAGTTTTTCTCCTGTTGATGTTGTAACTGAAATTAAATCCACATTATGTCATAATTGTCATTGTGGATATGAAATTTAATCTTGCCAAGAACAGTTGCTGAACTTAAAAAAAAAGAGGTGATGACAGAAAATTTAAATCTCCCGTATTCCATCTATCTAATTTCGTAAAATTATAAAAATGGTATGCCTCGTGTTCACATTAGAATTTGGCCACGTTCGCGGACCTTGTGTTAAAGAAACGCATCCTTGTTATATCTTGTCCTTTGTCTGTCGTGTGACCTTGGGATAACCGCAAAAGCTTGCATGTAAAATTTTAAACAACAAAATCTGACCCACTGTATCAATGTCATCACTTTTTGCATTAAATTTCAAAGTACATAAATACCTTGGCCTTTAAACTAGGTTTGATCAATAAATCTCTTTTCAACTCAATCCCTTAACTTCAGCTATATATGTAGCATAACGATACAGCAGCAAATTCAGAGTCTATGGGGATTTAGCATTACGAATGTGGCAACCACATAGGAAAGGAGTCCATCGTTATTCGTAATTTTCTTCTGCTTGACGTCAAAAACGTAATGACGTACATATTTGAAATAAATTTAGAGGTTGCACTCTGATAATCTCTTGATATATTATTGATAATATAACCATCGTGCTCTTGATAGCATAAACCGAAATATTGGCATTGTAATATCCGTAGACTTTTAAACGTCGTGAGATACAGTACTTGTTTAAGGTCAGATGATACGTTCCTCGAATATCTGTTTTGCAAATCTTCGTAATGTATAAAAAAAATATTCAAAATTTTAACTACCATCTGATTTCTTAGCAGGTTTCTTATTGTCTTGAAATAATCGAAACACAAAAAAGTGTGATATTGGCAAATAAAGTTTTTCCCAAAAGGATTATATAGGAAACACCATCCTCTGGTATCTTGCACAAAAGCCTGGTAAGGTACCTTAATTTTTTGCGAGTAAACATTTTAAAGTAGCAATACTTCAACGACAAAATCTTGGAAAAAATTATATATTAATGAGGAACGTATCGTCTGTCCTTAAATTTGACGCATTTAATTTTACTTGGGGGGGGGGGGGGTGGTGGTGTTAAAATGATAGAACTTACTAGTAAATCGTCAATGGTATTTTCTTTTAAGGTAATTAATTTTTTTGTTGGACAGACTACAAGCAGTACTTGATCCATTTTCTAAACTTAAGAAAATGTAGTATATTTTTCATTATCTTAACATATTTTAGACGTCCGCATGATCTCGAAGAAAAGTTTTCTTTCCAACCATTTTCTGCACTTTTTATATATTTTTTTTATTGAACAGAGATTTTTTCAACTGTGAGTGGGGAAAGTGTTAAATTATTCTACTTACTGTAATGCACAACAAAGAACTCTACCGCCTTTTCGAGCTTAAATTAAGATATCGTAGACATGTGTATTTCATTTTCCTCAGAAATTTCATGAATTTGATAACCTATTCTAAGCCAGACACTGTACATGTCCTATATGAAGTACTCGACAGGACTAGAATAAAGAGAAATTTTTAATGCATTACGCCTACTCATTAAAAATTATTCTACGGCATGCTGAGAACTAATCTTAGATTTAAAAAATCCATGCATGACAATTCACATGAGGTAGTCATTGTTTTTATTCTAGACAAACATTTATTTCATTCAATTCAGAAATTAAAAGGCGATAAAGTGATACTGGTATTTTGAAAAGTGGGAAAACTATTATAAATTAATGGATGAAGGTACTGCATGTATCAACATAAAGATATAAAAGTCAAATGATCTTTTGAAACGCAGTTATTGGGAAAATCTGAAATTGACATGAACGTTTAATATTAATGACACTTGGTAAAATTTTTTAATCTGCGAGTTAACTTGCTAAAATGATTCCACATTCTGTGACTGTTGTACAAGACATAACACTGATTGTTGGCAATCAAGATTTTTTTATATTTCCCAGCAAAAATTTGAACGTGTCATTGCCAGAACTTGATTTTTTAAAATGATAACTTGATTTTAGCATTCAACAACTACGGTGCTTTTGTGTAAATGATTTTATTGAAAACAACTTCGAATGTTTTTTTTTTAAATCTTTATTTCCTAATGTTTTGTGCAGGAAGTTACAGTAGCGTCATAATCATTTAGGATTGGTCGCCCGCGTTGCGCAGTGGTTAGAGCGTTTGCTCTAGAGTCGCGGTGTTCGAATCCCACTGCGGGACGCAGAGACCGGTCCTTCGGATGAGACCGTATAAACCGAGGTCCCGTGTCGCAGTAGGTGCTGGCAAGAAAAGATCCCTCACTGCTCAATGGCCCTGAGTGCCGATTATGTGTCTAAATTTGCAGCCCTGCACCCCAGGGGTGCAAGTTGCAAGATGTTGCGTCTCCATATGAGTGAAAAATAGTTCTCGAGAGGGACGATAAACAACAAACAAACAGACATCTAGCATTGCGATCAAAATTGAATATACTACCGAATCAGATTGTCAGCACAACTCCTCTCAAACTGCTCATCAGAATTTTGTTATTAATTAGGGCATAATGTATAGATTTGCATATATTCTGAACGGTTTTTTTTTGGGGGGGGGGGGGTTATTTCTCTTTTGAATTTAGACTAGACGTTTGGATTCTCAATGCTGTTCTTGCAAGGGCAATTCCTCTGAAACTGCTCAACAGAAATTCGTGTAACTTTGTAATCAATTTGGACATACTTTGTAGATGTGCTTATTCACAAGAAATTCTGTTTTATTTTTATTTTTACTGCCCCTTTTAGAAATTTGGCCAAAATATAATTTTGAATAAGGAAGAGAAATGTTTTGAGAGTACATCTACGGATATAACAAACAGATCTGATGTGGCAAACATCTGTAAAATGGAGGGGATAATTATTTGTTGTGTTTGATGCATAGCATTACCATTCATTATGTGTAGCTTTGTCAAGCAATGTAGGTGCGAAGGGTATGTGAGCTTGTTCACTTTTTCATTTTTAGCTCACCTGAGCCGAAGGCTTAAATGAGCTTTTCTGATCGATGAATGTCTGGCGTCCCTCTGTCGTATGTCGTCTGTAAACTTTTCACATTTTCGACTACTTCTCAAGAACCACTGTGCCAAGTTCAACCAAACTTACCACAAATCATTCTTGGGTAAAGGGGATTTACGTTTGTTCACAGGAAGTGTCACAACCTCTTTCAAGGGGAGATAATTAAGAATTCGTGAAAATTTGGTGGCATCTTTAAAAAAAAATCTTCTCAGAAACCACTGGGCCAGAAAAGATGTAACTTGTGTCAAAGCTTCATTACATACTGCAGATCCAAATTTGTTCATAGCAAGATCCTGGGGATAGGGCGGGCCACAATAGGGGGTCGAAGTTTTACATATAAATATGTCGGAAAAATCTTTTAAAACCTTCTCAAGAACAGTTAAGCCATTATTAGTCATATTGATATAGAAGTATCTTCAGGTAGTGTAGATTCAAGTTTGTTCAAATCATGACCCCTGCAGGTAGGGCGGCGCCACAACAGTGGATCGGAGTTTTACATAGAAATATACGAGGGTTGTTCGGAAAGTTCGTGGACTTTGCCAGTCATCGTTGTACTATCTTCAAGAAATTTAAAATGAGCACATTACCATATAAAAAAATATTTATTTTGTTGATATATAAAGTTTCATTTCATGTGCTTTAATAGAAATCATGTTATTAGTCCCCTACCGGTGAAACTGGAGGGGACTATAGGTTTCCTCTGAGTCTGTCCGTCCGTCTGTCTGTCTGACCGTCTGTCTGTCTGTCTGTCCCTCTGTCTGTCTGTCAGTCTGTCCCACTTGGTTTTCCGCACTTTTTTTAAAAGCTTGCAGATATATATTAAGCTGATTTTTGGTATGTGAGTGTATCTTGATGAGTTACAGATCAAGTTTGCATTTCGTTCCGCTTCAATGATTTCTGACGGAATTATGGCATTTCAATTTTTAACGGGAACCAGATTACACTTGCCGGTAGGGGACTAGTATTGCAATGCAATACTCAGAATGCTTGTTTAATTTTAAAATCAACGCGTTTTGTAACCATGGAGCAAACTCAATAACACTGTAACGTCAAAAACGTACCGACCTGCGGTTCTCAAAAGTACTATCCCTTTACATTCCACACAGTATTGCCCAATACCAGTGCACTCATTAAAAACGTTTCTCTATCACCTGAAATCTATTTTGCTAATAATTGCTCCAGTAGCATCACTTTGTCGATGTTATATTTTTTCACTGATCAGAATCTGTGAAGCACCAAACGTTTAGCGTGACGTTACTAACTTTTCAATGTTTTTGATAAGATTTTTACAGATAATCCGTTTTCATACAGATCACCGTCGTCTAAGCCGGGTACTTTAACATTCAAATACCGCTTGTACCATGTACACACATATGCATGGCTCGCTTTTGACATATTTCCTACTTCCTCCGGCATTTTCAGAGTTTTTTTCTGGAGTTTCCAAAGTATAGCACAAAATTGTATGGTTAACTGCTGCTCCGTGACGTTCTACGACGTCATCTTTTTTGCCTTTTTCAATGAGGACTACCTATTTTCTGAAACTGGTTTCTTTTCAACAAAGCAAAATATTATGTCATAATTTGGAATCGGAAACGATGAAACAATAGAAAACTTCTTTAAAAAATCTTCTTCTCGAGAACAGCAAAACCATGATTAGTCATATTAATAAAGAAGCATCCTTAGATAGTATAGATTCAAGATTGTTCAAATCATGGCCCTGGGGGTAGGGTGGGACCGCGACAGGAGATCAACGTTATACATAGGTAATATCTTTAAATATCTTCTTCTCAAGCAAAGCAAAGTCATGATCAGTCATATTTATACGGAATCATCCTCAGGTAATGTAGAATTTAGTTTGTTCAAATCATGACCCCTGGGTGTAGATGGGGCAGAAATGGGGGATCAAAGTTTAACATAAGAATATACAGTAGGATTCTTTGAAAATCTTTCCCCCGGGATCAGCAAAGCCATGATAAGTCATATTTATATGGAAGCATCCTCAAGTAGTTCGTTCAGATCATGACCCCGTCAAGTAGGTTGGGGCTATAAATGATCAAAGTTTTACATAATAATATCTAAGAAAAAGAATCTGCTAATGAAGAACAGAAGGGCCATAGTTACTCAAGTGAGCGTTGTGACCCCTGGGCTTCTTGTTTTTGTTTTTATTTTGAAGAATAGTGTTGCATTGGTCGCTTACAACAATGTTAAAGATTCTTTCAAAAAACTACAGTTTTGGTTTGATTTCAATAAAACTATGTACACAAGTCTCATAATTCTGATCAGCAGTTTCAGATTTTGGTGAATGGTCTAACCATGACACAAAAAGGAATCTGTTCTCTTTCAAATGCTACAGTTTTAGTTTGATTTCAATAAAAACTAGATGTTGTCATAAGACAGTAATACCCGCACATATGTATTTGCCTCTAAACTCTCCCTTCTACCTAGATAATGAACCCACAATATATTTTTATAACCTACATAAAATATATTAATGCAATAAATTGAGTAAAAATGCCCAGCAGGACATATGGCCAATAGGCTTCTTGTGTAAGCATATCAATAATGAATTTATCAAAGAACAAGGTTCACTTAGGGCCATTTTTGGCCCTGTGAATTTCTGAGAAAAACTGAAACTGCTTGGTTTTAGTTGACAGTGCATTAAATATCATTTAGACCTTTGATCACTGCGTATCTATCAAAAATAACGTAATTTTCTGGCTAGTCAATGCATTATGACGTCATGAAATGCATCATTTTCCTCATATCCTGAAAAATTCTACAAAAACAGTTAATTTTGAAAGCTATTTTTCGATATTTAATATAGAGCGCAACCTCTGATCTAAAATTTGCAACTATTAAATGATAGAACTATTTCTGAAGATTACAAAACGTGTTTTATTATTTAGATCAGAGGGTGCGCTCATATTATTTCTCTTTTGTGAAAGTACTCAAATATACTTGTTTTCCTTAAAATTCAAGAACATTGCAACTCCATGAAACCTCTTTTCCAAGACCTTGGCTTTAAGAAGAAAATTTTTAATAGGAAATGAAAGCACTAAGTCTTTACTTTATCTTGATGTTTAAAATGGAACATAAAGTGTTAGTCAATAAATTGGTATAGTTACAGGGCCATTTTATGCATAAAGTGAACCTAGCTCTTGACCAGCCTGAAATTTAAGAGTTCTTTTAAGAAAGTTTTTTGGAAATGTTTTTCTGTTTGAAAAAAATCATTTTATGTTTGGAATTTGATAATTTTTTTCATGTTGCAAAACAAAAAAATAATACTTTATAGTGTGTGACAATTTGATAAAATTGAAAAATTTTAGATGTTAAAACTTTTTTTGAAAAAAAGATGTGTTTGTGAAACACTGATGCCCCCTTATGGCAGCTTATGTCGAAGGTTAAAGTTTCTCTAATGCAAGTCAAACTCCAGGTCAAGAGATAAAAAATGTGAGTGCGTCGATTTACCCAAATGGAACCTAAATGGACCCAAATGGAAACCCAAATGGAAATCAAATGGACCCAAATGGAATATTAAACATATATTATCGTATTCTAAAGTTGTTACTTATTTAAAATGATGAAAATAATTAACTTGCAAATGGAGAATATTAATTATTCATTTCTAATATTGTATTTTAAAATACAAATTAATCTTTGTGTCTATTTCTAATAACTTTAGCATATCATTGAATACAAAATTGAAGTATTTCATTTTAAAATTTATATAGTTTCATGGCCAAAGGAACGGGGGAGGGGGGGGGGGGCACGGGGCCTGTGCCCCGCCCCCCTCCCCCCCCCCACCTCCCACAATTTTGACGATATAAATCTAGAAATGATTGCATTACATAATTATTGTACAAATGATAGTATGATTTGTAATTATGTATAGCCTCAAAATTTATACTAGAATATTGTGTATTTATGTCTGAACATAATTGTGTTTGCGCCAATAAATATTTGTAGTTGTATAATACTTAAGAAAATTAATTCGTATTTAAAATAAAAAAAAACTTAAAATAAGTAACAACTTGATAATACGATAATATATATTTAATATTCAATTTGGTTTCCATTTGGGTCCATTTGATTTCCATTTGGGTCCATTTTGATTTCCATTTGGGTCCATTTTGGTTCCATTTGGGTCCATTTGGGTAAACTGACGTGCCGAAAAAATGTTGGTACCCAAAGAAAGATTTTGTCTCGAGGAATATACCTATGAAATTTGAAAGCCCTAGCACCAACTATTCAAAAGTTATGGTAAAGGTTAAAGTTTTTTAAAAGTAAGTAAAACGTCAAGGTCAAATGGGGCCCCAAGGGAAGGTCTTGTCACAAATGATACACATGTTCGTGAAATGTGAAAGCCATAGAACCAAATATTCACATGTTATGGCCAAGGTTAAAGTTTTTTAAAGGTAGGTCACACTCCAAGGTTAAGGTCAATGCCAAAATTGTTGGTATCCAAAGGAAAGTCTTGTCGCAAGGAATGGACATGTGAAGTATGAAAGCCGTAGCACCAACAGTTCAAACGTTATGGCCAATTTTAAAGTTTTTCAAAAGTAGGTCAAACTCTTAGGTCAAGTTCAAAGGGTCAAAGTTGTTGGTATCCAAAGGAAGGTCGTGTGAGAAGGATTACACATGTAAAGTACGACAGTCATAGACCAACCGTTCAAAAGTTATGGCCAAGGTTAAAGTTTTTCAAAAGAAGGTCAAATTCCTAGGTCAAGTCAAAGGGTCAAAGTGGTTGGTATCTAAAGGAAGGTCTTATCACAAGGATTACATATGTGAAGATGGAAAGCCCTAGCACCAACCGTTCAAAAGTTATGGCCAATTTTAAAGTTTTTCACAAGTAGGTCAAACTCCTAGGTCAAGTTCAAAGTTGTTGGTATCCAAAGGAAGGTCGTGTTACAAGGATTACACATGTGAAGTACGACAGCTCTAGACCAACGTATCCTTCAAAAGTTATGGCTAAGGTCAAAGTTTTTCAAAAGAGGGTCAAACTCCTAGGTCAAGGTCAAAGAGTCCAGGGGTCAATATGGTTGGTATCTAAAGGAAGGTCTTATCACAAGGATTACATATGTGAAGATGGAAAGCCCTAGCACCAACCGTTCAAAAGTTATGGCCAATTTTAAAGTTTTTCACAAGTAGGTCAAACTCCTAGGTCAAGTTCAAAGTTGTTGGTATCCAAAGGAAGGTCGTGTTACAAGGATTACACATGTGAAGTACGACAGCTCTAGACCAACGTATCCTTCAAAAGTTATGGCTAAGGTTAAAGTTTTTCAAAAGAGGGTCAAACTCCTAGGTCAAGGTCAAAGAGTCCAGGGGTCAATATGGTTGGTATCTAAAGGAAGGTCTTATCACAAGGATTACATATTTGAAGATTGAAAGCCCTAGCACCAACCGTTCAAAAGTTATGGCCATTGTTAAAGTTTTTTAAAAGTAGGTCAAACTCCTAGGTCAAGTTCAAAGTTGTTGGTATCCAAAGGAAGGTCGTGTTACAAGGATTACACATGTGAAGTACGACAGTCCTAGACCAACCGTTCAAAAATTATGGCCAGGGTTACAGTTTTTCAAAAGTAGGTCAAATTCCTAGGTCAAGGTCAAAAGGTCAAAGTTGCTGGTATCTAAAGGAAGGTCTTGTCACAAGAAATACACATGTGCAAAATAAAAGCCCTAGGACAAACTGTTCAAAAGTTATGGCCAATGTTAAAGTTTTTTTCAAAAGTATGTCAAACTCCAAGGTGAAGGTCAAAGAGTCAAAGTTGCTGTTGTTCAATGGAAGGTCTTGTCACAAGGAATACACATGTGAAGTTTGAAAGCCCAAGCACCAACTGTTCAAAAATAATGACCAAGATTAAAGTCTCATAAAATTTTGCAAAAGTGGGTCCTAGGTCAAGGTCAAAAGGTCAAATATAATGGTATCCAAAGAAAGGTGTTGTCCAACCAATCAAAAGTTATGGGCAAGTTTAAAGTTTTTGCGGACAGACAAACAGACAGACGGACGGCGGACAGGGCAAAAACTATATATCCCCGAATCTTCGATACAGGGGCATAAAAATTACTATTCAGTATATAATGGGGGGGTGGGGTTATTTTCCAACCCCACCCGGGTGACCCCAATTGACTTCGTCCAAATACACACTCCAAATTCATTTGATTTCCTGTCATATTTGCCTTGACTACCCCTCTTTGGAAAATTAAATTACAAGCACCCTTTCCCACAACAGTGATACTAATTTTACCATGCTCTTTGATGTGCACGCACATGGTGTTTTTGTGAAGGATTGATATTTCATATAGGCAAGCTATTATGTGGTGTTAAGTGAATATTGTTGAAAGTGGATTTACCTGGATTTATTGTCTTAAGTCTAGCTAACAACAGAAAGACATGCCCTACTATCATGGCATACATTCACTGTAGGTCTGAGAGAGGAATGGACGATAACTCTGCATGGGAGACTGTATACAGGCAAGTATCTCAAATGAAATCCCTAAACCAGATTAAAGAATCGTGTGTCATGACACATAAAATGGTATATAGATCATGACTCCTGGAGGTCATTCCCACTTGCTGAAACTGGAAATGAACAAATATCTCAAAACATTTAAGCTTTACTCTTAACCATATAGACCTATAATCTTGTTCTTTGTGTCATGACACAATGGCATAATGCAGGCCATGGCCCATGGAGGTAAACATCCACCCCACCCCAAACTAAATATGGCCAAATATCTCAAAAACAGTTAAAAGCTTTACCTAAAACAATTAGAAATATATATATATATATATATATATATATATATATATATATATATATATATATATATATATATATATATATGACATATGGCTTTAGGAGACCAAGGAGGATATATTTTCTGGCTTAGGGAGACCACTGGATTAAGGCGACCTTTTTCGGTCTCCCTATTATTTTGACCTCATCAGTATTGCAAATGTCTTTTTGTAGATAAATAAACAGTCTGCCATTAAATATTATTAATCTTTAACTCTGTTATTTAACATTCAAAAGTTGTCTAATTTCTATCATCTTCCCTAAAAAAGAAAAGAATTTATAACCTACGTATAATTTCAAAGGATAATTTTTCTGCATTTTGGAGACCATGAAAAACATGCAATTAAACAAAAAATCTAGCATATATATTTTTTCCGCTTTTGATTTGTTCAAATGAGTGTTTCTTTAACTTAGTTTTCCATGTTTTATGTTAAAAACCTAAAAAGGAAAAATATTGTAAATTTATGAACCATGTTTTGAATTCTTAGCAAGTGCTTTCCGTCATTTGTTCCGAATGCCATCGGAATGCCCCTTCAGTTTTCAGAAAATGACCTCTGAACACCATGGATGTTGAGAAATTTGGGTAAGTAACTAAAATGATACAGTAATAAGTTGTAATTAAGAATACACAAGACAAACATTCGTTTGGTTTTTTGGGGTTTTTTTTTTTTGCCTAGTAATTTAGCTTTCAAGAGAAAAAGTATGATTTTAAATAATCGTTAGACTATAGTTCGGTATATAAAATCCTGAAGGAAATTCGAAATAAAGTTAAATGATAGGCCCCTATATTTTTTTAAATTCTTTTATGCAAGTCCACAAACAAATTAAATATTTAAAGATTAGGCCGAACGTTGAAAAAATAGTCTCGCAAGTTGACGCAGCTATTTCGAGCTTAAAAATTTAAATTAAACTTTCTGTAAACATCATGCAGGACATGATCATCATGATATAGTATGAATGAAACAGACCCTGTAAGAAAAAAATAGCTGTAATTTAATAATTGTTTATTAATATAATGTGGTCCTCTGCTAATAGAATATATATGCTGTAAAAAAAAATCTGAATCAGGGTGAAGCAGATTTGATACAATACATGGCTGAAGGAACGGGGGGGGGGGGGGGGCAGGCCCCCTGTAATTTTGCTGAAATTTAGGTATACTATAGAAAACATTGCTCCTTTATGCTTGGGCCCCCTCAATAATAACCTCTGATGATCTATTTTTCTTTTGCTTTTGGGCCCCCTCAATAATAACCTCTGATAATGTATTTTTCTTTTGCTTATTAAAAATTTTTTGGTTTGTAGCCTCCCCCAACCTGAAACTGAAAAATGTTGTTTGGTTGTGCTCACCCCCCCCCCCCCCCCCTCCAACTAAATTACGTACGGGCCTATTCTCCATCCCTGAGGTTTTCTTTCACCAAAGAAAGATGAATTGGTAACAGTTCAGATATATATAGCAATATTTACGGAAGGGAATATTCTAGTTTAATTATGAAGATGTGACAGTAACTCAGTCAAAGCCACAGTGAGTGTAGCATTTATTTAATATTATTGTTAATGTTTACAAATAGTGAAATACTGATACTGTGAAATTTTAATGGATATATAGAAAATATAAAAGTACAACCATTTATTGTAAATCACATACATGAAAAGCTTCTTTTTTTTAAGCAATTGGAAATTCTTCATTTTTTCATGAAATTATTTTATTTCGTATTTATGATAATTTATTTCGTATTTTAATTCAGTCAACAAATCATTGTCGCAGCCTAGTTCCCTTCATTATTTTCAGCAGTTCAGTGACAGAGATAAAATAATCATTTGAGGTTTATACCCCCCCCCCCCCTCCCCACCAAATGAAACTGAAAAATGTTTGGTTTTGGTCCCCTTCAACTGAAATTGATTCCTACTTACCATGCTTACAGGCTTAACTATGAAGATGTGACAGGGAGTGTAATAACAATAATTGTTCAGACGGATACATATTAAGCTGATATACGTATCAAATTTTAATGGATAGATAGAAATTAATAAACAATTACAACCATTTATTATAAACTACATAAAGATAATTTTTCAAGCAATTTGAATTCTTCATTTTTTATGATAATATTTTATTTCGTATATATGTTTATAGGTTTATTCGTATCAACAAATCTGTGTACGAGTTAATAACGCAGCCTGGTTCCCTGCATTTTCAGTGAACCACAGAGAACCAGAATAAGATTGTAGGGAAACAAGCCTTGTTACAAGGTTTGAGGTTTGTTTATTTTATATTTTAATTTACACTTTTAAAAATTATTATTATTATGCAAAATCTATGTGCAGATGAATATTTACATTTTAATGTTATAAGTCGTTTTGTGGTTCATATTTGCGGTGACTGTCCCACGTGTGTTTACCTGTTTACATTCACCTACTGACCTAGAGTCTTCAAAATATACCTTCTGTAATCATGACTGTTGTAATCTTGTTTTTATGTTAGTTTACCATATGTAACTTGACTATTGTATAGATTTATAGCGATCACTGCAAGCTTTTAATATTTAGGTGAAGAGAAATTTCAGACTATCAATCACAGGCACTTGTTTCATATACGGTGCACCCCTACTTATTTTTACCACAAGGTATCTAACTCAATTTCAGGCACCCCTGCTTCAAGCTCGTATTTTGTTCATGTATCATTATCAATCATTAACCTACTTTAAAATGACATCGTTCGCTTCAAGAGACTTTTTTCTTGTCAAATAAGTCGTTTCAGATGTCTCTGGTCGAGTCTCTTTATTGTAAAGCACTCATTTATTCCACGAAAATTACCTCGATACATTTTAAGACTTTAGATGGGATACAACTTCCAGTTGGGGGTAGAATAAAACCAGAGACTTCCGAGTATTCCATTCCGAGGTCTCTGGTTTTATCCTTCATTTATAACCCAAACCACAAATTTGTATCGAAAATTACCTTGATACATTTTAAGACTTTAGATGGGATACAAATTTCATTTTTTTCACAGGTCACGAGGTTTCAACTTAAAAAATAAAAATTCTCACCGTTAAGATATGTTGGAAATTTTAGCTTGATGTGTTGATAATTTGCCAAATTATTATGTAATAAAGGGGACTTTATATGATCACCTGGCGCTGTCGCTTTAGTTCAGTCTTCACAACAATTCTTTTTCAGCACATGCCCTTCGGGCATGTAGACCTATCATTTTTACCCAGCCCATACTAATTTGTACATGTCCTACTCAAAATTCTTACATTTACCAGTATTGTGCAACAAAAAAAACCCATTAGGCATGTTAGGTATAAAGGTTTTATATTAATTTTTTCAGCATCGTAAACCAACCATGGCCTGTGATTGCCATTCTCTAAAGCGTTTGTGTTCATAAATAACTTTTGAGTTGCATGCTGGTCATTTGTTGGCCGGTTTAGCTGAACTGAATTTCAGAAATGGGATCATGACTGTAGTGCCACAGTATGTGGCATTGATGAACATCTCGTAATTTAGCAAGCAACTTCGAGAAAACAAATAGGTTAAACTAAACACTTCAATGATTAGATTGACAATCATTTGACAGGTCGTATCGAGAATGTAGACAGGCAATCCATCGAAATTACATATAGCAACGTTTAAGCGAATAATGGGGGTAGGACAGAGTAAATGGCAAGTAAAGATCGTACAATGAAAGAAGATTCACATATGCCCTCTTCGGACATGTAATTTGGCAATTTTTACATGCCCAGCTGCAAATTTAACAGATCCCTGGCATTGGACTCCCGGGTTATTTGGAAGACTGTTAGTTTAGTTTCATGAGGTCCGACAACATTGATTCTCAATGTCTGCTCCCTCTACCCCATACACTTATCTTGATAAAATTATATAAATTATATTATTAATTATATAAATTGATATAAATTATATAAACCGGTCTTGTTTATATAATTTTACAATGTCATAAACAGCTGCTTAAGTGCATATAATATTTTACTAAATGGATTTATATATAGGATTAGGGAAAGATCCTCACTTGATTATGGCAGCATATTTAGCCCGTAGGAGTTTATTATCTACCACACATGATCAATGTCACTTTTGGACGTGAAAGACTTTTGACACCCTAACTTCAGTTCAAATCAACGTTAACTTTATGTGACGTCTCTCTGAATCTTTTTTGGCATGTAACTTGGGTAAAAACAATTAAGTACTCTTGATGCATTTGATTTCTCTTAGCCCGTTTAAACATTTCCAAGGTCTATACCAGTTTTTGCAGGGGCGAAACAATGTAGAAGTTGGAAAAGAAACCCATCCCCTTTTTGACGTATTTGGTTTTCGAGGGGTGAAAATGTTCAATATTACACTCAACTACATGCAATATTTATTATATTATACTGAATGTTTTATACAAATACAAATAATAGTGAACCTTGAGTGCATAAATCTGCGCAGTCACTATTTTTTGGAATATCACCCGTCGTCAAGCAATGTTGACTGTTGCGACACTGGGCGTGGCTTCATTATTCAGCGGATAATAGTGCTTTTTAACAAATGTTTCTTGACGAATCAGATTAATTCATCTAATATACCTGAAAGTACAATATTAATTAATTGTCATCATTTTCCTATACATGTATTAGCATTTTTACTGGTAATGGTTTTGAAATGATAGGAACATGCACTGTTCAAAAAGTCTTAAAATGTTGTTTTGGCTCAATTTCTTTGTTAGATTACTGTGTTGAACTAAGGCAGGTCAATTAAAGTAACATGATCCTATAGATTCCATGTACATTTAGTACTGTAAAGTAGACAAATTTATTGTTCTCACAAGTAGTTCTCAAACATTGATTTAAGTTGGTCTCCTGAAGGATGTAATAATGCAGTTGGTCTGCTTAAGGTACAGTGTATAATATAGACATGCATATTTTATTTTGAATTTGTATTATGTCAATCATTAGAAATATATGGATCTTAATTAAAAAACATTGTTTTCATTAGAATTTAAGATATGTATAATAGGCATATATTTTTCATGCTTTTCCATAGTTAAGTCCTTTTTTACAGGGTCTCTGCTAGAATCATGTGGACCCCAGTGTAACAAATCTATGGAAAGAGAGAAAATCTCAGCTCAAGGGTCAACATGTCTTTATTCCAAGAAAGGTAAATTGATAATTTTTTCTGCTAAAATACTCTTTTATAAATTATAATATCAATGCAAAAGAGTGAACAAACAATGTACCTAACAACATTTTGAAAATGAAAGTGCAATAACAGTTAATAATTATGATCAATCGAATAAATGTTAATAATCCAATCAAAGTCCTTGTTGTATATCATTTTTGCTAGGGCTGTGTATTGAGCAAAAAAAAAAAAAAAAAAAAAAAAAAAGATATTTTTTAATGCGATATGCAATATATTGAATTCTTTAACAATTCTGTTAAAAAAGTCTTATAAATCATTATGCATGAATTTTATAAAAATAATAATTGTTTTTTACTCATTTTTAATTTTTTGTCTCACCGTCTTTAAAAATTACACTTCAAATTCAAACTTTTCTTGACTGTGAAATCAACATGTTAAGTAAAGTTGTCTATGTATTTTTATGATTTTGTAATAATCATTTAAGATGTGCTACCTCCTTAATGATTATATAATTTTTGATCAGTTTTAATTCAAAACAGTTACCGGTAAATATAATCTTTGGTGATTGAAATTCCCAAGTTTTTCACAGAATTACATAAAAAAAACTGCCTGCCCAAAATGTATTGGAATTAAGTTATTTTTAGCTCACCTGAGCCAAAGGCTCAAGTGAGCTTTTCTGATCAAAATTTGTCCGTTGTCTGTCGTCGTTGTCGTAAACTTTTCACATTTTCATCTTCTTCTCAAGAACCACTGGGCCAATTTCAACCAAACTTGCCACAAAGCATCCTTGGGTAAAGGGGATTCAAGTTTGTTCAAATGAAGGGCCACACCCTCTTTCAAGGGGAAATAATTAAGAATTAGTGAAAATTTAGTGGTATCTTTTAAAAATCTTCTTCTCAAGAACCACTGGGCTGTAAAAGTTGAAACTTAGGTGAGACCTTCATTACATAGTGTAGATTCAAGTTTGTTCAAATCATGACCCCCTGGGGTAGGGTGGAGCCACAATGGGGGATCAAAGTTTTACATAGGAATATATAGGAATAAATCTTTAAAAATCTTCTCCTCAAGAACAACAAAGCCACGATTAGTCATATTGATATGGAATCATCCTCAGGTAGTGTAGATTCAAGTTTGTTCAAATCATGACCCCCAGGGTAAGGATGGGGCCACAAGGGGGGATCAAAGTTTTACATAGGAATATATAGAAAAAATCTTTAAAAATCTTTTTCTCAAGAACAACAAAGCCACAATTAGGCATATTGATATGGAATTATCCTCAGGTAGTGCAGATTCAAGTTTGTTCAAATCATGACCCCCAGGGGTAGGGTGGGGCCACAATGGGGGATCAAAGTTTTACATAGAAATATGTAGGACAAATCTTGAAATTGTTTTTTCTTAAAAACAACAAAGCCACAATTAGTCATAATTTATAATATGGAAGCATCCTCAGGTAGTGTAGATTCAAGTTTGTACAAAATCATGACCCCCGGGCGGGGGGGGGGGGGGACAATGGGGGATCAAAATTTTACGTAGGAATTTATAGAAAAAAAATCTTTAAAAACCTTTCTCTCAAGAACAACAAAGCCACAATTAGTCATATTGATATGGAATCATTCTCAGGTAGTGTAGATTAAATTTTGTACAAATCATGACCCCCAGGGGTAGGGTGGGGCCACAATGGGGGATCAAAATTTTACATAGAAATATGTAGAAAAAAATCTTGAAAAATCTTCTTCTCAAGAACAACAAAGTCACAATTAGTCATATTGATGTGGATTCATCCTCAGGTAGTGAAGATTCAAGTTTGTATCAAATCATGACCCCTCGGGGTAGGGTGGGGCCACAAGGGGCGATCAAAGTTTTACATAGGAATATACAGAAAAAAAAATTGAAAAATCTTCTTCTCAAGAACAGCAAAGCCTTGTTAAGTCATATTGATATGGAAGCATTCTCAGATAGTGTAGATTTAACTTTGTTCAAATCATGACCCCCAGGGTTAGGGTGGTGCCACAATTGAGGATCAAAGTTTTACATAGGAATACATAGGAAAAAACTTCTTCTCAAGAACAGCAGTCATGTTTTGTCATACTGATTTGGAAGCTTCCTCAGGTAGTGTAGATTCAAGTTTTTTCAAATCATGACCCCTGGGGGTAGGGTGGGGCCACAATGGGGGATCATAGTTTTACATAAGAATATATAGGGAAAAAAAACTTGAAAAATCTTCTTCTCAGGAACAGCAAAGCCATGTTTTGTCATATTGATATGGAAGCTTCCTCAGGTAGTGTAGATTCAAGTTTGTTCAAATCATGACCCCTGGGGGTAGGGTGGGACCACAATGGGGGATCATAGTTTTCCATAGGAATACATAGGAAAAAACTTCAAAAATCTTCTTCTCAAGAACAGCAAAGTCATGTTTTGTCATACTGATATGGAAGCATCTTCAGGTAATGTAGATTCAAGTTTGTTCAAATCATAAACCCCAGGGGTAGGGTGAGGCCACAATGTGGGATCAAATTTTTACATAGGAATATATAGGAAAAAATCTTTTCATCAACAGAAAAGCCATGTTTAGTCATATTGATATGGAAGCATCCTCAGGTAGTGTAGATTCAAGTTTGTTCAAATGATGGAGGGGGGGGGGGGGGTTAGGGAGGGTCCACAATGGGGGATCAAATTTTTAACAAGGGAATATATAGGAAAAAAATCTTTAAAAATCTTCTGCTCAAGAACAGTAAAGCCATTTGTTATATTGATATGGAAGCATCCTCAGGTAGTTCAAAATCCAAGCCCCCTCCCCTTTAAACTTTTCAATACTGAAGTGATTTGTGCTTTTTCCTAGCCAATGTGCTCAGGTGAGCGTTGTGGCCCATGGGCCTCTTGTTTTTGATACGATATATTCATTAATCTAGATATGTATCGATATACAGGTAAACTTCGGTATCTCGAACACCGGTATGTCGAATACCACGGATATCTCGAAGTGAATCAACGGTCCCAGCCGTTTTTATTATATTTATGATTTTAAAAAACCCCGGTATCTCGAACACGGAAATCTCGAATACCTCGCTTATCTCGAAGTAGATTTACGGTCCCAAGTGCTATAAACACATGCGTTATCTCGAAGTCCAACAAATTCTGGCTCCACTGAATTCACACCTTAGTACACAATAATCCCATTATGCTAATTTTACGGTCTGTTGAACGTTTCCGTTAGGTCTAGCACAGGCTTCATGGGACCATTGCTGATAATCACACCTTATTAGTCCCAAGCTGTTGTTTTTGGTAGTTAAATTTAATTACGCAGGCCAGGTGATTTGGAGGTGTTAATAAAATGCACTCTCAGAGATACTATGACACGATAATGAAACAGCAGCTTGGGGACGATTACTGTACTAGAAATTTAAATTATCGAAAATACACGCTTATACACATCATTACATATCAGAGTAAACACTGAACACATCAAAGTGATATTGACCTCAAGAAATTAAACAATTAAAGACATTATTTTGAGTATAAAAGTCAGTACCAAAAATCAAATCTTCAGTAAATATCATGTCCGATAAGGCAGTCTAACGAAGGACCCGGTAGCCAACCAGGGGGGATAGTTAGATTATCTGACCGTAGTGGAAAAAGAAAACTTAAAGTTCATACAATCGAAACAAAGTTTGCTTTTGTTTATTCATATTGGCAATTTCAATAAATTATTGTAGAACGATAATTCCTGTTGTTACATTTAGGCATGTGGGTATATGTACATATCCTGTTAAAGTCTTTGTGTATCACATTATATCATGATATACTTCAGACAAATTAGTACACCCGTAGTTTTGAATACAATTCATACATTGATTTCATTTGCCACAATGGTCTCTTTAATATTGCAATAATGCATTTGGTCTTCCTAATGCATGTATAATGCAGGTACTGTATATACTCTATGTCCAGCTTATAGGTGAGTCATAAAAAGATTAGTATTTTGAGACAGGTTAAAACATCAGAGCATTGATTTGAAATTGTCAATTGATTCTGGCAAAAAGTTGTACCAATTTATAAGCGGGTCAGTAGCAAATCCCACCAAAATAACCTCAAAAAATACAACTGACTTATAGGTGGACCACCTTATAGGCAAGTATATATACGGTATAGTTTTTGTTAAATTTTGCTAACAGCAAAAGACTATGAATAATGAATTTTGGAAAAAAAAGGTTATTAAGTTTAATGAGGCATGTATGTAGTATAGAAATATTGTTCATATGCCTGTACATGGTACAAATATGCATTTTACAGAGTGTACATATGCCAGAATCATATGGACCGCAGACTGGCCCTGGTGATTCCGTTAAGAAAAAAGAGGAAAAATCAGTGCTTGTGCTCATTGGTCATTGGACAAAGGTAAATAGATTTATTTAATGAAACTAAACATGTAAATTACGAGGATATTAAAATATCACAATTAAAATACATGTACTGATACTTGATGGAGTTAAATGCATTTGTTATCCCTTTTAAGTGGATCATTTAAATAGTATGCAGTTTATTTAGAAGCTCTTTATTATCTGCACTGTTCACTTTTACAGGGTGAATGCCAGAATTTTTTCAAGAACAGTCTGAATCTGACATGGAAAAAATGAAGAAAAACAGCCTTCCTGTTTATAAATCTACATTCTGACAAAGGGTAATTTTGTTTAGTTCAATTAGAAGTGCACATTTAATTTCAGTTGCTTTCCTTAATGATATATTATAGCATTTTTATTCCCTTATGAACAATATGTATACTTGTAAAGCATGTATCACAAAATCTTCTGCAAACAAAGTTTTGGGTGTAGAGTGTTTGTTGTTTAACGTCCCTCTTGAGAATTTTTCACTCATATGGAGACGCCACCACTTGTCAGTGGAGAGCTGCAAATTTTTGTCCTATACTCAGCACTTACGGCCATTGAGCATTGAGGGATCTTTATCGAGCCAGCACCTACTGTGACATGGGACCTCGGTTAATACCTCTGTCTCATCTGAAGAATGGGTCTCCATGTCCCACAGTGGGATTCAAACTCGCGATGTAAGGATCAGCTTCTTTCTCCGCAACTCTAGAGTAGACGCTCTAACCACTGCATCTGCTCTACTTTGGCAACTTTGGGAGTATATAAGCATAGGAATCATCATGTCCATCTGTCTGTTCATGTGTTTGGCCACTTTTATGATTAGTTTTTTTGTTCCAATTCTGGCTGAGATAAATTGATTTAAGTCATCTAAATGCAAACAAATTAAGGGAAATTACTATGGTATTGGAATGAACTTTTTGGAATACTGTCTAATTGTTCCATTGTAGTTGGTTTCTTTAATGTTGAAATAATGCATCTGATCTTCCTAATGCATGGCATACACTGTATGCATGTGTAATGTTAAAGTTGGCTGAATGTAAAACAGTTCTTGCGTTATGACAAAGGTAAATAGATTTAGTTCATGTAACTAAACATGTAAATTATTAGGGTATTAAAATCTCAAGTTTTGAATACTGATTTACATGTGGAGAGTAGTTGGTCTCCTTAATGCAGTAATAATACATTTGGTCTCCCTTATGCATACTGTATATTATATAAATTTAATGACTGACATGTACGAGGGTTGATCCAAAAGTTCATGGAATTTCTTCATATTTTATTTATTTATTAGTGAAAGTGGTTGAATACTGATTTACATGTAGATAGTAGTTGGTCTCCTTAATGCAGTAATAATACATTTGGTCTCCCTTATGCATACTGTATATTATATAAATTTAATGATTGACATGTACGAGGGTTGATCCAAAAGTTCGTGGAATTTCTTCTAGTGTTATACCGATAATCAGAAAACATCGATTGTCAACAAAAAAATGCTACTGATTCCGATGATCGATTATAGTTTTTCATAATCGATCATCGGAAACATACTTCTAATACAATACATTCCGGAATTATCCATTTCTGGTTTAAAATTTATTTCTTCTTAATGAAAGAAAATGGCATCTGCATCTGATACTAGCCAACTAGCACGAAGCAGAGGTGATTAAGAACCGAAGATGCATATATAGGGCCTAAAAAAAATTATTTTTGTTTCCTGTAATAACCCGACCGACCCATTCAATTTACCCCCGGGTGAATTTTTTTTCTGCCAAATCTGTGTTTGCTCTTTGGTTTGATCAATCAGCTGATTCTTTTTATTCAAAAAATATTAATTGTATCTTTTATTTGAGTTATAAAATATGCAACTTAGTCAACATTTACCTTAAATATAGAGTGATCAATTCCCCCCACAACTTTTTGAAGTTCGTTTTCTGCCGCTAGGCAGCCATGTTGGGTGTCCACTGTAAATATTTTTAGGTCTAGAAAGTGTAAAAGAAGCAAAACAACAAAGAAAATAATATATTATGTATTTTATATATTCATGTTAAAGAAATAAATGAAATTATTGTAATAGTCTGCTTTTTGTATACAAAAAATCCGATTATAATCGGTGAAATCGCATCAGAAGCAGTAACCAATTCCAACCGATGATCGATTATGAAAATTAACCGATGTCTCATCACTAATTTCTTCATATTTTTTTTTTATTTATTAGTGAAAGTGGTTGAATACTGATTTACATGTGGAGAGTAGTTGGTCACCTTAATGCAGTAATAATACATTTGGTCTCCCTTATGCATACTGTATATTATATAAATTTAATGACTGACATGTACGAGGGTTGATCCAAATGCTTATGGAATTTCTTCATATTTTATTTTTTTATTAGTGAAAGTGGTTGAATACTGATTTACATATGGATAGTGGTTGGTCTCCTTAATGCAGTATTAATACATTTGGTCTCCCTTATGCATACTGTATATTATATAAATTTAATGACTGACATGTACGAGGATTGATCCGAAAGTTCATGGAATTTCTTCTTATTATTATTTATTTCTTAGTGAAAGTGGTTGAAAATTACAAATAAAAATATAGACACTTGTTGAATTTTTTTAATAAAAAAATATTTTAAATATTAATGATAGTAACTCTATGGCAGTTGCCATAGCAAAGGATGTTTTAAAATGCAGGGGAGACATTTACTCGTTCATTATCATTTTAATTCTTAATATGTGATATAAGAAAAAACCTGCGCTAAGTGGCAAATAAAATGAGAATTTTGTCATTATTACGATTGCTTGACCACTTATATACCTGTCTGTGAGAGTTTTACTGATTTAACTTGATATTTAGATTATTAGTTGATGATTTCTTGTTCATCTTTTAATTGTTAGAGAACGTCACATTTCAGTCAAGTTATAAGTTTTGTTAAAATCTTAGGAACACTCTGACTTAAAGGGGTATACTACTGATACAGGCTGGAGAAAAATGCATTTAGCAACTGATTTTCCAGTGGCGTGAGAAATTTAAGAACAATAGAACTTCCATGGAGGTTGATTAAAGGTGTGGCTGCTTTTGGAGGGTCTGTTTTTCTCGTAGACAAATTAAGCGTTGATGGATGTTGACCACTGACGTACTGTGCTTGACTTTGCTACTGAAATTGGAACATCATATGGAAAGATGGGGAGTATTTTTGAAATATGAGTGTAATATAAAGATAAGTCAATTGGTGGATACCCAGGCTTTTCTTGAGAGAAAAAAAGAGAAAAAGGCAGAATATTCTGTAGAATTACTTAGTTGAATTGAACATGAGGGTGAGATGCTCCTATAACATGACATGACATACTTAACTTGACGTTACGTCGAAGTCTCCCCCGGATTTTACAACTATCAGTGTTCAGAAAGCTCATGTGACCTTATTGGTAATTGGAACGTGGTGAAATTTTCCAGTATTGTTGCATAATGACTCTATATTATAAATATGCCTATTGTTTGCTTTCATCAAATCACAATAAAATTTTAGAAATAATTAAATTCCATGAACTTTTGGATCAACCCTCGTATTAGAAAAAAGATGGATCCAAGATTGAACAGGTTATAATTCACCTGAGTCATTTAAATTACTTATTGCTATCTGTTCTTGTTCAGTCATCATGTGTCAAGTATTGTCTGTAAACTATTGAACATTTTCATCTTCTTTTCTGGAACCAGTTTCAACTAATTTCTCGGTTGAAGTACTGTATAGGGGATTAATTTCAGGGGTTGTAATTTTCATGTTTTTCTCTCTGACACGATCGCGGTTTGTTGAATTTGCGGAATCGGTATATAACTAAGGTTACATGTACCTCCCTTCAATGTCTATATCCGTTTAATCCATAGCATAGCTAGAAGGCATTAATCAGCGTTATGTATTCACTTCACGAACAACAGGGTAGATTTATATATACATCAGCAAGTTCAATAGTTATTTGAATGATTTTTTAAAACCAAAATGTTGATAAAAACATGATAATGCAGGTAACAAATACACGTCGTAACATAGTTACGTATGGGTATTCAAAACCCATGACCCTAGTGTTTTGATTGATGAAACATGTAGTGTTGGCTGTTAAAACAGTTTTTTTTTTAAACAAATACAGGTTATTATCTGCTGGGTGATCTAAATTAATGTCAAGCATTTTAATTAAAATAATTGAATGACAAGTACGATTCGTAATTACAGAAATGACCATGCACTGCACGTATATTTACCTATCGTAGTCTATTCTCAAATTTCCAAATATAACATGTAGGTTATTGAAAACTTATTCACTGTTTCTTGAATTCACGGATTTATTCACACCGTGAATATAGCGAATATTAACACCGCGAGTTATTTTCCCCCTATACAGTATACAGACTTAATATAGAAATGATTTTATCGACTTTCTCAATCTATCATGAATTTAAAAATGTAAATATAAGCATTTAATTGTAAATATTAAACATTTAGCATCTCATAACCAGAGTTGGAAATTACTGACTGCCCGAGGCAGTCTGTTTTTCAGGTAGGCAGGGACAAACTTTAGATTAACCTCGGTGGTCGGGGTCATTTAAGGAGGTTCGATCCTGAGCTTTTGAGCAGATTTTGGTCTGGACCTTTATTTATAAAATTCTGCATCATTTTTAAGTTCACACATTAAATCTGAATTCTACAATGCAAATTAAACTATATCCAATGAAAAAACCGCAATTAAATTCCATTCAAAGAGGATTAAGCCAGGAACTATATTTTGTGGCGGAAGGTGTTTTAGGAGAAAATGATCATTTTTTCCCCTTTTGAAATATATACAGTACTGTGAAGTTTAGATTCCGATTTTTCCACGCTGGTTGCACACAGAGCTGTTTTTTGCAGTGAAATGTTTTATGCTGGTTCTGAAATATCTATTAAATTATTTCTTATGAATTCTTTCATTATATTGTGACAAATATAGTAAATATATTCTGAAACTCCAGGAAAAAATTGAGCCAATTTTAACATAAAATTAATACTTTTTTAGTAATATCTAAAAATTTACATCATAGACCCCCACTTTTGTTTTTATTTTCTGAATATATAAGATAACTTTGACCAATCTGCCTAAATTTAGAAAAAGTTTAAGACTTAAAATAATTTTCTTGCTTGTTAAATTTCTAATGCCAGAAAAATAACATTTTTTGAGTGCAGAAAGGTCAAATAATTGATTATGCGAAGCAATTTGAAACTTTTTCTTAGTCACAATTTTGAAGTGTCTTTTTTTAAGTAGACCAATAGTTTAACTTGTCCCATGATTTATTTGGATGAAAACATTGGAGGGAAAACGTCGAAGATGTGATTTTTGATAAAGACACTAATTTCAGTGCCAAAAGGTCATATTAAATGAACTGTAGCGCCAAAAGAAGCATATTGACCCCCATTTTTTGTTTTGATTTTTAATTAAGCTATGTGTGTAGAAACTAAAAATATACTTGACAAAAAAAGTTTAAGACTTTAAATATCAGGATCCAACCTCGTTAAACAGGTAGTTCCTGTTTTCCTTCTTTTTTTTCAGGGTATAGTAAGTCTATAGAAATTAAGTAAAATATAGTATATCAAAGGAACACTTCTAGTTAAAAATATGAGATGACCTATAGGACCAATATTGGTTTCAGTCTTTAGAAAAAGCTTACCGATATATGTTCCGGTCACTGACTTTAGGTCACATGTGTGTAGTTTCTTGTTTCTCATGTATTGCTTTAGTTCTACATTAATGGTAATCTAACAACCAAGCTTTGTGATAAACGTGATGACTTTAACTTTTCAATCGTCAACTTCCCTTACTTATTCAGCAATATACCTTCATCACCTGCATACGGGGTTTATATCTCTCAGTTGATTCGATACACAAGAGCATCCACTTTTGCCGAATGATACTTCTTGTGCTATTTTACCCGAGAAAAAAATCGAATGAAGTTGTATAGATACCTGTATCCATAGTGATCAAACTAAGAAATTTGCATGCTTGCGTTTGAAATAATACAATAACTATTAACATTAGTTCCTTTAAATTTTAAAATGAAAAAAAGTGTATTTAGGTGGCTTTCAATACCAGTACCATTGTCTTGCATGAATGTTAAAAATGTTTGACACTTTTATTTATGATGACATTTTAACGACACTAAACGCTCCTAACCATCCCGTGTTCCTAAAACCAAATACGGTACATACAAACTTCTCTATGCGGCTTGACTTCGATATAATGATACAAAACGTGGTTATGTTTTACAGTGAGCATCTTTGAGGAATGTTTACCTGGGTAGAACTCATGTGACTACCAGTATTTTAAATAATTTATTCCACGGGTGGGTTCAACATAGGTCATACAGGTAATGGCTCTTGCTTGTTATAGGAAAAACATTGAACTTTTCATACATTTTTAATATTTTAAGTACAAGCCTAATCATGTACAAATTTCCTACTTTCACACAAGTTTTATAAAATAATGTATAATGCATTTTTTGTCAATCGCACAAGTTTGTACAATGTTAGGCTGACAATAAACAAAAGCTTTGAAATGAATGACCGTCCTCGATTTACTATAAAAAATCACGAATGTCGGCTGACCCCTACCACATTGTATGGCTTTGCTCTTTGTATATTCATGAATTTCAGCGATAAAATTTGTTGAATCTTATGGTTTAGATATCAATTAATGATCTGAGATGGAAAATTATGCTTAATTTAATTCTTCATTTTGTCACATTTTACCGGGGCCCATTAGTGCACTCGTTCTTTAGTGTTATACAGGTAAAAAGTTTGAAAAAATAAAAATGTGCCAACAAATGGTTTCGAACCAGGACACTAAAAATTTCATGGTGAGAGTCTGCGGTCTATCGTTCTGGGCTATGCTGACTATGAGGACATTTGTAATAAATATAAACCAGTATGATAGAAATAGGTTTTCACGTTTTTTGTAGTTTTTTTTCTATGAATTTCGACCCTAGGCACCTCTAAAAGAACCTTGTTTTAAACTATTGCTTACTAGATCAAAATCTATCAAAATTTCATAATTTAATTTAGGGGCAGGCAAAGGGTGATTATATTGCATCTATCGGGTATAATTTTCTTATCAGAAAATTGTAGAGATATGCAAGGTTAATTAATGACATTTATTTTTCCTTTTTGCCTAATACTTTTATGATTTTCACTAATAAATTGATAATTGAAAAAAGCCTTTAATATGAATGCTGATTTTATCTCCATCTGTTAATTTTCAACACCTTTTCTCATGATTATAGTAGATAGAGAACAGATTATGATTTCTAACATTTACTTTTACAGATCATTTCCTTGAGATAGGTGGAACCAACAGTCAAATACAGACACTTTTTAGAAAAGTAAAAATCTGGCTCAGGTTAAAAAAAAAAATCATTTACAGTTTTAACAATTAGTAATTTTACCTTAATTAACTGGAAAAATCTTATTTGACGAAAAACAGGTCAAGAATGAAGAGTTTAAAGCCTAGTAGGGATTTTGGTCATGCAGGTAAGTTAAGGCTTCCCGTAGAATATCACAGTGCACTCTGTGCCTTCACATCTCTGAACTACCAAAATATGACGTCATAATGGAAAATGACGTCAAGTCACTGAAATCTTGAGGTGTTATGACGGGGAGAGTGCCATGAACTTTACACTTTATTTGAAACTGCATGTAAAATGCTAGGTAGCTATTGCAAAATTCATGGGTCGTTAAAGGTTTTTTAAGTCGTATATGTCAGAATATTTTAAAAATACACCGCTTACCTACCCTTGATTGAAATTCAGCATGTTCAAAATGCTTATGAAAAATATACTTTTGAAATGTACTCTGTTTTATACCCGTGGTTGGAGGTAGAATTTATTTAGTGTGTATAAAAGAGTCTGGTGCAGGTGAAGAATGAGGATTAATCTGAGAATTTTTGTTGAAATCTGTAAGAAGAGGTTGTTCTCTAACTGAATCTTGCTTGGGAAAAATGTGTGTTGGCTTTGTTTTAATACAGATTACGATGTTGTGTGGAAAATACCCTCAAATTTGTAGGTAAGTTGAATTTCTCTGGAAATATTTTGTATCTAACTAATACTATGACTTTTCCCAAGCACATTTCGGATACACAAGGATACGATGAGTTTAGTTTTATAACAAAATGTTAATAATTATTGTGTAAATCAACTGCGCCAAAGCGATTTATATGAAACACATCAAAAAATTATAAATGACCGTCACGTGATCAGCAAAGTCATGTGATATCATAACAAATATATTAATACATAGCCGAGGAAATCCTCTATATAAATTGGAGGTACTTAAGTTCAATACTTTTAAATTAAAACTAAAACCAACCTCGCAATGACATATTATGTTTTGAGCGCATTTTAAAGCTTCGGGAAGCCTAAACATAGCTGCGCAATCATTACAGGTAATCTGCAGGCCCTCTCGAGAATTTTACACTCATATGGAGACGCCACCACTTGCCAGTGGAAAGCTGCAAATTCTGTCCTATACTCTGCACTCATGGCCATTGAGCAGTGAGGGGTCTTTTTCATGCCAGCACCTACTGTGACACGGGACCTTGGTTTATAAGGTCTCATCCGAAGGACTGGTCTCCATGTCCCACAGTGGGATTCAAACCTGCGACATAAGGATCAACTCCTTACTTCGCGACTCTAGAGCAGACACTCTAACCATGGCGCCACGCTTGTGACTAGCTCAGTTTTAAAGAAATCATTCAAGATATTTTTTATCAAACTTAATATGCTGATACATATATAATTAGTAAGACCTATTCAACTATTTCAAAAACTTTTGACCTTTCCTGTGACCTTGACCTCACTTTCCTTCAATTTGCATTTTGCATGGTTTAAAACCATTTAAAATATTGATATCTAAGGCTATGCATCTATACATAATTTGGTGAGAATCTATCATCTATATCCATTTTTTTTTAGATTTCAATTTCAATTTTAAAGAAACTTTTCAAGATATTCTCATCAAACTTCATACACTAACACAAAATTTCATGTTGCATTACTATACACTTGGCAGGCATACATGTCCTATGGACATATTTCTAGTGTATTGCTATTTCTGTTGTTTGTTTACTTCCGGTCAGTAAGTGCCCCCTAGGGGCAAGCCCCAGTCCTGTTTTCTTTTCCAGGGTTGCAACAGCGCCCCCTAGAAAAACAAGTTGCACCATCCAATCAAATCGTGTTTTGTGCTGCTTTATGCCAATGAAATTAAGGCTGGACAGCATATATATTATATTCTGACCAATGGGGTTGCCGTATTTTCAAATAATTAGGATAGACTTACCACTTCAGCATTCCTTTCATCACTGAAGTGATATACATGGTCAAAAATTGACTAACTTTCATTTTTGTGTCAACTGCAGAGCAGAACGACACTTAGAGATCACTTTACCTGGTGTCTGTCTGTCCGTCTGTCACACCTTATATCTCCAAAATTTTGAGAGGCAGGGTTTTGATAATTAGCATTTATATATGTTTTTGAGCTCATGATACTATACTTTGAAACTGTATGAAATTCAGTTACCACACAAACTTATATTTAAATACTATGAAAATACATTGGGATCAGTATTCCACAATGAATCGTGTTGACTGACAAAGTGACAATTAAAGTAAAGACAGTCTGAAATTCCTTTCCTCCGAGGATTGTTGGAAGCACCTACATGTGTATTAATAAAATGATAAATAGTTATTCCTCATAATTTCAATTAAATTATTCATTTGAGGACTGGGGAACCATATTTTCTTTGATTGCCAGATTCTATCCCAGTCTTTTACTTTTGGATCCTGTTTTTCCTTGCAGGCAAATGCATGAACCTCCATGCTAATATTAAATTAATAGCTGACCACTCTTAGATTTATTTACCTCTTTAATGACGATACCTAGCAGGTGACATATACATTCCTTGAAACACTCTAGTTCCTATTTGATTTTCACTAATATAAAGATTATTGAAAAAAGACTAAGGTGCTCTATAGTGATCAGTCTATTCATTCATCTTTCTGTCAAATACATATATCCCTTGTTCAGAGTACAGGTGACTCTAAATACTTCAAACTTTATATTTTTTAATTAGATACATGTAGCTGCTTTGGAACATCTGAAAGGTCTATTACATTATCACTAGTTTTACTAGTTTTCTTCATGTAAGTTGAATATATTTTAAACTTTTAAATTTTTATTTTTTCCAGGTAAGAAAGAAATTCAGGAGTTCTTAAATTGCCCTTGGAGTTCTTGGATTGCATCAAACTGCTAAAAGACCTCAACAAAAACAGCGTCTTGAAAATAAAAATGAAAATATTTAGTGAAAAAAAAATGATGAAAGAGCCACTAAAAATCTTCAAACCTTTGAGCTGAAATCTGGAAGTCAATCTGTGGACTTTACTAGTATGTAATAATTACTAACTCATCATTTGTGTATAATAAATACACTAAACTGTAAACACTTGTTAAAATGTATAATTTTTAGATATAATTTGTAGCTCACAGACTTCAATAGTTTCATGTAATTTAAGTAATAATGAAAATTTCCTGTTGTCTAGCTAGATTAGAAACTATTATTGTCCAATTTTGGATATTGTGAAATAATTCATCTAGTATGCATACATGTGTGTACACTTACGTGTAAATTAATTGTTATAGCAAATTCAATCGATCATTAAGTTGAATGTTGACTAATGTTTTTCATCAAAATTGTTTACACTGAATTGTTTGTGGATTTTTCCATTTGCCCAATCATGTCAAGGAGCACATGGCAGGAAATGCTTTCTCCTCCATTGCACCTGGTGTTTTTAGAGGTCTGTGTTTGCTCTGCTCTAATTATGTATTGTTTCAATGGACTTTAAAGCTTTATCACTGTTAGTAATCTTCATATTTCATATACTATTAGAGTACTTGAAGAAAACTGTAAAGATTTAACATACAGTATAATGCATGTATATTGCACTTTAAGTACAGTGTATGTGGTTAAGAAATGTTAAATCGTCTCATAGTGCATTGAATTTGTTGAAAATTAGAAAATGTGTTGAATTTTTTTTTGAAATAATGTTAAGATTGCAGATTTTTTTAAATCATGCAAGTAAGAAATTGCAAAATATTTTTTAGCTTTTCTGGACAGTCTAGATGAGTTCTTATTATATACCTAGCATTGTCATCCCAGTTAAAATTTAAGGAGCAAGGTTCATTCCTAAGCTCTACCTGGACAAACTTGCATGGATTAAAGCACATTAACAGATTTACTTCAGATGCTTGACCTGATCTACATTTTCCTCATGTGTTTTTTTTGTTTTTGTTTGTTTGTTTAACATCCCTCTCAAGAATTTTTCATCCATATGGAGATACCACTACTTGCTGGTGGAGAGCTGCAAAATTTGACCTTTACTTTGCACTCAGGGCCTTGAGCAGTAAGGGATCTTTTTTGTGCCCACATCAACTGCTAGGCGGGACCTCGGTTTATATGGTCTAATCTGAAGGACTGGTCCCCACATCCCAAGTGGATTTGAACCTGAGACTTAAGGATTAAATCCTTACTCTAGATTACAAACTCTATCCTTTGCGCCACATGGGGGACTCCACAAGATTAAGTGTTTTGAGCAGTCCTATTCTCATGTAATTATAAACTCTATGTTGAACAAACCTGCAAAGATGATGTATGTACATGTAAATATTTCAGGGTACCAATCCTTGATTTGACTTAGATTTTCTGGATTAATGACCAGTTTTTTAGAGAAGGTTCATTCAAAGTAACAATATACTCTTTGGTGATCAGTAAACATAGATGATGTATCCTGCTTCTGATGCTGGATGTAACATACATTTTCAGGGTTATTGAGCAGTTAAATCTAACCCAGACCAACTTGCATAGATTTTGGATCCAGGTGATATACATTACCAGAGTGTTTGTTGAGTGAGACTTTGCCTTACTAGTAGATAACATTTATAGAAGTGAGCTTTGTATTCTTTGATTAGGTATGTTTTTTCTTTGCTCAGGATATATATACCATCAGTGCCAACTACCATACATTTTATATAATAGATGTAGCTGTTGTTCAACTGAATATGATAAAACTGTGGATGAAAATAATTTGATTTTTGTACCTTTGAATGTATTGAATTCATTTGTAAAAGCTTATATGATACAATGTTTGATATTTTATAAAAGTTTTTAGCATATGCAATCAATAAATGTATCAACATTTTTATTTTATTATACTTTTTACCCTGCAAACTTCTTAAAAACAGAATAGTAATGATCCATTTAACTGATACTAGGTTAGTGTCACATTGTACTGGTATATCATGTATACTGAACTGTAAATAAGAAACATCTAAATAGGTAAAATCACAGCATGAATCATTGGATTATGTAAGAAGTGCACTATCTTGTGCTTTGGTATGGTATTAATAATAAATGTTAAACTATCATTTTTTTTATGCCCCGCCATGAATATGGCCGGGGGATATAGTGTTTGTCATGTCCGTCTTCCGTCCTTCCGTCTGTTTTCCGTCACACTTTACGTTTAGCTCTGTTCAAAGCTCAGTTTCAAAGAAACTATCCAAGATATTTTTATCAAACTTCATATGCTGATAGATATTGATGAGAGCTTTGCAACTGTATCAACATTTTTTTGACCTTGACCTTTCCTTTGACCTTCACCTCACTTTTCTTAAATTAGTGTTTAGCTTAGTTTTAAAGATACCATTCAAGATAGTGTAATCAAACTTCACATGTTGATACATACTGATGTAAGCTATTCAACTGCATCAACATTTTTTGACCTTGACCTTTCCTTTGACCTTGACCTCACTTTTCTTAAATTAGTGTTTAGCTCAGTTTTAAAGATACCATTCAAGACATTTCTAACAAACTTCATATGCTGATACATACTGATGAGAGCTATTCAACTGCATCAACATTTTTTACCTTGACCTTTCCTTTGACCTTGACCTCACTTTTCTTAAATTAGTGTTTAGCTCAGTTTTTAAAGATACCATTCAAGATAGTGTAATCAAACTTCATATGTTGATACATACTGATGAGAGCTTTTCAACTGCATCAACATTTTTTGACCTTGACCTTTCCTTTGACCTTGACCTCACTTTTCTTAAATTAGTGTCAAACTTCATATGCTGATACATACTGATGAGAGCTATTCAACTGCATCAATATTTTTTGACCTTGACCTTTCCTTTGACATTGACCTCACTTTTCTTAAATAAGTTTTTAGCTCAGTTTTAAAGATACCATTCAAGATAGTGTTAGCAAACTTCATATGCTGATACATACTGATGAGAGCTACTCAACTGCATCAACATTTTTTGACCTTGACCTTTCCTTTGACCTTGACCTCACTTTTCTTAAATTAGTGTCAAACTTCATATGCTGATACATACTGATGAGAGCTATTCAAATGCACCAATATTTTTTCACCTTGACCTTTCCTTTGACCTTGACCTCACTTTTCTCAATTTGTGTTAAAATGTTGCATTACTAATATACCCTTGGCGGGGCATTCATGTCCTATGGACATATTTCTAGTTTCAAATTAACAAAGGATATGCTTGAGTGACTGTATTTTGACTAGCAGTAAAAATAAAATGATTTTTAAGCATTTGAATTATTTTGATTCATGGTCTCTGCAAGTTTAATGATAGCAAATATGTATATTGAACATGGCATCCACATATTGCTATACTGGATGGGGCATAACTTTTACTGAATCTTAATCACAACCTTGAAATTTTATGTAGTACATGTACTCTTGGTTTCAACTGGTCAAATGTATTCTTAAATCAGAAAGAATTTAAACAAATATAGGCATAGGTCAGAACTTCATCAATTAGTTGGAAAGCGAATGCACTCAGTGACTATATGGTTTAAAAGAAGCTTGGTATAAATAGCAGGAAAAACTACTTGATGTCCACTGTGAACTTTGTGTCCTCAACAAAACAACATGGAATATACTATACTTGGTCTAAAGAATAATCTATGTCTGCATTCACTTTTAGGTTAAACTGTTTTGGGCATTGAGAGTTTGTTGTTTAACGTCCCTCTGGAGAATTTTTCACTCATATGGAGATGCCAACACTTGCCGATGGAGAGCTGCAAATGACCTATGCTCGGCACTCAGGGCCAATGGGCAGTGAGGGATCTTTTTCATGCCAGCATCTACTGCGACACTGGACCTCTGTTTGTACGAAGGACCGGTCTCTACGTCCAACAGTGGGATTCAAACATGTGACAAAAGGATCAACTAACTCCACGACTCTAGAGCATTGGCTCTTTCCACTGCACCACGTGGGCGACAGCATTGAGAGTTAAATGTGGATATCAGAACAAGCTACTCTGGGCTTATACTCTCTATATATTGATTGATTGTATGTTGTTTAACATTCCTCTCAAGATTTTTTCACTCAAATGGAGACACCACCACATGCTGGTGGAGATCTGCAAATTTTGTCCTATATCGGCACTTACGGCCATTGAGCATCGAGGGATTTTTTTCGTGCCAGCACCTACTGCGACACAGGACCTCAATTTATACGGTCTCATCTGAAGGACTGGTCTCCCCATCCCACAGTGGGATTTGAACCTGCGACGTAAGGATCAACTCCTTACTTCGCTACTCTAGAGCAGACGCTCCAACCACTGCGCCACTGGGGCAACTACTCTCTATTTAAGTCACTTGTGCAATGACTTTAGTTTAATTCAAAGTTTTTTACTGATCATGTTGAGTCACATTACCACAAATATCTTTCTGCTGACCTTGACTTATGACCATCCGCAACTATTCTGGTTGGAAACAATATGTTAATTAATGCATAATAAGTGAAATTACTATGAAAGAAAAATGGTCTACTTAAACCACAAGTTATATTTATAAAAAATATACACTGGTCTCCTTAAGTCATATGAGAGAAACATAAAATATTAAGGAGACCATTTTTTTCATATATTTTTAGGAGGCATTTATTATGAAAAAACAAAGCAAGAGTCGACTAAATGGTGTTCTATAGATCTTTGATCTTGTATTTCTTTTTAGAAAAAAGCAAATTTAAAAAATTTGTATATTGTCTCCTTAAGCCATATATAATGGTCTGGTCTCCCTAGTCCTTAAATCAGAGTTATATATATATATATATATATATATATATATATATATATATTATTTGTCAAATTATTGACATATTTAATGAGTAATTTTACAGACACAATATTCCTGATAAATATAAATAACATGTACCTGTACTTTTGGTTTCTTTAATGGGGAAAATACATTCAAATAAAGTTTCCAGCTATTTTTATTTTGTTTAGAATGCCCTTAAAGTACTTAAAATTAATAATCAAATATTGTCATACACTGTAGAGCTGCAGTTTTCATATCCAAGGACAGATCACTGTAGACTAACTGCAAAAAAAGTACCATAAAATCAAAATTCTAGAGAAGATTCTTGAAAATATGTTTTCTTGCATTTTTGTCAGGAACAATAAAGTTGTATGATAGTAGGTATTGCCTTGAATTAAGCCCCACCTTTTTTAAAAGATTTTAAAAAATAATCTTGATTGATATAGAAATAAAGCCTCTGGTGGGCTTTGAACTTCATGAATATAGTGTCCTTGGGTAGAGGGTATGTAATGACCTTGAACCAATTTTCTAGAGATCAAGGTTAGAAAGTTTCTTTGCACAGGAAAACCTTGTTCAGAGTATTATTGTCTTCTCTCCCCTTGGCCTTACCTGGCTCAAACTTTACCCATGGAGTACCCATGGGTTGAGGAAGTTCAAGGGCTTGAACCAATTTTTTCAAGCAAAGGTCAAAGTCAAAATAACCTCCTTGTGTTAAATCCTTGTTTACAGCACATTTTCTCATCCATTGGTTGTTTTGGGCTCATACTTTATTCACAGAGTACTCTTGGGTAGAGGGTGTGAAGTGACATTGAACCATTTTTCTAGATGAAAGGTCAGAAAATCTCTTCGCATAAAAAAATCCTGAGCATAAGTTTTTTTTCTAATTTTCATAGATGAAAGGTCATCATCAGAAAACTTTGTGTACAATCCTTCTCAAGGGTTTATTTTTTCTCCCCTTGGTCCTACCTGGATCAAACAACATTTTTCTAGGTTGGTTGTCAAGTTTATAGAAAACCTCTGTAAATAAATTTCTTGATCATTTTCCTTCCATTCAAGTCACACAAAAAAAACTACAAAGGAGTTTGAGTTTGAGGCTTCAATCCATTACAAAATATATGACTGTCTTCATATTTTGAGTATGCAAAAATGAACTAAATTATGTTTGAAAATTACTCACAAAGACCCTCACCTGACTTGTTGTAGATGGGTAAATATACCCTCAGGGAACAATGGGCCTGTTCAAAATTGGACTAGGCAGGATTAAATCATCATTATCATGATTAAAATAACAAGAACCACACTAACATTTATTTTTTCTTATAAAATGTTAAATGTTGTATGTTGTTCAACCTTTCCCTTGCATCAGTGTGGTCCCCCCTTTTGCTCAGGTACCAAACCTCATGGTACTTGAAAATTTTTTTCCAACATATACTTATCCTAAGCATCCTCCAGGGATAGAGTGGGGCCATAAGAGGGGATCTGAGTCCCAAAAGATGATTAGGCTACTATGTAAAATGTAAGTGGAATTCAGGGAACCAGGGGCATTTTGCATAAAAAAAAACATCATCTTTTTTTTTTACCCCTATTTGACCCCCAGGGTGAAAAAGAAAATTCCAAAATCTTATTGCACATCTACAGGACACCATTAACCATCACCCAAAAGATGATTAGGCTACTGTGTAAATGTAAGAGTTCAGGGAACCAGGAGCTTTCTTCATAAAAAAAAGCATCATTTTTCCTCCCCTTTTTTACCCTTAGGGTGAAAATGGAAATTCCGAAACCTTATTGCACATCTACAGGACACCACCAACCACCTCCCAAAAGATGATTAGGCTACTGGGTAAAATGTAAAAGGAGTTCAAGGAACCAGGGGCTTTTTGCATTAAAAAAACGCCATTTTTCGACCCTCATTTGACCCCTAGGGTGAAAATGAACATTTTGAAACGTTATTGCACATTTACGGGACACCACCAACCATCTCCAAAAAGATGATTAGGCTACTGTGTAAAATGGAAGAGGAGTTTGAGGAAGAAGAAAGTGTGACAGACGGACGGACATGAGTAACAACAATATACCCGAACTTTCTTTAGAAAGTGCAGTTATAATAAGTTTAAAAAATGAATACATCAGAATATACTTTTCTGAAATTTGAAACTTAAATAAGTGTTTTAAGATCAAATCATACAGCCTCGAAAACCAGAACAAGATTTTAGGTACAACATGTTTTTAAAAAAGGAAAAGAAAATCACATACCTTGACAGTAAATGACATTCGATTTTTTTTTCCCAAAGGTGTTCATTGCATATTTATGCTTTTACTGTTAGTGAGTGGATGTAAAAATAACAATAGAGATTATTTACATTCCACATGTGTTTTCCTTATAAAATGTGTGAAAAGAATCGGCATTCAAAACACCTTGCTCCAGGGCCATAATACTTAGATGAGCTCACTTTTGATCTCAGTCTTACTTTTCCACTATATATTTGTTTTGTAAAAGTGAGATTGACATTAAAAGTGAGCTCATCTAAGCTTTATGGCCCCGGAGCCATAACATCGATAGGGAGGTTAAAAGGTTAAATTATGATTTTTATTTTGAAGTCACAAACATTGAACTCCATAATAAATGTTTTCAGCGAAATTCAAAATTCACGCTCACACTGAACAGCAACAACTGCTCCTTCAATTTAGCTGTACAGATGCGATGTGTATCATTCTAACAAGCATAATATACCTAGTAGTCAAAGAAAAGATAATTATGTTATCAATCTACTGTGATATTTTGATACAGGTATGTTAATATGAGCACTAAATTGTAAATTTTGGACGTTCAACGTGCATTAATCAATTTGTCAGCACAGTCATCCTTGTTATGGCTAATTAAATTACCAGTTAATTATTAATTAATTTATGATTAATTAAACGTCCAAAATTTACAATTCATTGCTTTGTGTTTGATGTAGATCAAGATAAGCTAGTAAGGTATGGGCATAGAGCGCAGTACAAACGTGATGGATATATAGCATGTGTCGTAATATCTTTTGTTCCCAAAATATTGAACATTTTATTGATATGCACCCAAGTCCAGTAATAAATATTAAACTAATTAAATACATATATGAAATCGTATAGATTTGCATCTACTTACCAAACCTGAGTCTTCTTTGACCTTTGACGTAGATTCTTCATTGTACTTCTATATGATGTAGATTTCCACTTAGTGATGAAATGAACAAGACAATTTCCCCGAAAAGCCACTCACTTGTCTTACTGGTTCCCTATCTAGATAAGCAAAAGCACATTTAAAAATCAGCGATTATTTCATAATAAAAAATATTTGAGATCGAATTATTGAGAAAATAACTGATGGGTTTCATATGTATCATTTGTAAGTTTTTTTAACAACAGAATTTTTATGACTTCGGTTTCGGCCGTTATTTTAGAATCAGTTCTTAGATATTTAAAAAAATAGCTGATTGTTGTCGTCAGCAATAATATCAATTTGCAGGATCTATTTCTCTGACATTTGAGTATATCTAGATTAGTGAATTGAAGGGTAATAAGTGACATCCTAGCCTAGTTTTTATCAAAATCTTCCAAAATTATTAGGAACAGAAATGTAGAGATGATATATTTACCTAATTATGTTCCCCTAACGAAGTTTTGGATCATATTGTTTTTACTTTCTTTTTTTCAAAATTTCTTCTTCGGTACTTTTTTTGTCTGCGAGTGTTCTCGGAAACTACTCAACCAATTGAGATGAAACCTCAACAAAAATCTCAATATCTTCCTTGTCTTTTGACAAAATCCTTTCGAATTTAAAATATAGGTATAAATTATAAGGTTCTACAATATGTTATATACAGAAATTCTTATAAACACGAGCATGCACGTGTTCTGCAATTTGATTGGCTGAAACTTTAAATAGCTATAACTTCTTTAGTTTTCAACGAAACAGAATGAAATTTAAAATATTGATTGGTATAATGAGTTCCTATATTATGTTACTATCAAAACTGAATGCAAGGACATGCATGCACATGTGCTGAAATCTGAATGGCTAATACTTCATACATGTATGTTGTATCTATCTTACTATTCAATTATATAATTCTTTGAAATTTAAGACATTGGCATATGTTATAAGGCACTTTAAGAATATTTATGTGAGAAATCTAAATAATACACACAAGCAACACAGGAAGAAACAAGACCTTTAAGTTAAAACTGAAAGGAGACTTTCAGTGACTTTTCAGTGGCCATTCAGCCACTGAATGGCAGGTACATTTCAGGGACCTTTCAGCCACAATTCAGGTACCTTTCAGTCCCATTCAGCGGACACATTTCAGTTATCTTTCAGTGCCCTTTCCGTCGTCTTTCAATCGCCTTTCAGTGACCTTTCCGTTGTCTTTCAGTGACCTTTCCGTCATCTTTCAGTGACCTTTCCGTCATCTTTCAGTGACCTTTCAGTCATAATTCAACGTCCTTTTCATCAGCTTTTCATAAGTTTATCAGTAATTATTCCTTAAAAAATTTTAAATAAAATTTTTCACGTCTTTAAATATGTCTTTGCTTTCTTATTGTGATAAAATTTAGATACGTAGTACTGGTAATGGTTAGATGTTCAATTGTCTTTAAATTGTTTACTAAAATGTTGAATTGTGATTATTAACTATAACATTTATGTCTAAATATAATTTTATTAACATTAAAGATTACAATTCAACTGTTGACTTATAAAATTCATAATGATTTTCAAATTTCTAATTTGTTTCATGAAGATTGCTTTAAAAAAAGAAAATTATTCAAATGATGAAAAATAACATTCGTATCAGAATTTAATTAACGGGAATAGAATTGCCTTATTTTTTCTTTCTGTAGAAGCTCTAAATCTATCATAATGATAGATATTTTCACAAGCTTATTCAATTTGATAAATTGTTAAATGAATAAACAGACAGTCAATCTAAAAAAAAAAATCGAGGATATCGGTCATAATGCTCTTAAATTAAACAAGAAAAAAGTTTTCTTATTTTTTTCAGCTCTAAAATAGTTTTTCGTAATTTTTATATCCATTTAACACAGTGTATAATGCGGTTAGTTTTCATGGAAATATCTGGTTATGAAAGACGAGACAGAATTTATTATTTATGCCTTTTCTGGAAGAAACTTTAAATATTGTAAATTTTGATTCTTAATTGTTGAAATCGCATAATATTTTAGCTTCTAAAAGATATCGTTTTAAAATAACTTTACAGAGACAGAATTAATTAATGATTGATAAAATCGCACGAAAATTTAGCAATTTAAAGGATATCGTTTTCAGAATTTACAACGTTTTCCGAAGTGAAGATCCATGTTGAATCATTTCTTTGGGGGGAAAAAAAAACAGGTGCCCGTCGCAGATAATTGTCATCGTAATTGTCAAGATATATACAATATGTAAACATTGGCCAGCTTCCCGATACTAAAGAGGCTTGTTCAACAGAGCGAACGTTCGCGAGCGCTCGCCAAAAATCCTTATCCCTCCAACAGAAATGTTCGCGAGTGCTCGCTCTGTTGAACAGGTCTCAGGTGAACTGGATGTCCCAATTCGATTTCTACATATTTATTGATTTTAAATCAAATATTAATAACAAGACGCCATGGTGTAATGGATAATGTCACGGACTCTCAAGCGGGTGGCCGCGGTTCGGCCTCGGCTTTCTGCGATACTTTTTTTTTTCATTTTTTTTTTAATTAAAAAAATAGATTGATTTAATACCATTATAATAAGAAAACGTGAAATAAAATTTCTATTTAAGTTAAAATATAAGCCGATAATTCAATAAAAAAGACACAACTGAAAGGCCACTGAAGTGTATGATACATTTCAGGGGCCTTTCAGTTGTGTCTTTTCCGTGGTCTTTCAGTCTTTCAGTGCCATTCAGTCGAGTGAATGGCAGATACTATCTGCCATTCAGTCGGCTGAATGTTGATTGAAAGACCACGGGAAAGGAACTTTTCAGTGACCTTTCCGTGGCCATTCAATGGGCATTCAGTTACCATTCCGTCGACTGAGTGGTGTAATTTCATCCTGTGCAATCTGCTGAAATCTGTTTGTCTAAGGTTGTTAGTATTTATAATTCTTCGTTGTTAACGAAAGAAGATGAAACTCGGAGTTTTTATAGATAATACAAGTTGCTGTCCTTTAAAAAAGGACTGCAATACGTGGACCATATGCATGTGTTTCGAAACGAAATTCAAAGAAAATTTCTAGATTTATTGAGTTTACAAAGGTGTAATTAAGTTTAATCTTTTTTTTTTTTTTTCGAATTTTCATCGTTATTTAAGTCTGCTTAATTAGGCTGTAATGATAAGAAAAATCATGACCTTGAAATGATACGAAAATGAAATGTTTATCTAAGTATCTATCACAATATTGTAGTTTAGCCTTTAAAATTAACAACAGAATTAAAAGAGGCTTAAGCGTGCAGGTATTGTAATCTCCATTGGCGTATCCAGGGAGGGGGGGGGGGTCGGGTGTTGGAACCCCCTTTATTTTTGCAGAAAGAGGAAGAGAGAGAGAATGTTTATTCTGTAATATATATATTTTTTACATCTAGTATTTTCAATAAAATATTAAGTACTTCAATCTCTGCCCTTTCTGCTCTCTAGATAGATTTTTGCTTATTGCTTCCTCCGTGTACCTTCACAATACCGGTCCCGGGCCTCGACCTACCACATGTAACATGAAATATTTCACTTTGATATCATCGGAAGATTCCAGCGAACGAACGTACGGCTTTTCCATTTTTGGGCCATCTTATAAAGTAACTAATTTTAAGAAGTATGCATAAAAAGTCATGAAAGGGAGTATCCATAGGAGAACATTATCCTTTGCAAAAATTTTGATATTTCTTATGCAAAAGGATGACTGCACTTAACGCCTGTTTTTGGGTCTTTTTCGGTTGCTTGTGCTGCTTTTATGTCTAAACCTTATCTCACTTTTGTATGTTTATGAAAGAATACTGTCAATTTGGAAGCACATTTTAATCTTAAAATGATTTTAGACTGTGATACAATAAAATGATTCAATGTTTTTTGTCCTTACTGCTTTCCAAATATAGTGAATTTACACTTACCTGCCCTTGATTGAACATTAGATATGCATGAGAGGTGGAGCTAACATTGTAAGAATGGCTCTAAAATTAGACTACATAAACAGCTGATAAATAACAATGACATGTTTGAAAAAGCGAATGTGATCACTCTTTCCAATCTCCTCTCCATTCTGTATGGCATAAATACACTTCTGACAAAGGTTTCAAAACGAAATTAACAATATGAGCACGTCAATGTAATTAAAGCAGATTTTATATCAATGCCAGATGACTTAATGTGTTCGAACACAATGTCCTAGTTAGCACAAAACATGCTTCCTTACAAGTCACGTGTCGGAATTTAGTATTCACAAAGTTACCTGAAGTAAGAAATCACGTGGTGAATTATAATATTCAACATGTCACAATCCTTGGTTACAACACAGAGAGCGAATGTAAGAAGAAGCATTTTTTTCTCTTTTTAACCATGAGCGCACGTTTGTCTATTAATCTCCTTTTGATACATTATTATTTATGCAAATATACAACTACTGTTAAACGGCGAACAATAGACAAACATGCGCTGACTATGTATAAAGTCAGTAAAAAAGTGGGCGTCCTCATTATTGAACGGAGATTCAAGAAATTGTGATGACCCCTGCCTTTGAAAACAGATTCGAACTTCGTAAATACACACTTTTATTAAGCGTAATTACATAAAGTTGTAGATTGGATGTTGATCATTCTTGCAATGAAAAGAAAAATGCTTGTTTTGAAAGATTATTTTGTCGCAAATTCCCCATGTCCTTAAGTGCAGTCATCCTTTGTACATGACAATTAATTGTCATGTACAAATTTTGCATAAGAAATATCAAAATTTTTGTAAAGGACAATATTTATCTCCTTATATCATGGGGATATTTTAATCAATGAAGAAAAAGGTTCAAAATGTCCCGTAGTATGTGGGGGAGGAAGGCTCACTTTTTCTTTAAAAAATCTTTTGTTAGAATTTGAATATATAAGTTTTAATTCGCATTGGAAGCTCCCCCGCACTTTTTGTTGCGGAAAGGTTCAAAATACAGAAACTCAAAAATTTAAAAGAAATCAAAATGTACCGGAAAGTTAGACAAAGTCCCCCCCCCCCCCAAATAGGATTTTACAGGGTGGTGCACAGGTTGTTAATTTATTTATTTATTTCTGCTTGTCAACTCTTTTTGGAGGTTTCCCCCTTTGAAAACCGTTGCTACGGGCTTGAATGTAAGTGCCTGTGGTGTGACTTATACCCCCCCCCCCTTTACTAAAGAGTCTCGAGTTATCTTAAACAATGCTAAGTTATCGATTAACTCGATCAATTTAAAAACACAAAAAAAGATTAATTTTGTGTGTGTGGTTTTTTTCTGTCTCTTTTAAATAACGGAATGGTTAATATACAACACCTGCAATCGTAACTTCTCGGCAGAAGGTCTGAGAAGATGCGACTGACAATCTTATCGCACATGTGTAGACCTAGGCTATTTGGTCTTGCAAGCACAGGTGTGTGTACTGTTTCCTAGTGACGCTTAGACTGGTGACGGTATTTGCTACAGACACGAAGAACTATACACCAGTTTCATAACATGTACAGTTTTTTTTCTAGTGAAAATTGGAGTAAATTAAAAGTCGAATATTTTGGATATGGGGTAACCCATATCTGTTTTTGTTACAACGACGGTCAATGCATCCATGGACGAGTTCATTGGTTACTCTGAAAGGTGGCACAGGTTTACCTTTCGTTAACATTTTCTACAATGATCTGCCTACTTTGAGTGATTGTACTTTCATAGCAAAGTTGTTAAATTTTATTCCCGATTGGCCTATAGTTTTGTCATTTAACTGAAGAAAAAAATCGGGCTATTTCGATACATGTAATGCTTAACGGCTATACTAGATTTATACGGAAGTATCCTATCATTGGAAAGGTAGATGGTACACGTGTAGCACAGATCTGTAGTACGCAGAACTTTTTTTGGATGTTTCTCAAATTATCAAATTATTTTGCAAACCTTGATGCACAAAACTAATGCCGGTAAACATGGCAAAGACTATCTTTTAAAACCTAGTATTTTTAATTCAACATGTTCAAGCTGTAACGCTATCTCTATAAGTTCTTCCTACTTATTTAAAATGCTTGTACCATAGAATTTAGTTTGTATATAAGGATATATGTATTAAAGAGAAACTCAGATCTTGGTTACGCCAAAGAATACATAAATACGATGTGCAGATTTTAGAGCGAGGTTTCCCAATGATTGGCATATTCTAATTCGAAGAGGGCGAATTGTTCTACGGGCAAGTTGTCTTAGAGGCGAACTCTCTAGCATCCTCGCGCATGCGTAGCCTGACGTAAGCCCATGGCATCCGGTTTAACTCCGCTAATATATTTTCTGCGTGGACCTCAGGGTCCACGCAACAAGTTTCTACTTTATTCAATCATCGTTATGAATATGAAGACATGATTCGCGTGTGCTGATTTCTGATTGCTCAGTATTCATGTTTCTGTAACTTTCTTTGTTTTCAGTGAAATTCTTCGAAATTTAAAATGGAGCATTTTATTAGGGCATTCTACATATGTTCTATCAAATTTTGTACATGTAAATGGTAATTTTCGAAATCATGTGATTGCAAGTGTACTTAAATCTGATTTGCTTACGCTCATTGTGCTATATTTGCATTGAAATTTCTTCAAAATACTTTTAAAAAAGTTCTTAAAGTCTATAATACAGTATACAAATGTTTTGTTTAAGCATATAGGGAATAAGGCCCCAAAGAGAGTAGGGGGAGCGTTTGGGGAACATCTGTAACGGTCTCCGTTACAATTAGAACCAGTTGTTATTCTCTTTTCTGCCTCCTATCAATTATACAAAACTAAAGTTGGTCAGCGTTTTATAATCTTTATAAACGCAAATTAAGTAACTAAATTTTTTAGCATATTATCTTGAATTATATTTTTACTAGTAGACAGATGATTAGACTAGTACAATAACATTCTTACTACATGTATAGGAAGGAAAGGATCTACTAAGTTGAATGAACTTATTTCCAACCCTTTTGTATATACATGTATTGTCACAATTCGTGATAATGGCATGGAAATATTCCCTCGCTGTAACCAAATCTTTGAAAAAGAACAGAGTACGTGCAAACAAGTTTATTATAGTGCTCCAAAAAAAATGCAAAGAATATCTGCACACCTGCACACACACACACAACACGCACATCTACAACACTCGCACAATTTAAAAAAAAAAACAAACAAAATAATAATAAACAAAAAAAAATGATAGTATCAATATACCGACTATAATAGCGTCATACCAGACCCGACAAATGTTTCATTGCCATGTGCGAATAAAGTCAAAATCGGAAGCACTGACTGTCGAGACCACAGAGGTTGACCCAAGACGTTACCGTATACTGTTCATAGACACACAGTCGTTGGTTACTCATGGAATTACGGTTACGACACTGTCCAAAGGCCGCACGTCCCTCTAGCCTTCAACGCCTTAGTACGTAGAATTTCCTCGGATGTCTCAGTATGCCATAATGTTCATCTGCTACTTCAAACACATACACAGCTGGTCACCTATAATAACACATTATTTAAAGGTCTGGGTTTCCATAGTCGGTAATAAACGCATTCATAAGGAATACTTGAATATGTCGGGTACATTATCTAGTATAAATAAAAACTTAGCAAAGTAATGAAATAATAACTTTTTTTTTAAAAAAAATAACAAAAAAAAACCTAGCTAACAAAATATACAGTTCAAACTCACCGCTGCCAAAGTTCTCAGAATTACTCTACTGTCCACACAGGAAAACTTCTCGAACACACACAAAACATTCAGGCCCAAAGCACGTAGCTATTTCTCTCGCGACCACACAGGTCATACAACATTTTTAATTAGGAAGGACACACCTTCTCAATTCTACGGCCTGCTCAGAACTAACTTACACGTAGACAAAATTGTTAAAACCGGTCTGACAGCCGTGACCAGCTATCCGTAATGACTATACGATGAGAATGAACCTATGGTACACCATAACCAACATAATCAAATTAAACAAAATTGTGAAATGTATTATGCAATAAAATATGTTCAAACTAAACAAACCATAAATGAAAAATTAAATTCCATTGCAAACGTGGTTTCTATTGTTCAAGAAAGACATTTGCGCAGACGCCGCAGTGGATATTCAGGTCATATCTGATGTAATATTGGTGATCTGACAAAGTTCCATATCCTATAGATCAACCATCCAAACATAACACATGTATTGTGTGAATATTGTCATTTATTAGATGAAAATACATCAAATATTGTCATTCTATATAATGATAACAAAAACAAGCTAAGGGGAGATCCAGACAATACTGACATCACAAGTTGCTTTTATAAAAATACCTGAATATGACAAAGAGATCTCCCCTGTTACACAACTTTACAAAACCTTGACAAAATAAAATACAACATAAAAATTTCCCCCAAACTATCCAAAAATGATATTTCAATATATATATATATATATATATATATATATATATATATATATATATATATATATATATATATATATATATATATAGCAAAAAAGAGCAGCCAGAGTACAAAAACAAAATAGAACAGCAATGATAATACATACAAGACAGAAACAGGCGTCCTTGTATGTAACCCATACTTTACTTTTCTTTATATACATTCATATTTATACCAATGCTGCTAACAGATATACAGGTGAAAGATGAGGAAGGAGGATGGGTTGTAGTAATCGCTAATTATTGTCTTAACTCTGTTTCTTTTCATGTTCCCGAAACAAAGTTTGGGAACGTATTGTTTTTGTGTTCAACAAACAAAGTTTGGGAACATATTGTTTATACTCTGTTTCTTATTACTAAGGTCTTTCGTTTCAGTCGGAAAACCTTAAAGTGATTGTACAGTTTATCAAAGTCTTCCGTCTTCACGGAAGACCTTATAGTGGTTCTAGTGTCTTCTTCTTATTATTAGGTCTTCCATTCACAACTGAAGACCTAAAGTGATTGTATTGTTTATTATGTTCCCCAAACGAAGTTTGGGAACATATTGTTTTTACTCTGTTTCTTATTATTATGTTCCCCAAACGAAGTTGGGGAACATATTGTTTTTACTCTGTTTCTTATTATTATGTTCCCCAAACGAAGTTGGGGAACATATTGTTTTTACTCTGTTTCTTATTATTATTATTATTTTTCTTCTTCTTCTTCTTCTTCCTGGGTACTTTTTTGTCCGCGAGTGATCTTGTCAACTACTCATCCGATTGAGGTGAAACCTTTTTAGAGTTAATAGGCATGTTATGTAGATATGCGGAATCAAGGTCATTTTTCGCGCACGTGCATGCACGTGCGTGCGCGTGCAATGCGTAAAATGACCAATATACTTGATATAGCTGTAACTTTTATACTTTTTGATGAAATGCTTTGATACTCAAAATATTTATATATATTAAAAGTGTAGACAAGATGACATGGTCATATGCACATGCATGCATGCATGCATATGCATGCACGTGCTCGCGCGTGCAATGTGTTAAATGACCAATATACTTAATATAGCCATAACTTTTATATTTTTTTATGAAAAGCTTTGATACTAAGAATAAACAGACATATTATAAGTGTAAACAAAATGGCATGGTCATTATGAACATGCATGCAGGTGCGCATGCGTGCAATGCTAAGATGACCAATATACTTGATATAGCCGGAACTTATATATTTTTTGATGGAATGTTTTGATACTGAGAATATAAAGATGAGTGAAATGACTGATATACTTGATGAAGCCGTAACTTTTATATTTCTTGATGAATTGCTTTGAAACTCAAAGTATAAAGATATATTAGTAGTCTAGACAAGAAAACATGGTCAAATTAGCGTGAACTCACGCGCATGCACGTGCGCTCTTCTCTGATTGGCTGATACAAAAATCTCAATAATTTCCTTGTTTTTTGACAAAATACTTTGAAATTTAGAATATAAGGATATATTATAAAGTGCTACAACATGTTATATAGGAAATTTCTTGAAAACACGCGCATGCAGGTGTGCTGCAATCTGATTGGTTGAAACTTTAAATGTGTATAACTCCCTTGGTTTTCAACAAAACAGAATGAAATTTACGACATGGATAGGCACATAGAGTCCCCACATTATGATACTATCAAAATTGAATGCAAGGCCATTCATGCGCTTATGCTGAATTCTGATTGGCTAATACCTAAAGGGTTACATCTCTTTTATTTTTCAATGAGATCCTTTAATATTTAACACAAATGTATGTATTGTGAGACACTATAAGAAAATTAATGTGAAAAATGTAGAAAACATGTGCAAGCACATGCGCTGAAATTTGATTGGCTAATACCCATATGGCTATATTGGAGTAGTTTCCAATGAAATACCCTTAAAAATAAAGTGTCCATCTATATTACTAAAGTATTGTCTAATTTATTTAAGCTTGTAGGGAATGGAGCATCATAAGGGATTGGGTAGCCGTTTGGGGAACATCTGTAACGGTTCCCGTTACAATTAGCACTAGTTATTATTATTATCATCATTATTCCTCCCAAATGTTGTGAGCGCGATTACTCAGACACTGTTTGGATATAGATTTTTACATTTTTTTACAAGATAGTAGTTGATATGTGAAGTTTATATAAAATTCCGTTTTTAGAAAATATCACTTCCGGTGCGAAGTTATGCCCAAATTTCAAATTTTAAAATAGACTTTTATACGGCGTTTTCCTCGGAAACGGTTTGAGGTAAAGATGTGAACTTTACAGGAATATTAGATCATGACATTTGTCATGTTACAAGGTGGTTTTCATTTGTTTCCAGTACTTTCTGTCCGAACTGGAACTGAATTTGTATTTTGGTAAATTTTAGACTTTTTTGTTTTTTAATATTTTTTCAAGATATTGTTATGCCTAAAAGAGACTGGTCTACAAATACCAAATATATAATTTGTTTTGAAATCGGATTTCGCATTTTGTAGATTTTAGGTACCGTCATCCCCCCCCCCCCCCCCCATTTACCTAGTGTGTATACAATGGGCAAAGAAAGACAACTCTGACTTGTAAGTGAGAATGGAACTTTCGAGATAAAGGCGGAAATAGTATCGATGAGGTCGGAGACGTCTATACTCTCCATATATAAAAATTTAGACGTTCCATATTCACTCTCTTCTACATGTAAGATGGCGTAAGTTACCTCATTCAGAGTTCGATAGTATAAAGTTGTTAGTGCAGTGTAAGTCTGTATTGACAGTTATCGAAGAATGCTTATGTATTTACACGTGTATATATCTTTTTTTTTAAAATCCTGATATATGCCAGTTAGCACATTCAAATAAATATATTATAAACCGTATACATTTATAGTGATGGCATGCAATTTTATCTATCTTGTATAGTTCAGAATAAGACTGTTACTAAGCCTTCTATAATGCAGACGATTTTTTATTCTCTAAATACATTTTACGATTTGAATATCCCGATTTCCGAGTTTCATTTTCGATATAAAAAATATTTCGTACACTAAAAAGGAACTGAGCGATCGGAAATAATAATACTGTTTTGAATTTCGAAAGTCTTTAGAAATAAATTGAAATCTGCCACTTAAAAGAAAGAAAATTAATCCAAAATTAATCCAGAAAACTAATCTATAGATTAAATTTGGTTATTTTATTTGATAAAAGGTTGTTAAATCATTTAGAATACAAGATACTCAACATTATCAAGGAGTTTATAAAATATTATCATATGTGAAAAAGGCGATTCTGTGTGAAATAATGTTCTGCTAGATGTTTCAACTGAAAAAAAAAGAATTATTACAGTGATAAAAAAAAATTGCACAGGTCTGTTGATATGTCAGATAAGTATACCTGCACAATTTTTATGCAGTGATCTACATGTATAGGCAACTGACGTCCCTGATTTTCCTTATTATTCATAAACCTATCTACTTCCTTTGAAGCCACACCCCAACCCCCTCCCCCTCGTCTTGATTTATAATTGGAGAAGTTCGCGCAAATAGGCATTTGAATTATATATTCATTATAGATTTAAATCCAGAACATGTGGTTATACTTACAGCATACATGTATGCAGAATTTCATATTCTATAATGGTAGATTTTTTTTCTTATAATATGGCATTATGATACTGATATGTTAAATTTATATGTCTGCGAGAGAGAGAGAGAGAGAGAGAGAGAGAGAGAGAGAGAGAGAGAGAGAGACTCCCTCTCAATCCCACTCCTCCTATCCGTATACATAGACCAAAGAAAAGTTCTGTATCAGTCACACCCATTCTTTTTAATAAATGTGTTTTGATTTGATAGTCAGTCATGATCACAAAATACAACTTGACTTGTGTGCTTAAAAAGTATCACATGAAGTGCACATGTGTTTGGGCTGTCAATCAAAATCACTTGATGCTGAATGTACTGCAGTAAAGTAGTTCGAAATAATCTTTCAGTAAATCTGATGCAACAAACTTTTTAAAAAATAAAATCGGGACATGAATAAAGGGTTAGGAGGCGCTGTGTGTTTATCAAATCTGTCAATTTCTTGCGTCTTAATCATAACTCATGTAATTGGATAATCTTTTTTACAGTTACGTGTTTGTTGGCATGCTGTGAAAAACGATACAATTATTTTACAAAACTGACTCTGCGTTTCATGTTTACTAAATCATTATATCCAAATAAGCAAATCGTCGTCGAATTCAGAAAAAAATTGGGCGGGGGGGGGGGGGGGCTTTTAGATGAAACAGCAATCATAATAGCTTGGATGAGAACTAAATTAGGAAAGCTGACCAATCTGATTAAAATCAGATTCTTTGATCCGCTCACATAGATCGCTACACAAGGATCTGAAGAAACCCCATTCAGGGTCATCTCCTGGTGACCTTTCAATTATCCAATCAACGCTTGCTTCAGAAAATTCAGAAGTATCTCGGAATTCAGTTACAGAAGTGAAAGACCTGATGACACGAACGGAAAATCGTGACCTGGTTTCCGTTGCCTGTCAAAAGAACGACCACAGTCTTTTCTGTACATAAATATATTTAGTATTTGCTTTTACCTTGTTTTTTTTTTAGCTCTTTGTTTTGTACGAAACGATAAGATCTTCTCCATACATGTAGCTACTTTCACTTCTACATTCATTATCCCGAATGTCGCTTAAGTACGATCTCTCTGATTGGTCAAAATTTTAATGAATATTTTTATTAGAAAGGTCACCAGGAGATGACCCTAACAGGGAATTTCTATAGATCCTTGTGTAGCGATCTATGTGAGCGATCAAAGAATCTGATTTTAATCAGATTGGAAAGCTGACCCGTGTACAGCTCAAATATATATTCGCTAGTTTGTTGTAATACTAGGTTATGATTACTATAAATATTTTGTTTTCTTAAACCTGGTGAAGGTGGAATATACTAGTATAATTTTTTATCAAGCCCGTATATCTTTTATTACACCATCACAATTATGCCAGAACATAAATATGCATGCACTGAAAACTTCAATGTACTTATTTTTTCAAATAATATAAATGTTTGATATAGTAAAGCTTCATGCTTTCTAGTCGTCAAACTCTTCACGCACAGTGAAGTTTGTAATAGCACGGTGTTCGTTCGTCTGTTTGTTTGTCTGTATATATGTTTGCTGACAACTTTTTTTAAATTGCTAGTCATCCTAGATTTAATCCAATGTGTAAGACGTGGCCATACATAAATCGAATGGTGTTGCAAAAGTTACTGAAAAACCGACTACTTTCCATACAGATTTGTTTGAATATTTATACCTCCGCTCCGAGGGAGAGGGGGTATATGTTTTACCCTTGTGTGTCTGTCTGTTTGTCCTTGTGTCTGTCTGTAACAAATTTTCGTCGCAGTTTTCTCAGCAACTACTCATCACAGATGCTTGAAATCTTAGCACAATCTTTGTTTAGGCATGCCATACAATGGGATTCATTTTTGTTCGAATCCGGTGTCAACTTCCTGTTTATCCGTGCGTCTGTCCATAACAATTTCCGTCTAAATTTTCTCAGCAACTACTCAGCGCAGATGCATGAAATTTTAGCACAATCTTTGTTTAGGCATGCCACATGGTGGGATTCATTTTTGTTTGAATCGATGTCAACATGAGAGTGTATATTCACATCAGAGCGGGGGTATTACTTGTGAGCATTCGCTCACAGACTTCTTGTTTTTTTATGATATATGTATAACTCTGATAGAGGTCTATCCATAGGATCCAAGATATGGTCATTAAAATCAAAGTACCTTAAGTACTGAAAGGGTATTTTTTTTTATTTATTTCATTCTTTCACAGGAAATATTATATGTATGTTCTTTATGTAGAAAAAAGCGAATACACAAGTTTCGAGATTATCTCCCTTGGTGCTCTTTCGCTACGGAGGGGGGTTTTGTTTCCGCGTAAATAGGCAGGTGGTACAGTTATTTATATTGGATACCTTACAACATCGATATGCCGGTCTATCACAACTGATTTGAGGGATGCACTCTTCAACTCAAAAATTACCGAATTTATCTATACACGTATTTTTTTTTTACCAAGAAAAAACAACAAAAGAAAATATCAGCGGATATAAGACTTATCAGACGAGGGAAGAGATTCGATCTCCAATTAATACACACGCATCCTGATCATTGTACGTTGGCATTCTGAATGACAAACCGACACTTTCCCTTATTATAACTTCAAAGAGCCCACTAACTTTTTGAAACAAGTTTGTACAATCAAGAAAGTGTCTTTTCGCAAAGACTATGATGGTTCTTTTGTTTTCAAGAATCCTAATTGAAAGTAGATTTCGTTAAGCAAGTATAGTAGAGCTCAATAAATTCATAATAATCATCAGTGCTTGACAATTTCATCTTTCTATAACATTAAATGAATTTAAAAAGCCCTATCCATCGTGCATTTATTTATGCACGTTTGTGTACATCAACAACCTGTCGCACTTCCATGCCGATATCGATACTTTTTGCGCCTCTATCGTTGGAGAGTTACAATCTCGAAAAATATGTATTCTTACAGATTAATAAAGAAGAACGGAAGACCTTTTTCTTGCCATGGCAACAAGAGTCTAGTTAAGGTCTTCCGTCTTCACGGAAGACCTTATAGTGATTCTACTGTTTTTTCTTCTTCGTATTATTATTCTTCTTCTTATTTTTTTGACTTTCTAATTTTGTGTACGCGAATTCTCAGAGATTATTGAGTGGATTGGGATGAAATTTGCAGGGAAAACGTGTCGTTGGCTGAATTTATTTTATCCAGGAGCAAATTTCATAAATCACATCCGGTGCCAAGTTATGGACCATTTCCTGATTTTAAAATGAAATTTTGTCCAGGTATAATCTCAAGAACGGCTGAAGATATCAATGTCAAACTTTCAGGGATAATAGATCGTGATAAAGACTTGCCAGGAAGCTAATTTTTGTACGCTGTCGGCACTTCCTTTCGCTACAGGAAGTGACTCAAAAATTAAATTTTTCAACTTTTACGTTTCTCAATATTTTTTAATGAAATTTTCAGGAATAACAAACATTCCTTTCAGCTTGCTTTATTGATAATTTTGTTTGAAAATTGATAAATCCAAACTCGAGATCTCCCTCTGTTTTCAACACTGGATTGAAATACTTTTTAAAAGTATACTTTCAATCCAATGGTTTCACAGACGTCCGCATCGAATTAATCGCGGACGTCTGAGAAAACATTAAATGAAATCGAATGTTTTCTTAGACGTCCGCATGGAATTGATCGCGGACGTCTAGGAAAACATTAAATTGAATCGAATGTTTTCTCAGACGCCCGCATTCAGTTTATTGCGGACGTTTGAGTAAACATTGGATTGAAATTCTTGTTTGCAGTTGAATTTCAATCCACTTATGTTATTCTCTTAGTTGAAGTGTTAATGATTCATCAAAAGGACAAAAAATATTATTTTGATTTCAGTGTAATTTCTAATTAATACAAATAAGACTTTTCTACCCAATTTCTAAAAAGAAATGAATGACTTTCATAGGGGTAATTTGATAATTAAGGACAGGGGAGCTGGAGTCTTTGAAAATAAAAAAACTCTGTACTCCAAAGGCAATAAAATAAGTAATCTGACATTGAATTATGGGCCTTCAGTCATCTTATTTGTGAGTACCTGTCAGGAATTCCAACTCTTTGCTACCAAAGATGACATTCGAGTATTGGCAGTCCCCCTCCTCCTTGTTTTGTTAAAACGATAAAATATATGCTTGGCCATCTCAGAAAAAAAATAATGTGCCTGCAATGGCCTCTGCCCCCTTTTTGGGATAAAATGGTTATCCCCAAAAGACATTTATCTATATCCATAATTACATTCGCGTGTATTCAAAAACTTTAGATAGAAAATTCTAAAATTACTTGTCTATCATTTACATTGTGCATATTAGAATAGCTTAGATGGACTAACTTTGAATAATAATTTTGATCCAATGGTTTCTCAAACGTCTGCGTTGAGTTCTACCCACCTACTTCGTTGTGATATTTTCCATAATAAGCATTTCTTTAAAGTGCGTTTTTTCCTGTGTGTGTCACTATTAGTAGCATATATAAATATGTTTACTTGCAAACAATAATACATGGATGGAGAATAGGACGGAAGACCTTTCGTTGTTTATTATTATTATTATAAGATCTTACGTTGAAAACGGAAGACCTATAGTGATTCTACTGTTTCCTATAATGGTCTTCCGTCTTCACGGAAGACCTTATAGTGATTCTACTGTTTCTTCTTATTATTATTAGGTCTTCCGTTCTCAACGGAAGATCTATAGTGATTCTATTGTTTCTTATTATTAAGGTCTTCCGTTTCAGACGGAAGACCTTATAGTGATTCTACTGTTTTTTCTTCTTATTTTTTTCCCCTTTTCTTGTCGGCAGGATTTCTCAGAGATAGCTGGACGGATTTTCTTGAAATCTTCAGGGATGATAGAAAATGAAAATACCTCCAGTTGTTTTTTTTTTTTTCATTTTTAGGTCACCAGAGTCACTCAGGTGACCTATTGCTATCCGTTTTCGTCCGTCGGCGTGCGTTAACATTTGAACATTATTAGCTTCTTCCCTGAAACCGCTCAACCAATTTCAACCAAATTTGGTATATAGCATCTATCGGTAAAGGGAAACAAAAATTGTGAATTGCATGGTCCCTGCCCCCCTGGGGCCTGAGGGGTGGGGCTAAAACCACCAAAATTAATGCAATCTTTAAAAATCTTCTTTACTCCTGGACATCAGGTAGTCAAACTGTTGGCATGATTGTAATAAGCATTGAGCCATCTACCAAAATTGTGAAATTCGTGGCCCCAGGGTCAGGGGTTCTGGTGCTAGGGCGTGGCTATATAGATCGTATAGTGAAAGTGCATTATTTCTTTGAAAATCACCTTCTCTGCTCCTGGGTATCAAATAAAGTAACTAAGTACATATTTATGATGAGCAAGCGAGCCTCTTCCAAAATTGTGAATTTCATGGCCGCAGAGTCAGGGGTTCTGGTGTTAGGGCGGGGCTCTATTGATTATATAGATTAATTCTTTGAAAATCTTTTTCTCTGCTCCTGGGTATGAAATAAAGTAACTAAGTACATAGTTATGATGAGCAAGAGTGCCTCTTCAAAAATTGTGAATTTCATGGCCCCAGGATCAGGGGTTCTGGTCTTAGGGCGGGGCTCTATTGATTATATAGTGAAAATGCATTAATTCTTTGAAAATCTTCTTCTCTGCTCCTGGGTATCAAATAAAGTTACTAAGTACGTATTTATGATGAGCAAGCGTGCCTCTTCCAGAATTGTGAATTTCATGGCCACAGGGTCAGGGGTTCTGGTCTTAGTGCGGGGCTCTATTTATTATATAGTGAAAATGCATTAATTCTTTGAAAATCTTCTTCTCTGCTCCTGGGTATCAAATAAAGTTACTAAGTACATATTTATGATGAGCAAGCGTGCCTCTTCCAGAATTGTGAATTTCATGGCCACAGGGTCAGGGGTTCTGGTGTTAGGGCGGGGCTCTATTGATGATATAGTGAAAATGCATTAATTCTTTGAAAATCTTCTTTTCTGCTCCTGGGTATGAAATAAAGTAACTAAGTACATAGTTATGTTGAGCAAGAGTGCCTCTTCAAAAATTGTGAATTTCATGGCCCCAGGATCAGGGGTTCTGGTCTTAGGGCGGGGCTCTATTGATTATATAGTGAAAATGCATTAATTCTTTGAAAATCTTCTTCTCTGCTCCTGGGTATGAAATAAAGTACCTAAGTACATAGTTATGATGAGCAAGAGTGCCTCTTCCAGAATTTTGAATTTCATGGCCTCGGGATCAGGGGTTCTGGTCTGAGGGCTGGGCTCTATTGATTATATAGTGAAAATACATTAATTCTTTAAAAATCTTCTTCTCTGCTCCTGGGTATCAAAATTGTGAATTTCATGGCCCCAGGGTCAGAGGTTCTGATGTTAGGACGGGGCTCTATTGACTATATAGTGAAAATGCATTAATTCTTTGAAAATCATATTCTCTGCTCTTGGATATTAAATAAACTAACTAAGAACATAGATATGATGAGCATGGCTGACTTTTTAGAAATTGTAAATTTCATGGGCCCTGGGTCAGGGATTCAGGTGTTAGGGCGGGGCTCTATTGATTATTTGCATTAATTCTTTGAAAATCTTCTTCTCTGTTCCTGAGTATTAAATAAAGTAACTAAGTACATAGTTATGATGAGCAAGAGTGCCTCTTCCAAAATTGTGAATTTCATGGCCCTTGGGTCAGGGGTTTTGGTGTCAGGGTGGGGCTCAATTGATATATATTGTGAAAATGCATTATTTCTTTGAAAATCTTCTCTCTCCTGGATATTAAATAAACTGAATACAGAGTTATGAAGAGCATGGCTGCGTCCTCAGAAATTGAGAATTTCGTGGCCCCTGGGTGAAGGGTTCTGGTGTTAGGGCGGGGCTCTATTGACTATATAGGGAAAATGCATTAATTCTTTCAAAATCTTCTTCTCTGCTCCTGGGTATTATTCAAACAAAGAAAGTGCATGGTTATGATAAAGAAGAATGCCTCTTCCAAAATTGTGAAATTCATGGCCCCTAGATCAGGGGTTCTGATGAGGAGGGGGGAGGGCTCTATTGATTTTATGGTGGAAATGCATAATTTCTTTCAAAATATTTTTTCTACTATTGGTAATAAAGCAAAGAAACAAGTGCATAGTTATGATGAGCAAAGTGCTTCTTCCAGAATTGTGAGTTCATGGCCCCTGGGTAAGATGTTCTGGTGTAAGGGGGGGGGGCTTTATATAATTAATAATATAGTGAACTTGCATTTCTTTGAAAATCTTCTATGCTTCTGGGCATATTCGATGCAAACAGAGTAAAAGCTTTAATATGCAAGGGTATTTTTACCAGAATTTTGAACACCTGGACCATTTAGTCAAGTGTTCTGATCCTGGACAGGGCTCTATGAACTTGTATTCTGCTGAGCAAAGTTATTCCCCTTTGCCATTCACCTTTGATAATTAATCACTGTAAATAATGTATTTGAAAGGTTAATAGAATAAGAGAATTATGCAAGAATATTTATTGTATAATACAAAAAGTACTTTCATAGTTTTAATGATCAGGTAGACTTGGAAATAATAGATGAATAAAAGTGAGGCAAAAATAACTTATCTTTTATAATGTTCTTTAAAGGCCAAGAGAGACCAATGTGAGAAGTAGTAATTTGGGATTAAAAATAGACATTTTGTTAATAGTCTGCATGGTAATAGTGATAAATGGGGAAATAGATTCTATACCAATTATTTTGTTGATGCTTATCATACTATTTTCCTTGCTTTTGGGCAACAAAGCTTCATTTATCAGTTTATGGATCCTCTAAATTGTTGTATTGTATTCATGTGACCGTTAAGGCCCTTGGGCCTCTTGTTTCAAAATTCACTTCCGCTTGTCAGATATGTCCGATTTCCGTTTTTTTTTTTTTTCCAAAAATATTTTTGTCCGAGTCATATCTCAGAAGCGGTAAGAGATTAAGACACCAAACTTATATGACTAATAGATCTAAAGGAGTAGGCAAAGCCATTTGGGTTCAGAACGTCAGCCGTCGCTTCCGGTCGTCACACGAAGTGATCAAAGAAATCGAAAATTTCAACTTTTCTATTTTGAATCTTTTTTTGCATCAATTTATTGCATCTTATTTGTATTTTCGAAATGTCAGTCCAACTGGAAACAAAAACGACAACTTCCGGTTATAAGAGAAAAACCACATAGTTTGAGTATTATACTTTCCCATAAATACCTTTTATAGATAAAGTATTTGAAATGATTTTATATATGTTATTTAGACTGCAAATGCCTAAAGTAACGTCAAATATCTTTGTAAAATTCACTTCCGGTCGTTTGTTTTAATGTCCGCAAAATGAGAACTTATCCGAATGAGATCATAGAAACGGTAAGAGATTAAGACACCAAACTTATTTGAGTAATAGACCTTGAGGAGTAGACGAAACCATTTGGGTTAAGAGCGTCGGCCGTTACTTCCGGTTGTCACAGGAAGTGATCACAGAAATTGAAAATTTCAACTTTTCTCTTTTGAAATGACTCTTGCATCATATAATTGTTTCTTTTTCACAGTTTCGATATGTGTTGATCTCAACTGAAACAAAAAGTGACATCTTCCGGTTATAAGAGAAAAACTACGTAATAGAGGTTTTTTCCCCCATAAATATCGCTTATAGATAAAGTTCTTTAAATGATTTATATATATGTTATTGAGACTGCAGATGTCTAGAGTGACGTCAAACATCTCAGTAAAATTCACAGCCGGTCGCGTCCTGTCCTCAAAATTAGATTTTAATTACCTAATTGATCAGCACCAGTAAACTACTGAAGTCTAAAACTTTCAGGACTGATAGTCAGTCACAAGTTTTTCTACATCATGTGAAAATCGTACATTGCTGTCACTTTCGGTCGTGACAGGAAGCGATGCAAAAAAGTGAATTTTCCAATTTTTTTTTATACAGAAATGTTTGGCTATTGCCGATGTTAGATAGACTGTAACCATGCAAATTATTTTCACTTGAAATGCCGGCCAAAAAACCGGATGTTGTCCCAAACATGAGTAGTTTTTCATGGAAACTTTTAGGGATGATCAGTTGTGAATAATTTAGGTTTAGAATGAACATTTTATTTGTTTGGAGTAATTTCGGTCACGATGAAGGAAAAAAAAACATAGAAAGTAAAGAGTTATTTCCGGGATTTTCCCATGACCTTGACCTTTGACCTTGAACTTTGATAACCTTGAACTTTGACTATAAGGTCAGAATCAATAATTAATTTACTCCTCTTTTCAAAAAAAAAAAAAAATCAAACCAGTAGCAACCTAGAATATTTCTCTAAAACTCATATAACACATCGGATCGACATAAAATTTCGGTTAACTGTAGAAGAGACCTAAAAAAAATTTCCTGAAAGTTTGACGGTGAATCTCCAAAGTACAGACCCTGAAACGTGCTACTACCCCACACGCACGCTGCACGAACGGTACACGCTCGCTAAACGGTTTGCACGAAACGCTGCACGGTTTACACGAAACGCTACACGGTTTGCACGAAACGCTACACGGTTTACACGAAACGCTTTGCACGAAAGGCTGCACGGTTTACACGAAAGCCTGCACGAAACGCTTTGTACACGTTTCTCACACGCTTTCTACACGATTCTCGCACGCTTTGGCCTCGATCTGGATTTTCTATTCGGAATCTCTCGGACTTTATTTAAATTATTACGGATTAATCAAAGATTAGTTAAGAATTGCAATCATTCAGTTTAAGATTAAAACTCGCTACACCAGTACTATATTAACAGGTAAAATACTCAATCTTCGGTTGTAATCAATTAATACAGATGGAGTTATCATTGAGTATGTGCCCGCTCGGTGAAATGCTTATCATCGTCTATGTACAAACCTTTTTAAATAGACTCTAAATTACGCACTGAAAAAAATTATTATATTTGTAATTCATAATCTTTTATAGCATCCAATGTTTTTACAATTAACCTATAGTTTGGTATTAAAAAGTCGTTTCATTACTGACAAATAAACTCAGTTATTGATTTGAAAAAAAAAAATGATTAAATTGCGTATGGTTTTTGAAAGCGAATCGATTTTCTTTTCTTTCTTTTTCAATTTTTGATTGATTTATTCATTTTTTGATTTATAAAAAAAAATATATATATTCATTGGATTAGTTTAGGTTCTGTTTATAATTTGAAAAAGTGACATGTACACTACATTGTGCAGGAAGGGGGGTGGGGGGGAGGTAGATTACCGAGATCTTGCTGTTGTATCTTCGAATCTGTACACGGCTAAATATAACGGGCACTTGTTTCAGTTAGTATAACATTGGGGGAAATATTATTATAGAAACAGGTGCCCATTCTAAGAAAATAAAAGGATATCCAGAGGGACCAGATACATGTAATTCATTAAATGCACTTTATTCAGAATGATAAATAATCGTTCTCGTTCTCGTTTGAGGCATTGCGTTTATCAAATAAAAACAATATATCCACCACCTTGTAAAATCCTTGATTTCAAACCCCGTCTAGACAATGAAAAAAAAGTAATCAAAAGTCACGGCTTTTAGCAATACATTCAATATACATGTATGTACATGTCCTATGTCCTAAAAACTAAAAATTATGCTCTGTAATTGCGTGATTAACAAAACAACTAATAATTACACTGTACTCAAGATTTTTTTCTATATATTTTTTATTCGCTAATACACTGGCAAATTAATTCACTGTTTACAGACAATCGGATAAATTTAAGAAATAAAATCCACGGACCGTATTTATTTGTACCCATTAAATACTAATAAAACGATTTAATTTCACTAATCAAAATCAATCGTTATTGTCCCGTGTCATCTTAGCTATGATTGACAAGAGATAATAACAGAACAAGTTTTCAGTTCCCGGCACGAGGTGCCCGTGATCGCTGTTGTGAATGACCTTGATCACTGTCGTAAGAAGAGTGTTGGAATGTGTAAAGAAGATTCTAGTATATTTTTAAGGGGTGCATCGGGCGCACCCCGAAAAAAAAGCAATAGATTTCTTTAAAAACAAAATTATATATAAAACACTTAACAACAAAAGCTCAGTTTGTGTTTTCATTTGAACACCCCCCCCCCCCCCCGGAAATAATTTACCCTGTATTTGCCGAAGCACGTGAATTATAATTCATTTATGTGACAATTATTAACCAATTGTATGCATAAAAAGACTATAAATGATTCTTCGTTTCAACATTATTTGTAACAAAATCTTGTGATATAAGAAAATTATGTTCGTTTATAAAGAAAATGAATTAACTGTGCTCCCCGGCCTAGAATTCCCATACTTCACATTTATAGCAACGCACTAAATTTTGTACTTTATTTTTCACGCCTGCCTTATCTATCTATTATTTTGTATTAATCACCCATATGTTCCTGTAATCTTTATATACCGTAATTGTAAAATGGTGAAGAGATTCAAATGAATGAATGAAAAGGACAAGACCGGGTTCTTGGTGAATTTTCTTTTTTTAAAAAAATGTTTAGTATTGCCCCCTTTAAAAAATGTATTGAATCAAATACCTCTAAATTGATGTACATATAATTAATTACTTTGAACATATTTTATGTCCATCTTTATTTTTTTAAAAAAGGAAGAAAAACAAACAAATATGTAATACATTACCGAGTAATTTTATTTAATTTGTTGTTTCCGTATTTTTATTTTATACCACCGGTAATATATGCGAATAATATTGCTTACAAACAACACAGAATGACATGATGATCCATCAATATCCATATTTAAAATAAAATGACTTCCGAATGAATCCTACACGTTTTTCACACGATTCTTGCACGAAAGTCGCACGTTTCTCACACGGTTCTTACACGAAAGTCGCACGTTTCTCACACGCTTCTCGCACGCTCGCTACACGGTTTGCACGAAACGCTTTGGAGCTTACACGAAACGCTGCACGGTTTACACGAAACGCTACACGGTTTGCACGAAACGCTGCACGGTTTACACGAAACGCTACACGGTTTGCACGATACGAAAAGCGCACGAAAGTCACACGCTTTTTTGGGGTAGTAGCACGTTTCAGGGTCTGTATATAGAAATTATGTTAATAGCAAACACTACAATTTTTTTCGTATCTGAAATTTAGGTGCCGATGAACATAAAAATTAATTAAAGCTTTTCTCAGTTATTTCTTCAGTTGTTATGAATAGCAGTCGATTCTCTTGATATGATATGATATTTTAATACCAAGCATTCTTGTTTTCTCTAGTATGTGAAATTTATTTCAATTTTATGTAGAATTAATATTAATGGAATGAATGTCGAAAACAGCGATTTTTCCTAGCAAATAAATTTTAAAGCTCTCATTGACACCTTTTTCTTCCTAAAATGCATATCTGAAATTTTAATTTATGCTACTTACATTTAATTCAATCCACACAGAGATGCTTATTTTAATCTTACCTATTATTTCAGGATATTCAGTCACATCCGAACCCGATCCGAATTTTCATATATTTCTAAACAAAGTCTCGACACTGCAGTTCTACTGCATCATAGGCTCTAAATGATTAACTCGCTGCATTCAAAATATAGATCAACTCAAATACTTTTTTAAACCGAAAATCTGCATTTGTTATATACACCAATCGTGTTTCTCAAAACTATATAATACTGATTACTACATTCCATAACAAACAAAAGGACACGTGTTTTTATTCCTATTTATTCCTAAACAATTAATTTACTACTTCCATCTTCATCGGAATTCGGGGTCTAGTGGTAGCGCACCTGTCTTATAAACCAAAGGTTTTGGGTTCGATCCCTGCTGGGAGAACATTTTTTTTTTTTTTTTTTTTTGCATTTTCTGCTTTTTTTTCAAACCAATTGACAAAAGAATCAAGAAAACGGAATACCCGTTATTGCCTAGGCAATAAGTTTCTAGTTATTAAGGTCTTACCTTATAGTGATTCTACTGTTTTTTCTTATTATTAAGGTCTTTCGTTTCAGACGGAAGACCTTATAGTGATTTTACTGTTTCTTCTTCTTCTTATTTTTTCCCCTTTTCTTGTTGGAGCGATTTCTCAGAGATGGCTGGACGGATTTTCTTGAAATTTTCAGGAATGATAGAGAATGAAAATACTCTTAGATGATTATTTCATTTTTTCGAAAAATCACTTCCGGTCGTCAGATATGTCCGATTTCCGTTTTTTTCAAAAATATATTGTCCGATTGAGATCTCAGAAACGGTAAGAGATTAAAGCACCAAACTTATATGAGTAGTAGAACTTGAGGAGTAGGCAAATCCATTTGGGTTAAGAGCGTCAACCGTCACTTCCGGTTGTCACAGGAAGTGATCAAAGAAATCGAAAATTTCGACTTTTTTAAAAAAAAATTTCAATCAATTAATTGCATCTTATTTGTAGTTTCGAAATATGTCAGTCCCATCGGAAACAAAAACGACAACTTCCGGTTATAAAGAAAAACCACATAATTTGAGTATTATACTTTCCCATAAATATCTTTTATAGATGGAGTATTTGAAATGATTTTTCCACATGTTTATCAGACTGCAAATGTCTAAAGTAACATTAAAAATCTTTGTAAAATTCACTTCCGGTCGCGTGTTTTTCTGTCCTCAAAATGAGAAGTCTGAGCAAGATCTCGAAAACGGTAAGAGATTAAGACGCCAAACTTATATGAGCTACAAACCTTAAGATGTAGGCAAAACCATATGGGTTAAGAGCGTCAACCGTCACTGCCGGTCGTCACAGGAAGTGATCAAAGAAATCGAAAATTTCAACTTTTCTTTTTTTAAATTAAAAATTGTATCACTTTATTGCATCTCTTTTGCAGATTCGAAAGATGTTGGTCCCACCGGAAAAAAAAGACAACTTCCTGTTATAAGTTAAAAACTAAATAATTTGAGTATTTTACTTTCCCATAAGTATTCTTTATAGATAAAGTATTTGAAATGAATTTTAAAATGTTATTCAGAGTGTAAATGTCTATAGTAACCTTAAATATCTTTCAAAAATTCACTTCCGTTTGCGTGTTTTCCTGTCCTCAAAATGAGAAGTTGTCTGAGCGAGATCTCAAAAACAGGTAAAAGATTAAAACATCAGACCTTGAGGAGTAGGCGAAACCATTTGGGATAAACGAGTCAGTCGTCGCTTCCGCTTGTCACAGGAAATGATCAAAGAAATCAAAAATATTAATTTTTCTGTTTTGAATTTATACTTACATCACCTTATTGGAACTCTGTTTTGAAATATCTTAGATTCCACCGGAAATAAAAACCTCAACTTCCGGTTTTAGGAGATAAACTACGTTATTTTTATATTAAACTTTCTCGTAAATATTGCTTATCGATAAAGTACTTGAAATAATTTTATGTATGTTGTAGATACTGCAAATGTATTGAAAATAGTAAGAGTTTTTTTTAAATACTTCACTTCCAGTCAGGTGTTTATCTGTCCTCAAAATTAGAATTTGTTCTCACAAAATTGCTCGGCAACAATAAACGACTGAAGTCTAAAACTTTCAGGACTGATAGTCATCAGTTTATTTGAATCATGAGAAAATCTTGTACCGCCGTTACTTCCGGTCGTTACAGGAAGTGATGCAAAAAAGTGAATGGTTAATGGTTAGCACGTTGGATTTTCACGCTGACGACCAGGGTAAAATCTCCAGAGTGTCTGAATCTCTTTTATCACTTTTTCAGCTTGAATTCCGTTTTTATTTTCAGAATCGGACGGAAGACCTCTCATTGCTCGCAATGAGTTTCAAGTTCTTCTTCTTATTTTTTTTTGACTTTCTAATTTTGTGCACGCAATTTCTCAGAGACTACTGGATGGAATTTAATGAAATTTGCAGGAACCATGTGTTGTAATGTGAAATTATTTCGTCCGAGAGATTTTTTGGAAAATCACTTCCGGTGCCAAGCAAGAGACCATTTTCTGAATTTAAAAAGACATTTTGTCCGTGAATAATCTCAAGAACGGTAAAACATATCAATGTGAAACTTTCAGAGATTATAGATCGTGATAAATACTAGCCGGGACTGACTTTTCGTTCGTCGTCGGTATTTCCGGTCGTTACCGGATGCGAATTTAAAAAGTCAAATTTTCTAACTTTTTTGTTTTTCAAAATTTTTCTTTGTTATTAGTAGGGTTAATAGAGGCATTTCCAAAAAGGCTTAATATATATTTGTTTAAAAATTGATAATTTCAAACTCTAAATATTCGCAGTTTAAAATTCGAAGCAGGTCCAAAATGGCGGCTGTCTCCGTAAACTCCGACGAGCAGGTCGGCACTCGGAGCTCCTCGGGTAGCTGGTACCTCGCACACTAACCTCAAACGTCAACGGTTTTCTACCATATCGGGTTTAATCCAGATTATGTGTGAATTTTCTTTCTCGTTTTTTAGCTTTAATTTACGTTTTCATCTTTATAAATGAAGTTTATTTTTTCTGTGTGAATCCAGCGCTATTTTCATTTGTTTTAAATAAATCTTTAAAAATCATTGCATTTATGAAGGACCCATGTTATATTTTAAGGACATTGGGAAGTCAAAGTTTTCCGGAGAAAAAAGGTTAAATTCATGGGGTTTTTTACTTATGAAATAGTGATCTCCCGTCTAGAATTCTGTTGGCGGTAAAACCAAAAAAGTGTATTTTTACAGAGGTAAACAAAAAGCACGTGTACTTCCTTCAACGGGTAGAATCATCTATACAGCAAGAAAGAAAAGTAGTAATGGCTTTGTTATACATTGTATTCAAGAGACGAAGAGCCAACAGATCGTCATTTACCATAGTTATGCTCAGTATGTTGGGAAAGGCAAACATGTGACATACTGTAAACCAACTTTTATTCGCGTGCGAGAAATTTTCGCGAGGTTCGCGAGAGCCTCTTCATCGCGAATATTTCTCGCAGCGAACCGGTCCTTAAAGTCTCTCTTTCTATTAACAACAGATCCAAAAAGGCTTGATCGCGAAAATTAATCGTCGCGAACTAGTTTACCCCGGTAAATCGCGAAATAAAGTTGTCGCGAATAAAAGTTGGTTTACAGTATGCTGAAAGGTAGACCGACTGAGATCAGTTTCTAGGTTGTATGAAGAAAGCAGCATTTAGTAACTACGAATAAAAATTAAATTAAAATCCATGCCAATATTTTTATGACAATGTGTTTCAATCAGTTCAGTCAATTACATGATAGAATCAATCAACCAGTCTGACTCTCTTGAACGTTATGAATAATATGTAATTATAATTGTTAAGGGGAGTAACTCAAAAATAAAGATCGGTGCCGGTATGTCCTTGTCTTGTTTCTATATTTACGTTTTCAGCTAAAACATCTAGAAATCATAGGAAATGAAAATACAATAATGTATATAATACAAAAACTATATGAAATAATTGGGTTTTGGAGAAATATTAAGGTGAAAAATTATAAAGGTCCCTTTTATCAATATTTTACATAGGAAATGCATTGAGAATTGCAAAAACACTGATTTGACAAAATCTAAAAAAGAAGGTTGGCTTGGTAGGTTAAACAATCCAGAATATAGCCTGTTTATTACAATTAAAACTACTCAAGAGTTCTTGAAAAATTCTATACGATAACAGGAACCTTGCCAATGTCCTTAAGGTATTCAGTGTATAATGAAGGGATTTTGAAGAATTTTGAATCATTTTAAACTAGTTAAAATTGCATTGCTAGATAACGATGAAAGTGAAATGAACCAAATTCACATGACTGATAACATATAAGAAGCTGGTCATTCTGCACTTTTAAAGTTTTTGAAGAATTATCTGCCCTTGATGCAAAGAAAATTTTAATTTCGTCAAAATATCTGTGGTAAATGATTAATTTTATTTCATATTTTAATAATGAGAGAGTGTATGCATATTTTCACCAAGAGCTTTTTATGAAATTCAAAATACTTTTTACAATATTCTAATAACTCATGCATTGCTCATAGACTACAATGTAGAATTCAAGGTGCAATTAATTTGACAATAATAAAAAATTTTTAAATTTCTTTGGTGGAGTATTTTTATTTCACAACACCATCAAAATGATACCATAATTACAAATATAGGACCATTCATTTATTAGATACAAAATATGGTCGTTATACATTGAATACCTTAAGGCTTCTTTACTACGAGCATATATAAATGTAAATGTTTACATGCAAAGAATATCACATATAAGGTTGTTATTCGGACGGAAGACCTCTCGTTGCTTGCAACGAGTATCTAGTTATTATTATTTTTTTGACTTTCTTATTTTGTGCACGCGATTTCTCAGAGACTGTTAGGTGCATTGGGATGAAATTTGCAGAGAAAACGTGTCATAGGCTGAAGTTATTTTATCCGGGTGAAAATTCCATAAATCACATTCGGTGCCAAGTTATGGACCATTTCCTGATTTTAAATTGAAATATTGTCTAGGGATAATCTCAACAACGGCCTAAGATATCAAAGTCAAACTTTCAGAGATAATAGATCGTGATAAAACCTTGCCAGGAAGCTAATTTTTGTACACCGTCGGCACTTCCTGTCGCTACAGGAAGTGACTTTCAAAAATTGATTTTTTAAACTTTTTTGCTTTCAAATATTTTTCTGTGATATTAGTAGGGATAATAGAGGGTCTTATTTAAATGCTTGATATATAATTTGTTTTAATGTTGATTCAAACATACTCTAGAAATTCGCTTTTTTCGTTTTAAGCCGCTTTCTAATTTTGTGCACGCTATTTCTCGAACACTATTGGATGGATTTACATAAAATTTTCAGGAAAAATGTGTTGTAATATGAACTTGAATTATCCGAGAGAAATTTTGAAAATTTACTTCCATTGGCAAGTTACAGACCATTTTCTGATTTCAAAATGACTTTTTGTCCGCGGAAAATCTGAAGAACGACAAGATATATCAATGTCAAATTTCAGGGATTATAGATCGTGATAGATACAAGCCTGGTCGCTACTATTCGTTCGTTGTCGGCACTTCCGGTCGCTCACGGAAGAGACTGATAAAAGTCGAATTTTTCAACTTTTGTGTTTCTCAACTTTTGTTATTGTAATTAACAGGAATAACAGATATCTTTTTCAGCATGCTTAATATATAATTTGTTTGGAAATTAGTAGATCCAAACTCGAGATATTCCTCTGTTTCAACACTGGATTAAAATCCTTTTTAGAAGTAGAATTTCAATCCAATGTTTCCGCAGTCGTCCGTATCGCATAAATCGCGGACTCTGAGAAAATATTAAATAAATTCGAATGTTTTCTCAGACGTCCGCATGGAATTGATCGCAGACGTCTAGGAAAACATTATATTAATCGAATGTTTTCTCAGACGTCCGCATTGAGCTATTGCGAACGTTTGAGTAAACATTGGATTGAAATTCTTGTTTGCAGTTGAATTTCAATCCACTTTGGCTATTGTCTTAGACAAAGTGTTAATGATTCATCAAAAAAAAATATATTATTTTAGTTTCAGTGTAATTTAAAATCAATAGAAATATGACTTTTCTATCCCATTTCTAAAAAGAAATGAATGACTTTCATAGGAGTAATTTGATAATTAAGGTCAGAAGACTTGAGTTTTTGGAAATGAATAACCCGTCTTTGAAAATAAAAAAAATAATTTGTCGTCCAAAGGCAATAAATTAAGAAATCTGACACTGAATTATGGGCTTTCAGTCATCTGATATTTGTGCGTACCTGTAAGGAATTCCAACTCTTTGCTAGAAAAGATGAAAATTCGAGTTCATGAGTATTGACAGTCCCCTTTCCTCCCTGTTTTGTTAAAACGATGAAATATATCCCTGGTCATCTCTAAAAAAAAATCTGATTGCAATGGCATAAAAAGAAAAATATCTTAGTCAATGTTTGAAGCCTCTGAACCCTTTTTGGGATAAAATGGTTATCCCCAAAAGGCATTTATCTACATCTATATTTTATTTCGCCTGTATTTCAAAACGTTAGAAGGAAAATTCTTAAATTATTTGTCCATCATTTACATTGTGTGTATGAGAATCTAATGTATTCTCAAACGTCTGCGTTGAATTCTACCCACTTATTACATTGTTATATTTTCCTTAATAAGCATATCTTTAAAGTACTTTTTTTTCTGTGTGTGTCACTATTACTAGCATAAATAAACATGTTTACTTATATACAATAATACATGGATGGAGATACGGACGGAAGACCTCCTGTTCCTCGCAACGAGTTTCTAGTTATTATTATTAAGGTCTTCCGTCTTCACGGAAGAACTTATAGTGATTCTACTGTTTCTTATTATTAATATTTTCCGACTTCCTTCGGAAGACGTTATTGTTTTCTGTCTGTTTTCTATTATTAAGGTCTTCCGTCTTCACGGAAGACCTTATAGTGATTCTACTGTTTCTTCTTCTTCTTATTATTATTATTATTATTAGGGTCTTTCGTCTTCAGCGGAAGACCCTTCTATTATTCTCATGTTTCTTTTTTAATTTTCTTATTAGGGTCTTCCGTCTTCTGCGGAAGACCCTTCTATTATTCTATTGTTGATTTTTCACTTTTCTTTTTAGGTCTTCTGTTTTCAACGGAAGACCTATAGTGATTATACTGTTTCTTCTTATCATTATTAAGGTCTTCCGTCTCAACGGAAGACCTTCTTATTATTCTGTTGTTTCTTTTCAACTTTTTTAAGGTCTTCCGTCTCCACGGAAGACCTTATAGTGATTCTATTGTTTCTTATTATTATTATTATTACTCTTTTTTTTTAGACAAAATTTTGTGCACGCGATTTCTCGAAAACTGTTCAATGAATTTCCTTGAAATTTTCAGGGATAAATGGTCCTTATATGAATTTTATATAAAATTCCGTTTTTTGGTAAACTCGGTTCCAGTGCCAAGTTATGGACAATTTTCTGATTTTAAAATGCAATTTTGTCCGTGAGTGTTCTCAAGAATGGCTTAAGATATTAACTGGAGACTTGTTATAGATGATAGAACATGATTTTTAGATTGGAGAGGGCACCTTTTCGTCTGTCGTCGGCACTTCCGGTCGCTTACGGAAGTGATCAAAGAAATCGTTAAATTTCAACTTTCCTTTTTTAAATCAATTCTTACATCACTTTATTGCATCTCTTTTGCAGTTTTGAAATATGTTGGTCCCACCGGAAACAAATACGTCAACTTCCGGTTATAAGAGAAAAACTACATAATTTGAGTATTTTTCTTTCCCATTATTATCTATTGTAGATAAAGTATTTGGAATGAATTTTAAATATGTTATTCAGACAGCAAATGTGTAGAGTAACCTCAAATATCTTTCAAAAATTCACTTCCGGTCGCGTGTTTTTCTGTCCTAAAAATGAGAAGTTGTCTGAGCAAGATCTCGGAAACGGTACGAGATTAAGACGCCAGACTTATATGAGCAACAGACCTTAAGATGTAGGCAAAACCAATTGGGTTCAGAGCGTCAGCCGTCACTTCCGGTCGTCACAGGAAGTGATCAAAGAAATCGAAAATTTCAACTTTTCTTTTTTTATTTAAAAATTGCATCACTTTATTGCATCTTTTTCGCTGATTCGAAAGATGTTGGTCCCACCGGAAACAAAAACGACAACTTCCGGTTATAAGAGAAAAACTACAAAATTTGAGTATTTTACTTTCCTATAAATATTCTTTATCGATAACGTATTTGAAATGAATTTTAAATATGTTATTCAGACTGCAAAGGTCTAGAGTAACCTTAAATATCTTTCAAAAATTCACTTCCGGTCGCGTGTTTTTCTGTCCTCAAAATGAAAAATTGTCTGACCGAGATCTCAAAAACAGGTAAAAGATTAAAACACCAAATTCTTATGAGTAGCAGACCTTGAGGAGTAGGCAAAACCATTTTGGTTAAACGCGTCCGTCGTAACTTCCGGTCGTCACAGGAAGTGATCAAAGAAATCAAAAATTTTAATTTTTCTTTTTTAAATTAAAGTTTGCATCACTTTATTGCATCTCTTTCGCTGTTTTGAAACAATTTAGATTGCACCGGAAACAAAAACGTCAACTTCCGGTTTTAGGTGATAAACTACGTTACTTCGATATTTAACCTTCTCATCAATATTGCTTATCGATAAAGTACTTGAAATGTTTTTATGCATTTTGTAGATACTGCAAATGTACAGAGAAACGTCAGAGATTTTTTATAAAATTCACTTCCGGTCTCGTGTTTACCTGTCCTCAGAATTAGAATTTGTTCTCACAATATTGCTCGGCAACAGTAAACGACTGAAGTCTAAAACTTTCAGAATGATAGTCAGTCATCAGTTTATTTGAATCGCGAGGAAATCTTGTATCGCCGTTACTTCCGGTCGTGACAGGAAGTGGTGCAAAAAAGTGAATGGTTAATGATTAGCACGTTGGATTTTCACCCTGACAACCAGGGTTAAATCTCCAGAGTGTCTGAATTTCTTTTATAACCTTTTCAGATTGAATTTACGTTTTTACTTTCAAAATCGGACGGAAGACCTCTCATTGCTCGCAATGAGTTTCTAGTTTATTATTATTATTCTTACCGATTTTGTGCACGCGATTTCTCGTAAATGCATCAATGGATTTTCATGAAACTTTCAGCAATGATGGCAAATTACATGAACTTAAGGCATTTTTTTTTTATTTTGATGATGTCACTTCCCGTCGCGAGTTATACTTGATTTTCTCTTTTTAAATTGAAATTTTGTCTATACCTCTTCTCAAAAACGGTTGAAGATGGAGTCATGAAACTTTCTGGGATAATAGATCATGATCTGTACATTTGTCTCCGGTGTTTCGTTTTTTCCAGCGTCACTTCCGTTGTCCACCGGAAGTAGCTTAAAAATATGCAATTTTTGATTTTTTTTTATTTTTAAATGTTTATAACATTGACATGTATAGTGTTTCAAGTCATTTCATTTCCACCGGAAGTTGTACTTTTAAACCGGAAGTTGTCCAAAAAATGAATATTTTTCATCCAAACTTTCAGGAAAGATTTGTACACACTCTCTGTGGAGTTTTAAGTCGTTTTGAGCACTTCTTGTCATACCGGAAGTGAATTTAAAAGAACCGGAAATGGATTGAAATTAAAAGATATCACTCTTTCATGTGTTTCTAAACATATTTTGAATAAGTCAATCGCCCATTTTATTCAAGTATACTTGTTCTTCTTTCTTTTCTTTTTTTTTTTTTTTTTTTTTGAGTAAATCTATCACAGTCAACATCGTTAATCGGACGGAAGACCTACTCGTTGCTTTGCAACGAGTTTTGCTCTAGTTAAGGTCTTCCGTTTCAGACGGAAGACCTTATAGTGATTCTACTGTTTCTTCTTTTTCTTTTTATAATTATTATTATTTTTTTCCCTTTCTTGTTTTCACGATTTCTCAGAGATGGCTGGACGGATTTTCTTGAAATTTTCAGGGATAATAGAGAATGAAAATACCTACCAATGTATCTTTCATTTTTTTTCAAAATTCACTTCCTGTCGTCAGATTTGTCCGATTTCCGTTTTTTTTTTTTCAGAAATATTTTGTCCGAGTCATATCTCAGAAACGGTAAGAGATTAAGACACCAAACTTATATGAGTAATAGATCTTGAGAAGTAGGCAAATCCATTTGGGTTAAGAGCGTCAACCGTCACTTCCGGTCGTCACAGGAAGTGATCAAAGAAATCGAAATTTTCAACTTTTCTTTTTTGATATTTTTCTTTCATTACATTGTTGCATCTTATTTGTAGATTCCAAATATATTAGTCCCACCGGAAACAAAAACGTCAACTTCCGGCTATAAGCGAAAAACTGCATAATTTGAGTATTTTACTTTCCCATAAATATTTTTTATAGGTAACGTATTTGAACTAATTTTTGAATATGTTATCAAGACTGCAAATGTCTAGAGTAACGTCAAATATCTTTGTAAAATTCACTTCCGGTCGCGCGTTTAAATGTCCGCAAAATGAGAACTTGTCCGAGTGAGATCTCAGAAACGGTAAGAGATATAGACACCAAACTTATAGGAGTATTAGGCCTTGAGGAGTAGACAAAACCAACTGGGTTAAGAGCGTCAGTCGTCACTTCCGGTCGACACAGGAAGTGATCAAAGAAATCAAAAATTTCAACTTTTCTTTTTTGGAATAAGACTTGCATCATATAATTGTATCTTTTTCACAGTTACGATATGTGTTGGTCCCACCGGAAACAAAAAACGACAACTTCCAGTTATAAGAGAAAAACTACATAATAGGGGTTTTGAATTTTCCCCAACATATCGCTTACAGATAGAGTTCTTTAAATGATTTTTATGTATGTTATTGAGACTGCAGATGTCTAGAGTGACGTGAAATATCTTAGTAAAATTCACTTCCGGTCGCGTGTTTTCTTGTCCTCAAAATGAAAAGTCATTTCAGCGAGATCTCGGAACGGCATGAAAGTAAGACACCAAACTAATAGGAGTAATAAAACTTGGTGAGAAGGCAAAACACATAGGGTGAAAAGCGTCAGCCGTCACTTCCGGTCGTCACAGGAAGTGATCGAAGAAATCGAAAATTTCAACTTTCCTTTTTAAAATTAAAACTTTCATCATTTTATTGCTTCCATTTCGCTGTTTTGAAATATGTTAGATTCCACCGGAAAAAAAAAACTTTAAACTTCCGGTTTTAAGAGATAAACTACGTTATTTCGTGGTTTAACTTTCTCATAAATATCACTTATAGATAAGTATTTGAAATGTTTTTTTAAATATGCTGTAGATACTGCAAAAGTCAAGAGAAAATTCAGAGATTTTTATTCAGTTCACTTCCGGTCGTGTGTTTTCCTGTCCTCAAAATTAGAATTTGTTCTCACAATTGTTCGGCAACAGTAAAAGACTGAAGTCTAAAACTTTCAGGACTTATAGTCAGTCATCAGTTCATTTGCTTCGTGTAAAAATCTTGTGTCGTCATTACTTCCGGTCGTGACAGGAAACGAAGCAAAAAAGTATTTTTTAAGTTATTTTGTTTCTACATAAGTTTTAGGTTAATACCGACGTTGGAAAAGACATGTTCATGCAAACAGGAAGTAGTATAACGGAAGACCTTCTCATTACTAGTAATGAGTTTCTAGTATTCTTAATATTATTGTATAGACGAAATTTTGTAAAGGACTTTGTCCGCTCCATTTCTCCACAACAGCTTAAGATATGAAAGTTAACTCTGTCAGATATCATAGATAATGACTTGTAGATGTCACCATGAATATTCTTTCCGTCGTCAATACTTCCGTTCGTCACAGAAATTGGATTAAAATGTCGATTTTTTTCTATTTCTTCGTCTTTCTAACTTCTTTTTTCTGTAATATTCATAGGGTATGAAAAGGCCCCTCTTTAAGAAATCAAAAATTTCGACATTTCTTTTTAAAATTAAAACTTGCATCACTTTATTGCTTATCTTTTGCTGTTTTGAAATATGTTAGATTCCACCGGAAACAAAAACTTTAAACTTCCGGTTTCAAGAAATAAACTACTTTATTTCGTGATTTAACTTTCTCATAAATATTACTTACAGATAAGTATTTGAAATGTTTTTACATATGCTGTAGATACTGCAAAATCAAGAGAAAATTCAGAGATTTTTATTCAGTTCACTTCCCGTCGTGTGTTTTTCCTGTAATCAAAATCATAATTTTTTATCACAATTGTTTGGCAACAGTAAAAGACTGAAGTCTAAAACTTTCAGGACTTAAAGAAGTTAAAGTCAATCATCATGTCATTTCCATCGTGTAAAAATCGTGTGTCGTCATTAGCTAATACCGACGTTGGAAAAGACATGTTCATGCAAACAGGGAGTAGTATAATGGAAGACCTTCTCATTACTAGAAATGAGTTTCTAGTTATTATTATTAAGGTCTTTCGTTTCAGACGGAAGACCTTATAGTGATTCTACTGTTTTTCTTTTTAAGGTCTTCCGTTTCAGACGAAAGACCTTATAGTGATTCTAATGTTTCTTCTTTTTCTTTTTATTATTATTTTTTCCCCCTATTCTTCTCGGACGATTTCTCAGAGATGACTGGACGGATATTCTTGAAATTTTCAGGGATGATAGAGAATAAAAATATCTTCAAATGCTTTTTCACTTTTTTTTAATATTCACTTCGAGTCGTCAGATATGTCCGATTTCCGTTATTTTCAAAAATATTTTGTCCGAGTCATATCTCAGAAACGGTAAGAGATTAAGACACTAAACTTATATGAGCAATAGATCTTGAGGAGTAGGCAAATCCATTTTGGTTAAGAGCGTCGACCGTTACTTCCGGTCGTCACAGGAAGTGATCATAGAAATCGAAATTTTCAACTTTTCTTTTTTGAATTTTTTTTTCAATCACATTGTTGCATCTTATTTGTAGTTTCGAAATATGTTGGTCCCACCGGGAAAAAAAACGACAACTTCCGGCTATAGGCGAAAAACTGCATAATTTGGGTATTTTACTTTCCCATAAATATTTTTTATACATAACGTATTTGAACAGATTTTTGAATATGTTATTAAGACAACAAATGTCTAGAGCAACGTCAAATATCTTTGTAAAATTCACTTCCGGTCGCGCGTTTAGATGTCTGTAAAATGAGAAATTGTGAGATCTCAGAAACGGTAAGAGATTTAGACACCAAACTTATAGGAGTAATAGACCTTGAGAAGTAGACAAAATCCTCTGGGATAATAGCGTCAGCCGTCACTTCCGGTCGTCACAGGAAGTGATCAAAGAAATCAAAAATTTCAACTTTTCTCTTTTGGAATAAGACTTACATCATATAATTGTATCGTTTACTCAGTTTCGATATGTGTTGATCCCACCCGAAACAAAAAAATGACAACTTCCGGTTATAAGAGAAAAACTACGAAATGGAGATTTTTTTTTACTTCCCCATAAATATCGCTTATAGATAAAGTTCTTTAAATTTATACATATGTTATTGAGACAGCAGATGTCTAGAGTGACGTCAAAGATCTCAGTAAAATTCACTTCCGGTCGCGTATTTTCCTGTCCTCAAAATGAGATTCTAATCACTTAATTCCTCAGCACCAGTAAACTACTGAAGTCTAAAACTTTCAGGACTGATAGTCAGTCACCAGCTTTTCTACATCATGTAAAAATCGTACGTTGCCGTCAGTTTCGGTCGTGACCGGAAGCGAAAATAGTGAATTTTCCAAGTTTTTTTTTCCATTTTTACAGAAATGTTTGGCTAATGCAGATGTTAGATAGACTATAACCATACAAATCATTTTCAGTGGAAGTCCCGGCCGAAAAATCGGAAGTTGTCTCAAACATGAGTAGTTTTTCATGGAAACTTTTAGGGATGATCAGTTGTGAATAATTTAGGTGTAGAATGAACATTTTATTTGTTTGGAGTAATTTCGGTCATGATGAAGTAAAAAAAAAAACATAGAAAGTGAAGAGTTTTTTTTGGGATTTTCTCAATGACCTTGTCTTTTGATCTTGACCTTTGACCTTGAACGTTGATGACCTTGACCTTTGACCAAAAGGTCAGAATCAAAAATTAATCCACTCCTCTCCCCCCCCCCCCCCAAAAAAAAAATCAGACCAATATCAGCCTAGAATACTTCTGTAAATCTCATACAACACCTTGCATTGACATAAAATTTCGGGGTTTTGCAGAAGACACCTGAGGAAAAAGTTTCCTGAAAGTTTGACGGTTAATCTCTAAAGTATATAGAAATTATGAATGTTAACGGCAAACACTTCATCTTTTTTTGTATCTGAAATTAAGGTGCCGATGAACATAAAAATTAATTAAAGCTTTTCTCGGTTATTTCTTCAGTTGTTATGATTAGCAGTCAATTCTCTTGATACGATATGATATTTTAATACCAAGCATTCTTGATTTATTTAGTATATAGAATTTATTTCAATTTTATTTAGAATTAATATTAATCGAATGAATGTCGGAAACAGCGATTTTTTCCTAGCAAATAAATTTTCACGCTCTCATTGACACCTTTTTCTTCCTAAAACGCATATCTGAAATTTTAATTTATGCTACTTACATTTAATTCAATCCATACAGAGATGCTTATTTTAATCTTACCTATTATTTCAGGATATTCAGTCACAACCGAACCCGATCCGATATTTTCATATATTTCTAAACAAAGTCTCGGCACTGCAGTTCTACTGCATCATAGGCTCTGAATGATTAACTCAATGCATTCCAAATATAGACAAACTCAAACATTTTTTTAAACCGAAAATCTGCATTTGCATTATACACCAATCGTGTTTCTCAATCTATTCAATACTGATTACTACATTCCATAACAAACAAAAGAACACGTGTTTTTATTCCTATTTATTCCTAAACAATTAATTTACTACTTCCATTTTCATCGGAATGCGTGGTCTAGTGGTTAGCACGCCTGCCTTAAAAACCAAAGGTTTTGGGTTCGATCCCTGCTGGGAGAACATTTTTTTCCCCATTTTCAGCTTTTTTTTTCAAACCAATAGACAAAAGAATCAAGAAAACGGAAGACCTGTTATTGCCTAGGCAATAAGTATCCAGTTATTATTATTTTTTTCCCCTTTTCTTGTCGGCAGGATTTCTCAGAGATGGCTGGGCGGATTTTCTTGAAATTTACAGGGATGATAGAGAATGAAAATACCCCCAGAAGTTTTTTTCATTTTTCCAAAATTCACTTACGGTCGTCAGATATGTCCGATTTCCGTTTTTTTCAGAAATATTTTGTCCGAGTCATATCTCAGAAACGGTAAGAGATTAAGACACCAAACTTATACGAGTAATAGATCTTGAAGAGTAGGCAACCCCATTTGGGTTAAGAGCGTCAGCCGTCACTTCCGGACGTCACAGGAAGTGATCAAAGAAATCGAAATTTTCAACGTTTCTTTTTTGAATTTTTTTTTCTTTCATCACATTGTTGCATCTTATTTGTAGATTCGAAATATGTTGGTCCCACCGGAAAAAAAAACGTCAACTTCCGGTCATAAGCGAAAAACTGCATAATTTGAGTATTTTACTTTCCCATAAATATTTTTTATAGATAAAGCATTTGAACTGATTTTTGAATATGTTATTCAGACTGCAAATGTCTAGAGTAACGTCAAATATCTTTGTAAAATTCACTTCCGGTCGCGCGTTTAAATGTCCGCAAAATGAGAACTTGTCCGAGTGAGATCTCAGAAACGGTAAGAGATTTAGACACCAAACTTATAGGAGTATTAGACCTTGAGGAGTAAACAAAACCATTTGGGTTAAGAGCGTCAGCCGTCACTTCCGGTCGTCACAGGAAGTGATCAAAGAAATCGAAAATTTCAACTTTTCTCTTTTGGAATAAGACTTGCATCATATAATTGTATCTTTTTCACAGTTACGATATGTGTTGCTCCCTCCGGAAACAAAAAACGACAACTTCCGGTTATAAGAGAAAAACTACATAATAGGGGTTTTGAATTTTCCCCAACATATCGCTTATAGATAGAGTTCTTTAAATGATTTTTATATTTGTTTTTTTTAAATGGAATTTTGTCCGTTAATTTTCTCGAGAACGGCTAAAGATATGAAATTGAAACTCACTGACGTGATAGAGCATCAAATGGAGATATGGTGATCGACCTTTATTTTTCGTCGTTCGGACTTCCGGTCGCGAACGGAAGTGAATTCAAAAATGTTAAATTTGCAACTTTTTTGTGTTTCAATATTTTTCTTTGATATTTACAGGGTTAATAGAAAGTCTTCCAAGAATTCTATGTATGGTTTCATCATTTTGATTGATGCATTTATTGCAAAGATATGACCGATCCAAACTTTCTCGTATGTTGCGGGTTCGAATCCTGCTGGGGCAGGAGATTGTTTCTCTCTTTTTTCAGTTATAAATGATATTTTTCTCCGTGAAGACATGTATGGTAGTTTTTGCTTATTTTTTAAAGCTTTGTTAACAGATATTCTACAGAAATCCTTTAATAATTATGATCTATGTTGAAAGACTGTGTTACATAAACGCAAACGAAAAATACCTTCAATAAAGTAATAAATAAAGTGAGATAGCATAGCGTTCTGGAGAGAAGTTCGGTCGGAAGACCACTTGTTGTCGTAGCAACAAGAAATGCATCTAGTTATTATTCTTCTTCTTCTTATTTTTTAGACAAATTTTGTCCAAGCAATATCTCGAGAACTATTCAGTGGTTTTTCATCAATCTTTCAGGGATAACGCGCCAGTTAATGGCATTGTTACATTTAAAGGAATTTTGGAAAAATTTGCTTCCGGTTCCAAGTTATTGACATTTTTCTGATTTTAAAATGAAATATTGTCCGCAGGATATCTAAAGAACAACTAAAGATATGAACTGGAGACTTGTTAGGGAATATAGAACATGATTTCTACATATGCAAATCTACCTTGTTTTTTGTCATCAGTACTTCCGTTCGCTACCGAAAGCGAATTAAAAAAGTCGAATTTTTCACATTTTCTGTTTTTCAATATTTTTCTATGATATTAGTAGGCTTAATAGAGACTCTTTTCAGAATGATAAATATATAATTTGTTTCAAAAATTGATAAATCCAAACTCTGGAGAATTTTCATTATTCTCTTTTTTTAAGACAAAATCTTTTGCATTGGAATTCTCGAAAACTGTTCAATGAATTTCTTTGAAATTTTCAGGGGTAAAAGATCTTTATATGACTTTTATGTAAAATTCCGTTTTTTGATAAATTCGGTTCCAGTGCCGAGTTATGGACATTTTTCTGATTTTAAAATGAAATTTTGTCCGTGAGTGTTCTCAAGGATGGCTAAAGATATGACCTGGAGACTTTTTAGAGATGACAGAACATGATTTCTAGATCGGAGAGGGGACCTTTTCATGCGTGGTCGTTACTTTCAGTCGGTACCGGAAGCGAATTTAAAAAATCGATTTTTTCTACTTCAATATTTTTCTGTAATATTTGTAAGGTTAAGAGAGCCTCCTTTCAAAATACTAAATATATAATTTGTTTTCGAAATGATAAATCCAAACTCTAGATATTCGTCATTTCCACTTTGAAGCGGGAGTCCAAATGGCGTAATGGTTAGCGCGTTGGATTTTCATGCTGACGACCAGGATTAAATCTTCAGAGTGTCTGATTTTTTTTTATCAATTTTTCAGCTTGAATTTACCTTTTTATTTTCAAAATCGGACGGAAGACCTCTCATTGCTCGCAATGAGTTTCTAGTTAGGTCTTCCGTTTTCAACGGAAGACCTATAGTGATTCTACTGTTTCTTATTAGGTCTTTCGTTTTCAACGGAAGACCTATAGTGATTCTACTGTTTCTTCTTCTTCTTATTATTATTATTATTATTATTTTGACTTTCTAATTTTGTGCACGCGATTTCTGGAAGACTATTGGATGGATTTACATGAAATTTTCAGGAAAAATGTGTTGTAACATGAACTTGATCTATCTGAGAGATTTTTTGGAAATGTCCTTCCGGTGCCAAGTTACAGACCATTTTCTGATTTCAAAATGACATTTTGTCCGCGGATAATCTCAAGAACGACAAGAGATATCAATGTCAAACTTTCAGGGATTATAGTTCGTGATAGGTACTAGCCGGGTCGCTACTTTTCGTTCGTCGTCAGCACTTCCGGTCGCCTACGGAAGTGATCAAAGAAATCGTAAAATTTTAACTTTCCTTTTTTAAATCAATACTTACATCATATTATTGGATCTCTTTTGTAGTTTCGAAATATGTTGGTTCCACCGGAAACAAAAACGTCAACTTCCGGTTATGAGAGAAAAACTACATAATTTGAGCATTTTTCTTTCCAATTAATATCTTTTGTAGATAAAGTATTTGAAATGAATTTTAAATATGTTATTCAGACTAAAAATTTCAAGAGTAACGTCAAATATTTTTGTAAAATTCACTTCCGGTCGCGTGTTTTCCTGTCCTCAAAATGAGAAGTTGTGTGAGCAAGATCTCGGAAACGGTAAGAGATTAAGACACCAAACTTTTATGAGCAACAGACCTTAAGATGTAGGCAAAACCATTTGGGTTAAGAGCGTCAGTCGTCACTTCCGGTCGTCACAGGAAGTGATCAAAGAAAACGAAAATTTCAACTTTTCTTTTTTTAATTGAAAATTGCATCACTTTATTGCATCTTTTTTGCAGATTCGAAAGATGTTCGTCCCACCGGAAACAAATACGACAATTTCCGGTTAGAAGAGAAAAACTAAATAATTTGAGTTTTTTAATTTCCCGTAAATATTCTTTATAGATAAAGTATTTGAAATGAATTTTAAATGTGCTATTCAGAGTGCAAATGTGTAGAGTGACCTTAAATATTTTTTCAAAAATTCACTTCCGGTCGCGTGTTTTCCTGTCCTCAGAATGAGAAGTTGCGAGATCTCAAAAACAGGTAAAAGATGAAAACACCAAAATTTTAAGAGTAATGGACGTTGAGGGGTAGGTGAAACCATTTGGGTTAAACGCGTCAGTCGTCACTTCCGCTTCTCACAGGAAGTGATCAAAGAAATCAAAAATTTTAACTTTTCTTTTTTAAATTAAAACTTACATGACTTTGTTGCATCTCTTTTGCTGTTTTGAAATATGTTAGATTCCACCGGAAACAAAAACGTCAACTTCCGGTTTTAGGAGATAAACTACGTTATTCTTATATTTAACTTTCTCATAAATATCGCTTATCGATAAAGTACCTGAAATGATTTTATGCATGTTGTAGATACTGCAAATGTCTAGACAAAAGTCAGAGATTTTTATAAAATTCACTTCCGGTTGTGTGTTTACCTGTTCTCAAAATTAGAATTTAGTCCCACAGTATTGTTCGGCAACAGTAAACGACTGAGGACTAAAACTTCAGGACTGATATTCAGTCATCAGTTTATTTGAATCGTGAGAAAATCTTGCATCGCCGTTACTTCCGGTCGTGAAATGAAGTGATGTATAAAAGTGAATGGTTAATGGTTAGCACATTGGGTTTTCACGCTGACGATTAGGGTTAAATCTCCAGAGTGTCTGAATTTCTTTTATCACTTTTTCAGCTTGAATTTTCGTTTTTATTTTCAGAATCGGACGGAAGACCTCTCATTGCTCGCAATGAGTTTTCTAGTTATTATTATTATTTTATTTTATATTTACTTTCTAATTTTGTGCACGCCATTTCTCAAAGACTATTGGATGGATTTACATGAAATTTTCAGGAAAGATGTGTCGTAACATGTATTTGACCTATCTGAGAGAAAATTTGGAAAATCACTTCCGGTGCCAGGTTACGGGCCATTTTCTGAATTTAAAATGACATTTTGTCCGCGGATAATCTCAGGAACGGTATAAGATATCAATGTGAAACTTTCAGGGATTATAGATCGTCATAGATACTAGCCGGGTCGCTACACTTCGTTCGTCGTCGGCACTTCCGGTCCATAACAGAAGTGAATAAAGAAATCGTAAAATTTCAACTATCCTATTTTAAATTAATACTTATATCACATTATTGCATCTATTTTGTAGTTTCGAAATATGTTGGTCCCACCGGAAACAAAAATGTCAACTTCCGGTTATAAGAGAAAAACTACATAATTTGAGTATTTTTCTTTCCCATTCATATCTTTTGTAGATAAAGTATTTGAAATGAATTTTAAATATATTATTTAGACTGCAAATGTCTAGAGTAACATCAAATATCTTTGTAAAATTCACTTCCGGTCGCGTGTTTTACTGTCCTCAGAATGAAAAGTTGTCTGAGCAAGATCTCGGAAACGGTAAGAGATTAAGACACCAAACTTATTCGAGCAACAGACCTTCAGATGTAGGCAAAACCAATTGGGTTCAGAGCATCAGTCGTCAATTCCGGTCGTCACAGGAAGTTATTAAAAAAATCGAAAATTTCAAATTTTCTTTTTTTAATTAAAAATTGCATCCCTTTATTGCATCTTTTTCGCAGATTCAAAAGATGTTGGTCCCACCGGAAACAAAAACGACAACTTCCGGTTTGAGTACACAATTTGAGTATCTTACTTCCTCATAAATATTCTTTATAGATAAAGTATTTAAAATGAATTTTAAGTATGTTATTCAGAGTGCAAATGTGTAGAGTAACCTTAAATATCTTTCAAAAATTCACTTCCGGTCGCGTGTTTTCCTGTCCTCAGAATGAGAAGTTGTTTGAGCGAGATTTCAAAAACAGCTAAAAGATTAAAACACCAAACTTTTATGAGTAATAGACCTTGAGGAGTAGGCGAAACCATTTGGGTTAAACGCGTCAGTCGTCACTTCCGCTTGTCACGGGAAGTGATCAAAGAAATTAAAAATATTAACTTTTCTTTTTTAAATTTAAACTTACATCACTTTATTGAATCTCTTTCGCTGTTTTGAAATATGATAGATTCCACCGGAAATAAAAACGTCAACTTCCGGTTTTAGGAGATAAACTACATTATTTTTATATCTAATTTTCTCCTAAATATTGCTTATCGATAAAGTACTTGAAATAATTTTATGTATATTGTAGATACTGCAAATGTCTAGCGAAAAGTCAGAGATTTTTATAGAATTTACTTCCGGTCGCGTGTTTACCTGTCCTCAAAATTAGAATTTGTTCTCACAATATTGCTTGGTAACAGTAAACGACTGAAGACTAAAACTTTCAGGACTGATAGTCAGTTATCAGTTTATTTGAATCGTGAGAAAATCTTGCATCGCCGTTACTTCCGGTCGTGACAGGAAGTGATGCATAAAAGTGAATGGTTAATGGTTAGCACGTTGGATTTTCACGCTGACGAGCAGGGTTAAAACTCCAGAGTGTCAGAATAATTTCTTTTATCACTTTTTCAGTTTGAATTTTCTTTTTTTTCCTTCCGAATCGGACGGAAGACCTCTCATTGCTCGCAATGAGTTTCTAGATATTATTCTTTTTTTTTTCCTTAAAATATTGGCAGGCGATTTCTCAATCAGTATTCCCTGGAATTCAGTGAAACTTTGAAAGAAAATTTGAAAAATTCCCTTCCAGTTCCATTTTATGACCAATTTCCTGATTTTAAAATGGATTTTTGTCTTCGCAACTCCTCCAGAATGGCTGAAGATATGAACTGGAGACATGTCAAAGATAATAGAGCATGAGTTTTTTTTTTTTGTTTTTTTTTTTTTTTTTGGCGTCATCGATACTTCCGGTCGCCACTGGAAGCGAATTTCAAAAGTCAATTTTTCCAACTTTTTTTCCCCAGTTTTTTAATGATATTAGTAGGAATAATAGAGGCTTTCATTTGAAAACTAATTATATAATTTGGTTTAGAATTAATTTATCTATATTCCAGTTATTATCTTTTCTCCTCCCAAAATTTGTGCAGGCGATTTCTCAAACAGTATTTCTTGGATTTCAATGAAACTTTCAGAGATAATAAGCAATAATATGAACTTTGTTCATCACAAAGAAAATTTGGAAAATCCCCTTCCGGTTCCATGTTATGGCCAATTTCCTGATTTTAAAAAGGATTTTTATCTTCGCAACTCCTCGAGAAAGGCTAAAGATATGAACTGGAGACATGTAAAAGATGATAGAGCATGAGTTGTAGATGAGCAACGTCTTTTTTTGGTGTCGTCATTACTTCCGGTCGCCGCCGGAAGCGAATTTCAAAAGTCAATTTTTTCAACTTTTTTGTTTTTCAAAATTTTGCGATTTCTTGAAAAGTATTCAGTGGATTTAAGTGATGTTTTCGAAGTTAATGGGTAATGATATGAACTTTTTCATCTTAAAGAAAATCTGAAAAATTCCCAGTTCCAAGTTATGGACAATTTCCTGATTTTGAAATGATTTTTTATCTTTGCAACTCCTCCAGAACAGCTAAAGATATGAATGTAAGACATGTCAGAGATCATATAGGATGACTTGTAAGTGTGCACGTTAATTTTTCGTGCGTCGTCGATGCTTCCGGTCACCATCTAAAGCAAATTTTAAGATTCGATTTTTTTTCAACTTTTTTGCTTTTCAATATTTTTTAATTATATAAGTACGAATAATAGGGAGTCTTATCTGAAAGTTAAATATATACTTTGTTTCAAAATTAATAAATCCTTATTATAGAAATTTAGTCATTTTTTCTCTTCAAAGCGTGCGTCCCCAGTAGCATAGGCATTAACATTGTGCCTCTCACGTGGGCGACTCGGGTTCAATCCCAAGAATGTACGAATTTTTTTACCATTCTTTAGCTTAAATATCCGTTTTCATCTTTAAAGTGTTTTCTAGTATTTATTTCTATTCGAATTTTCAGCTCGCTTCGTGACCGGGAGGTCGTGTGTTCGAATCTCGGCCGCGACAGACCTAAGTCGATAAAAAATAGGTAGCAACTGTTCCTTCGCCATGCGCTCGGGACTTTGAAGTGAAAGTTGCGGGTCTTTCGGATGAGACCTTAAAAACCGAGGCCCCGTGTCACGGCAGGCGTTGGCACGATAAAGATCCCTCACTGCTCAATGGCCCTGAGTGCCGAGTAAAGGTCAAAATTTGAAGCCCTTCACCGGTATATGGTGACGTCTCTATATGAGTGAAAAATTCTCGAATGGGACGTAAAACAATATACAATCAATCAATCAATCAATCGAATTTTCAAGTTTTCACACTTCTTAAATTTTATAATATTCTGTATGAAGGAGTTACAAGGATTGCACATAGGTAACACATAATGTGTTATTAGTAAGGATAAATTCTCTGATGACGTCAAATGACGAAGAAGGGACGGAAGGCCTTCTTGTTGCCATGGCAACGAGTTTCTAGTTAGGGTCTTCCATCTTCAGCGGAAGACCCTTCTATTATTCTATTGTTTCTTTTTCACTTTTATTTAGGTCTTTCGTCTCAACGGAAGACCTTCTTATTATTCTGTTGTTTCTTTTCAACTTTTTAAGGTCTTCCGTTTCAGACGGAAGACCTTATAGTGATTCTACTGTTTATTATTATTTTCCCCCCCCCCGTTTTTTGTCCAAGCGATTTCTCAGAGATGGCTCGATGGATTTTCTTGAAACTTTCAGGGATTATGACAAATAAATAAACTAAAAACATTTTGAAGGATTTTGCAAAATTCACTTCCGGTCGTCAGATATGTCCAATTTCCGATTTTTCAAAAGAGATCATGTCCGGACGATATCTCAGAAACGGCAAAAGATTAAGACCTCAAACTTTCAGGGATTATAGATCATGACAAGTACGTTTGCAGAATATGTTTAAATCCGTCAGCCGTCACTTCCGGTCGTCACAGGAGGAGATCAAAGAAATCGAAAATTTCATCTTTCTCATTTTAGTTAAATCTTGCATCGCATTATTGCATCTGTTTTACAGTTTCGAAATATGTTAGTCCCACCGGAAACAGAAACGTCAACTTCCGGTTATAAGAGAAAAACTACATAATTTGAGTATTTTACTTTCCAATAAATATCGCTTATAGATGAAGTATTTGAAATGATTTTTAGATATGTTATTTAGACTGCAAATGTCTAGAGTAACGTCAAATATCTTGGTAAAATTCACTTCCGGTCGCATGTTTTACTGTCCGCAAAATAAGAACTTGTCAAAGTGAGATCTCAGAAACGGTAAGAGATTAAGACACCAAACTTACAAGAGTAATAGAACTTAATGAGTAAGCAAAACTCTTTGGGTTAATAGCGTCAGCCGTCACTTCCGGTCGTTACAGGAAGTGATCAAAGAAATCGAAAATTTAAACTTTTCACTTTTGAAATAAAACTTGCATCATATAATTGAATCTCTTTCACAGTTTCTATATGTGTTGGTCTCACTGGAAACAAAAAACGACACTTTCCGGTTATAAGAGAGAAACTATGTTATTGTATTTTTAACATTCCCAAAAATATCACTTATTGATAAAGTTTTTGAAATGATTTTTACATATGTTATTGAGACTGCAATTGTCCGGTGTGAAGTCAACCATCTTAGGAAAATGCACTTCCGGTCGCGTGTTTTTCTGTCCTCAAGTTGAGATTTTGTTCACCTAAATGCTCAAAAACACTACATGACTGAAGTCAAAAACTTTCAGAACTTATAGTTAGTTACCAGTTTATCTACATCATGTAAAAATCGTACGTTGTCGTCACTTCCGGTCGTGACAGGAAGCGATGCAAAAAAGTGAATTTTTAAAGTTTTTTTCTTTTTGCAGAAATGTTTGGCTAATGCAGATGTTAGATAGACCATGACCATGCAAATTATTTTTATACATTTTATTCGTTTGGAGCACTTTCGTTCATGACGAAGTACATAAAGAAAACAGAAAAGTAATTCCGTTTGTTTTTATCTGTATCTACATATCTTTGGAAGCCTTGAGATAACTTTTGTTATTATTTAGAGTAATCTTATTGAGATGATTGTGAGGTTGTTTTTCAAAGAAGTCAAGAAAACGGAAGACCTGTTATTGCCTAGGCAATAAGTATCTAGTTTTATTATTATTATTCTTACCGATTTTTTGCACGCGATTTCTCGTAAATGCATGGTTGGATTTTCATGAAACTTTCAGCAATGATGGCAAATTACATGAACTTAAGGCATTTTTTTATTTTGATGATGTCACTTCCGGTCGCGAGTTATTACCGATTTTCTTTTTTTATATTGAAATTTTGTCCGGGTCTCTCCTCTAAAATGATTAAAGATAGAGTCATGAAACTTTCTGGGATAATAGATCATGATCTGTAAATTTGTCTCTGGTGTTTTGTTTTTTTCCGGCGTCACTTCCGTTGTCCACCGGGAGTAGTTTAAAAATTTTTAATTTTTTTCATTTTCAAATGTTTATAACATTGACATATACAGTGTTTTAAGTCATTTCATTTCCACCGGAAGTTGTACTTCTAAACCGGAAGTTGTCCAAAAAATGAGTATTTTTCATCCAAACTTTCAGGAAAGATTTGTACACACTCATTGTGGAGTATTATGTCGTTTTGAGCACTTCTTGTCATACCGGAAGTAAATTTAAAAGAACCGGAAATGGGTAAAAATTAAAAGATATCACTCTTTCATGTGTTTCTTAACATATTTTGAATAATTCAATCGCCTATTTTATTCAAATATACTTGTTCTTCCTTCTTTTTTTTTTTTTGAGTGAATCTATCACAGTCAACATCGTAAATCGGACGGAAGACCTACTCGTTGTTTAGCAACGAGCTTTGCTCTAGTTATTATTCTTTCTTTTTCTTTTTTTTTTTTTTTTTACAATTTTTGTGCAGACGATTTCTCGGAGATGGCTCGATCGATTTACTTGAAATTTTCAGGGAAGATGTATCTTTATCTGAAGCTTATACGTTTTTTTTTCAATTTTTTGAAAATCACTTCCGGTCGGGAGTTATCTCCCTTTTATCAAAATTCAGAGGACCTCCTTGTCTGCGATGGAACTCAAAAACGGCTTAAGCTAGAGCCCTGAAATTTTCAGTGATGATAGAGGACATGTTGCCATTTTGCACCTGGGTTTGGATGTTTTCCGGAAGTGCTTAGTATGGAAGCTCGGTAGGGGTCAAAATTTAGGACACGAATCATGAGTGAATTTTTGAGACATTTTTTATATCTTTTAAAGTAATATTATTTTGTTAAAACATATTGAACAATATTGGTGCAGAATGACAAGATCTTTAATATGTGTACTGCCTTCCATGTCATTTTTAATTGAAACATGTAAACACGGATTACAGTCAGTTAACCAGGTTTTATTGTCACAAACAGTTCACATAGGGGCGCGGATCCTAATATGCGCAGGTGTCACTGATTACAATAGGTGACGATATACAGTAGCTGTGTGAGTTGTAAGTGGATATGTGGATGGTAAAAAGCTATAATAAACAAATACAAATATACAAATACAAGCTACAAACAAAATCACTACAAAGACACAAAGTTTGAATGAACTCGATCAAGTTACATTCCTGACAAATTAGATACACAGATTTACTCGCTAAAAGTACACATGACATTTTACACAGGTATTTAATGTCGTTTTACATTAGCCTTAAAGTTGCAGCTTTAAAAACAATAAACTGAAAACTTGTAAAACTTACATTGTGATCGGCCACAGTTTCTCCGAGATTAGTAACGTCTGGACATGTATATTTCTGAGTCTTTTACAAGAATGAATTTTGTGAGTGAAAATACAGACTAAATAGTAAATCTACACAGGAAACAGCATAGTTTCATAATTAAAATAAATATCAAACTGTAGGCCCTCCCAAGTTAAATAAACAAAACGCAGCATATTTTGACTTTAACATAAACAGCAGACAGGACTTTATGGTCAGTCAGCAAAATTCAAGCGTGAGAATATGATTATAAAAACAATTTGAACAATGAACAATGTATTTAGTCATACAGATATTGACACATTTGCGACTGTACCTAAAAATGCATAATCTGCAAATTTCTAAATAACAATGTACAGAATGTAAGACATTACAATATGATATCAAGAAAAAAGGGCTGACTTATCATATTAGGGGCCGAGAGGGGGCGAAAGTATTAAATCAATAACTCTTTAAGGATCAATATTTTGGTATACATTCCTGTAGCAAAAATGTTTATCTTAACAATTTACAATTATATATTATAATATTTATGTCATATGTTATATAATAAGGGGCCAGAATGCCAACTCTTTGGCACTCTACATGTATATCTCCAAAGTGGGAAACATTTTGATTAGCAATATTAAATAAAATATGTTCGTGGGAAATATTTTGATAAGCAATATTGAATAAAATATGTTCAGAATAATGTTCTAAACAATATGTAACCTTTTGTTTTTTGCTAAACGTCCCCATTAAGGAGTTGAAGGGCTGGCCCCTAAATATATCTTTTGCAAATATCTCGGAAACGAAAAAGAATTTCTGAATAGTTGTTGAACAAAAAGTCTTTAAAATCATAAGAGCTTTAATGTGGTATTAAGAAAAAGATTCTGGTCCCTCAAAATAGGGGCTGAGAGGGGCCAAAAGTCTTTAATCAATAACACTTTAACGATCAATATTTTTTAATTCATTACTGAAGCAAAAATGTTTATCTCAACTATTTTCAACTATATATTATGATATTCACATCACATGTTACATAATTAGGGGCTATAAGAGGCCAAAAGGCCAAATCTTTGTCACTCTATATCTCGAAAGTGGGAAATGATTTGATAAGCAATACTGAATAAAAGATGTTCAAAATAATGATCTGATCAATATGTAACCTTTCGATTTCTGCTAAACGTCCCCATTAAGGAGTTGAAGGGCTGGCCCCTAAATATATCTTTTGCATATATCTCGGAAACGAAAAAGAATTTCTGAATAGTTGTAGAACAAAAAGTGTTCAAAATCATAAGAGCTTTAAAGTGGTATGAAGAAAAAGGGGCTGGCCCCTCAAAATAGGGGCTGAGAGGGGCCGAAAGTCTTTAATCAATAACTCTTTAATGATCAATATTTTGTTATATATTACTGAGCGAAATAGTTCATATTCACACTCTTTAACTATATAACATGGTGTTTACATCATATCTAATGCAATAAGAGGTCATTAGGGGTCAGATTGTATAATCTTTGGCGCAATAAATCTTGAAAAGGAAGAATAGTTTGATAACCAATATTTAACAAAAGACGTTTAAAATAATATTCTTGATAATATGCAATCTTTCAATTTTTTCTAGACGTCCTCATTCAGGACTTAAAGGGCCGGCCCTTAGTATTTTTTTTGCATATATCTCGGAAAAGAAAAAGAATTTCTGAATAGTTGTTGAACAAAAAGTGTTCAAAATCATGGGAGCTTTAAGACGATATCAAGAAAAAAGGGCTGGTCATTCATATAAGGGGCCAAGACGGGCCGAAAGTTTTTAATCTATAACTTTTTAATGATCAATATTTTGTTACACATTACTGAAGGAAAACTGTTTGTTTTAACATTTATTTATCTTACTATTTTTTAACGAAAATCTCTGTCAAATTCTTACCTCATCTTATCGAAAATCGGACGGAAGACCCACTCGTTGCTCGCATCGAGATGTCATCTAGTTAAGGTCTTCCGACTTCCTTCGGAAGACCTTATTGTTTTCCGTCTGTTTTCTATTATTATTAAGGTCTTCCGTCTCCACGGAAGACTTTATAGTGATTCTATTGTTTCTTCTTCTTCTTCTTATTATTATTATTCTTTTTTTTAAGACAAAATTTTGTGCACGCGATTTCTCGAAAACTATTCAATGAATTTCTTTGAAATTTTCAGGGATAAAAGGTCTTTATATGAATTTTATATAATATTCCGTTTTTTGGTAAATTCGGTTCCAGTGCCAAGTTATGGACAATTTCCTGATTTTAAAATGAAATTTTGTCCTCGAAGGAAGGATCTAAGAAACGGCTAAAGATATGAACTGGAGACTTGTTAGAGATGATAGACCATGACTTCTAGATGTTCGAAATTACCTTGGTTTTCGTCGTCAGTACTTCCGGTCGTCACCGGAAGTGTTCAAAGAAATCGAAAATTTCAAGTTTTCTTTTTTAAATCAAATCTTGCATCACATCATTGCAACTCTTTCGCAGTTTCGAAATATTTTGGTCCCACCGGAAACAAAAACGACAACTTCCGGTTATAAGAGAAAAACTACATAATTTATGTATCTTACTTTCCCATAAATATCTTTTATAGGTAAAGTATTTGAAATGATTTTTAGATATGTTATTCAGATTGCAAATGTCTAGAGTAACGTCAAATACCTTTGCAAAATTCACTTCCGGTCGCGTGTTTTTCTCTCCTCAAAATGAGAAAATATCTGAGCGAGATCTCAGAAACGGTAAGAGATTAAGACAACAAACTTATATGAGCAATAGACCTTGAAGAGTAAACAAAATCCTTTGGGTTAAACTGTCAGTCGTCACTTCCGGTCGTCACAGGAAGTGATCAAAGAAATAAAAAAAATCAACTTTTTTTGTTTAAATTAAAACTTGCATCACCTTATTGCATCTCTTTCGCTGTTTTGAAATATGTGAGACTCCTCCGGAAACAAAAACGTCAACTTCCGGTTTTAGGAGAAAAAATACGTTATTTTGATATTTAACTTTCTCATAAATATCGCTTATAGAAAAAGAATTGAAATGTTTTAATACATGTTGTAGATACTGCACATGTCTAGAGACACGTTAGAGATTGTTTATAAAATTCACTTCCGGTCGCGTGTTTTCCTGTCCTCAAAATTAGACTTTGTTCTCACAATTGCTCGGCAACAATATACGACTGAAGTGTGAAACTTTCAGGAATGATAGTCCGTCATCAGTTTATTTGCATCGTATGAAAATTGTGTGTCGCCATTACTTCCGGTGGTGACAGGAAGTGATGCAAAAAGTGAATGGTTAATGTTTAGCACGTTGGATTTTCACGCTGACGACCAGTGTTAAATTTCCAGAGTGTCTGAATTTCTTTTATCACTTTTTCATCTTGAATTTTCGTTTTTATTTTCAGAATCGGACGGAAGACCTCTCATTGCTCGCAATGAGTTTCTAGTTATTATTCTTTTTTTCATAGTACAGGCCATATCTCAGCTGTGCGCGGTTCAATTTAAAAGATTTTTGCAGGGAAGATGCATCATGAATATATCTCCAGGGGTGTCCCTCACTTTTTTGAAATTAACTTCCGTTCGCTATTTTTTGGGGAAATTGTATTTTTTAAATGGAAAAATTCCATTTAAAAAATACAATTTTCCCATTAATTTTCTCGAGAACGGCTAAAGATATGAAATTGAAACTCACAGACGTGATAGAACATTAAATGGAGATATGGAGATCGACCTTTATTTTTCGTCGTTTGTATTTCCGATCGCGAACGGAAGTGAATTCAAAACTCTTAAATTTGCAACTTTTTTGTTTTTCAATATTTTTCTTTGAAATTTATAGGGTTAATAGAGAGTCTTCTAAGAATTCTATGTATGTTTTAACCATTTTGATTTATGCATTTATTGCAAAGATATGACCGATCAAAACTTTCTCGTATGTTGCGCGTTCGAATCCTGCTGGGACGGGAGATCGTTTCTCTCTTTTTTCAGTTGTAAATAATATTTTTCTCCGTGAAGACATGTATGACAGTTTTTGCTTATTTTTTAAAGCTTTGTTAACAGAGATTCTACAGAAATCCTTTAATAATTAGGATCTATGTTGAAAGACTGTGATACATAAACGCAAACGAAAAATACCTTCAATAAAGTATTAAATGAAGTGAGATAGCATAGCGTTCTGGAGAGATGTTTGGTCGGAAGACCACTTGTTGCCCTAGCAACAAGAAACGCATCTAGTTATTTTTTTTTTTTTTTGCCAAATTTTGTGCAGACGTTTTCTCGAAAACTATTCAGTATTTTTCAGTGAAACTTTCAGGAAAAATTAGTCATTGTATGAACTTTGTTCATCACAAAGAAAATTTTGAAAATTCCTTTTTAGTTTCAAATTATTGGCGATTTCCTGTTTTTAAATGGAATGTTGTCCGCGGCAGATCTAAAGAACGGCTAAAGATATAAACTGGAGACTTATTGAAGAGCATAGAACATGACTTGTAGATTTGTGGAATCGCCTTTTGTGCGTCGTCAGTACTTCCGTTCGCTACCGGAAGCGAATAAAAAAGTCGATTTTTTGAATTTTTTGTTTTTTTTGTTTTTCAATATATTTCGATGATATTAGTAGTCTTAATAGAGACTCTTTTAAGAATGCATAATATACAAATTGTTTGAAAATTGATAATAAATATAATTATTATTCATTTTTTTTAGACAAATATTGTGCACGCGATATCTCGAATACATTCAGTGGTTTTTCGTCAAACTTTCAGGGAATATGCGTTTTCAAAAGCTATAATTGTTACATTTGAAAGAATTTTGGAAATAAGAAATGGTCTTGCTAGTTTGATGGCTAGTTTGTTCAATTTTCACGCGGGCGACCTGTACTCAATCCCCAGAATGTCTGGATTTTTTGGGGGTACTTTTTTCAGCTGAAATATTACATTGTATCTTTTTATCTGGTATTACTTTCCGTTCGAGTTACGCGATATATTATATAATTTACGTTTTATAGTATTTCATGTATGAAGGAAATAAAAGGAATGCACAACGTCATATAGATAGTGTTATGAGTGAGGAATCAACTTTTCTGATGACGGAAAGGGGGCGGATGACCTTCTTGTTGCCATGGCAAAAAGTTTCTAGTTATTATTATCCCCCCCCCCATTTTTGTCCAAACGATTTCTCAGTGATGGCTCAATGGATTTTCTTGAAACTTTCATGGATTGTGGCAAATGAAATAAAACTCGAAAAATTTTGAAGGATTTTGCAAAATTCACTTACGGGCGTCAGATATATCCGATTTCCGTTTTTTCAAATGAGATCATGTCCGGACGATATCTCAGAAATGATAAAAGCTTAAGACACTAAACTTCCAGGAATGATAGATCATGACAAGTAGGTTTGCTGAAAATGTTTAAATCCGTCAGCCGTCACTTCCGGTCGTCACCGGAGGTGATCAAAGAAATCGAATATTTCATTTTTTTTTCTTTTGAACCAAAATTTGCATTACTTTACTCCATCTGTATTGTAGTTTCGAAATATGTTAGACCCACCGGAAATCAAAATGACTACTTCCGATTAAAAGAGAGAAACTACGTAATTTGTATGTTTAACTTTCTCATAAATATCGCTTGTAAATAAAGTAATTGAGATGATTTTTATATATGTTATTGAGACTGCAGATGTCTAGAGTAACGTCAAATATCTTTGTAAACTTTATTTCCGGTCGCACGTTTTCCTGTCCTCAAAATGAAATTTTGTCCATGCAACAGCTCAGCAACATTACAAGATTGAAGTCTAAAACTTTCAGGAATGATAGTCAGTCATCAGTTGATCTGCACCATTTGAAAATCAAACATTGCCGTCACTTCCGGTCGTGTCAGGAAACGATTCAAAAAGTGATTTTTCAAGTTTCTTTGTTTTTACAGACAATTAAGACCAATACGATGTAAGATAGGACATGTCCATGCAAACTATTTCCACCGGAAGTGCCGGCCGAAAAAAAAAACAGAAGTTGTCTCAAACATGCGTATTTTTTCATACAAACTTCTAGGGTGATTAGTTGTGAATAATTAAGGTGTAGGATGAATTTTTTTATTCGTTTGGATTACCTCCGGTCATGTCTGGAAGTAAATAAAGAAAACAGGAAAGTAATTTGGAAATAGTCATTTCATTTTTTTTTACCTATATTTATATGTCTTTGGAACTTTTGCGATGACTTTTATAATCATTTAGACTTCTCTAATTGATAAGATTTTTTTTTCAAAGGAGTCAAGAAAACGGAAGACCTGTTATTGCCTAGGCAATAAGCATCTATTTTTTAAAACAAATTTTGTGCTTGGCGATATCTGGAGAACTATACATTTTTTTCCATCAAACTTTCAGGGATCAGGCACTATAAGATGTCTTTGTCACATTTGAAAGAATTTTGTAGAAATTCGCTTCTGGTTCCAAGTTATGGACATTTTTTTCTGATTTTAAAATGAAATTTATTTTGTTCTGATTTTAAAATGAATTTTTGTCCGCGCAGGATCCAAAGAATGGCCAAAGATATGAAACATGTCTTCTAGATTTGCGAGTTTGCCCTTTCGTTTGTTGTAATACTTTCGGTTGCTACTGGAAGCAAATTAAAAAAGTCAATTTTTTCAACTTTTATGTTTTCAATATTACTTTTTTCTTTGATTTTAGTAGGGGTAATAGAGACTCTTATCAATATGCTTATTATATAATTTTTTTTTAAATTGTCCACTGGAAGTAGTTTTTTTTTTAAAAAAAATAATTAAAAATAACTTAAAATTCAATAATCAAACAGTAATGGAGTGAAAGTACGAATGAAATGACAATTTAGAGGACTATAGATAAAATACAGAGTGTCAATAAAAACAAACAGATTAATCGGCTGTGTCTGAGTGTAATTCAAGAATGTTAAACACATTTGCTGAAATATGGGAAAAGCTTTTGCAAAAATAAATACACAATCAGAAAAAAGTTAAATTACTAAATAATTTACATTAAGCCCCCCCCCCTCCCCTAATTCAATTAATCAGTGGTTGCCAGCGTTGAATATAAGAGCCTCTGAGTTAAATTTGAGAAGGAAATATAATTATCAGTTGACTATGTAAAATTAAGACTTATATGTAATCAATGATTTTTTTGGAAATAAAGCCACAAGAAAGTCAGGAGGAAAAGAAAGAAGTTAAATTAAACATGTATAAGATCAATCGTTCACTCAACAAGCACAACAAAATAGATTCAGAAGTATGTTATTATTTATATAGGATTTTTTTTTATTTCAGGAGCCTTTTTAGTGCCATATTTGTTGATGTTGATTTTCTTGGGACTGCCTCTATTTTACATGGAGTTAGCTCTGGGACAGTTTCAAAGGTGCGGTGCTATCAGTGTGTGGAAGAGGATTTGTCCAATATTTACTGGTAAAAAATTCTGTCAAATGTTTACTGATAAGAATCTATTCATCCAACATTTACTGTTAAAAATCTGTCAAATTTACACTGGTAAAGATCTATACGTCCAATTTTTACTTGGAAAAATCTTCATTTCACATCGTTAAAATTTTACTGGCAAGGATCTCTTTGTCCTTGCAAAATATATACTGGTAAGGATCTAGATACACATTTTTCCAACGCATGATTTCTTTGTTCATAGAAAGTGAGATCGTATGAAATTTAGATACTGCTCTATTGACACACCTTTTATTGACTTTGTTCATAGAAAGTAAGATTGTAGGAAATTTAGTAGCTGCAGATCTGTAGCTCGCTGGTCTGAAAAAATTGGGATAGACGACCAGAGAGCTACAGTGCCACCCATTGAAAAAAGTGTATATTTATTGCGGATAAAAAAGTGCACTGTTTCTCGATTTATTTCTCCGTAGTTTTAAGCTGCTATCTCAAAATATTACAAACCGTGTGTTCCTAACATATCTTTTTGCTACTTCCACAATAAAACATTTCCCAAATCCGTTGTAAAAAGCCCTCCTGGGCCTGAAATTGAGATCATCGAAAAATTCGCCTATCTATACTGCCATCTTGGGTGGCAAGACAATACGATCCAACATGCTTCGTACATAACTTGCACAAACAGTTTTGTTGTGAAAGTAGTAAGAGGATATGTTAGGAACACACGGTTAGCAATATTTTTAAATATACTGAGAAATAAATCGAGAAAAAGCGCTCTTTTTGTGCGCAAAAATACACACTTTTTTTCAATGGGTGGCACTGTAGCTCTCCGGTCGTACATCCTAATTTTTTCAGACCAGCGAGCTACAGATCTGCAGCTAGAAATTTAGATATTACTCTATTTACACACCTTTTATTGACCCAAACTGACCGATGTCCCAATCAGTGATTGCACTAAGCCCGGGAAGGTAGATAATGTTCAGTCTTCTTGCAAAAAGAGGGAATTTATTGTTCTTTCTGTGAGAGGTTAAAAATTTTTTTTGGATCACTTAAGGGGGATTGACTCTCTGAAAGGAGATATAACTTTTCAAGTAAAAAATCCATATTATCTTATTATCTTACTGGAGTTTAATAATGGAGACCTTACAGTACTCAATTTTATCAAACCAAATATATGCTGGAAACATTAACTTGTATTTTCTTTTTTCTATTTTTTCAAATTGTTTTATTATGTTTGGGAACACTTTTTTTTAAAATTTCATTTAAATTTCTTCTCCGGTACTTTTTTTCCGCGAGTGTTCTCGAAAACTACTCGTCCGATTGAGATGAAACCTTTTTAGGGTTAAAACAGGTATGTTGTGTAGATACGGTAACAAAGGTCATTTTGCGCGCACATGACTGCAAGTGCGTGCGCGTGCGATGAGTGAAATGACTGATATACTTGATATAGCCGCAACTTTTATATTTTTTGAAAAAATGCTTTGAAACTCATAACATAAAAGATATATTGGTAGTGTTGACAAGATGACAAGGTCAAATTAGCATGAACTCGCGTGCATGCACGTGCACTTTGCTCTGATTAGCTAAAGCAAGTATTTCAATAACTTCAAAAGTAACTTCAAAAACTACAAAAAATCTGCCCTATGTAATGAAACTTACAGAAAGTGGGGCACCTATAGAGGGAGTAGAGGAGCATTTGGGGAACATCTGTAAAGGTCTTCGTTACAATTAGAACCAGTTATATTTGACATAAAACGTTTACATCCTGTTTTAAAAACTTAACAAATTTAATTAAGCTCTATCTTTTTATGAATTATTTTAAAAATGCTTTAATGTATCATATACCACATGTTGAATTTTTTATCAGTAATACATGTACATTTTTTCCCATTGAAAAAACATTTTTAGGAAAGATAATTCTTGTTTATGGATGTATTCTTTTAACAAAAGCACATATAACATTGTGATATGCTAGGAAGCAGCACTTTATTATGTTTTCTAATATAAATTTAATAGGTATGACACTAAATATTATTTTTATATACACCTCATATTTTTAATTTGGTATTAAATTATTACTATTCCTATTCTGTGAAAAAAAAGTATTCATTTCATGGTCTGGCATGAAAATCATTTCTAAAAATAAACGCCGCTACATAACTCATATTTTTTTTTATTTGAATCTAATGTTTTAGTTCTTGACGAAAGTCAATATTTGAAAGTTTTTTTAAAAAAACAAATTGTGAATTTAGAGCAGAGGGTCATTATTTCTCGAAACTCATAGCCTGGAAGACATTTTGAAATTTAAATATTCTCCACTTCTATCATACGTGTATGTAGAATTGCATTGGTAAATTTATAATCAATTGTACTGTTAATTGATTGATTTAAGTAAATTAAGGAACGTGCATTGACCTTCACATATATCAAGCTGGCCCATTGACTGAACGAATATAAATCAAGGGCACCGCAAAGCGGAGCATCCCCTTGAAAAAGAACCTATCGAAGCCGATATAAATTATTACTTGCGTAACTTCCGTAACGCACGCACTCATTAACACACACTCACGCGTATGCACGCTCCAACGTCGTTACGAGGGGATAATAAATATACATCGATCTCGAAAAACAATCTTATTTTTTGTATGTTAATGTACATTTCAAAATTTATACTTGCTATCGAGTTGTTTAATTACTTGGAGTAATAATGTAGAAAACCGAAGCTATTTTACTTAATGTCATTTTTATTTCTTGTTTGTGTAAACTAATACGAGCTCAAAGTCACTGAAGTACATAAGAATGGAACAATGCTGCTGTTCATGCTAGACGTGATAAAAACAGACGTTAGTACCTAATGGTATTGTCATATATACAATTACACCATCAAAAGATTGCTTAAATAACCGGCATTCTGGCACGAGATCATGTGCTGTACAATTTTCTCGGCTTACGAATTTTGCCAACTAGAATACGAGGAACAGAAATCCCACTGAAATCGTGACACACATTTAAAACGGAGAAGCTATGAGAAAAAATAATTTATTTAAATGTCATTAGGATGTAAAGTGTTATAGACACCTCAATAGTCCGCTAAGCGTTCCTACATATAGCTCTCTGATATACCGCGCCATAGCTCGACCACTTAATGTATCGACAAAACTACGCTGTCCACAGCATAGAACATGATTAAACGAATCGTAAACTTTTAAATGTAATGACGTTGCTTTGTTTATCTTTTGTTGCCTTTTTTTAAATATAAGACTGGTTAATTTCTTTAATAAACATCTTTACACATCTGTTAGGGAAAAAAACCCGTTAAGTATACCCAAGAGTCGGCGATCAGCACTCAAAAAGTCAGCAATACATAAAGAATAATTCATAATTAAATAATAATAATAATAATGAATTATATAAGTAGCACTTGGACTTGAAACTTTGCAACAGCAATAAATAGAATAATGATCCTTGATTTACTCTTTTTTGTGGCAAGATTTATTGCAATCAGACTAAAACTATAGGTTAGGTAGTCTTTTGAAACAATTTTACAGAAATGTCTATTTTAAGTAACCATGGCAACATCAATCATCAAAATAAAAGACTGATAAAGACACATATGTATCTTAGTGTAGTCTACCTGCATGCCAAGTTATATTAAAATCAGACCAAACTGTAGGAGGAGTAATTTTTAAAGTGTTTCGCAGAAAGAACAAGGTACGGTTTTAATACAAATTTGCCCTGTATTTTTCTAAAATATGAAAGAGATGTAAGAAAATAAAACTCGTGCCTTTTGAATCATTGAAACTCCATGCAGTAAGAAGATGCAAATTGTTTTTCTCAAATGACCTCCTAAATGCTAATTATGACGTCATGAACTTGTGCATTTTCCCATATTTTCTTAAAAAGTAGCAGAAGACATCAATTTTCAGTAGAATTTTCTATAAAATGATATAGAGCACATGCATCGCCCACAAAGATTTTGATAAATGTGACTTTAAAGGACTTTACACAAAATATCAAAAAAATGAAGTGGACGACGACTGTGGACACTATTTTTTTAAAGGACACTGTGTATGTGGACACTATTTTCTTTAGGGAAATAACGCCTGAAATGAGTCATTTTGAGGCTTTTATGTTTAAAACTTTTTTAAATGTAACATATAAATGACGTCATATTTCCACAATGGTCTTCCTTAATGCTATATTCTTTCATGATTTTTCAAGTTCATCTACTCAACTCATATTTAAGCCAATTTCATAACTTTTCAAGAACATTAAATTTTTAGGGCACAATAAAGCCAAAAACCTTACCTTCTTCTTTCTATTTTTAGCGACCATTTCAAGACTTCAACAAAACCATTGCCAAAAGCCGATATAAAGAATAATGTATTTCAGTGTAATCTACTTGTGTGCCAATTCATACTGAAATCAGTCTAAAACTGTAGGAGGTGTAGCGCTTTGAATTTATTTCACAGAAATTTCTATTTTGTAACCATGGCAACACCGTTCATTGAAATCAAATACAAATATAAAGAATTTTGTTCCTTAGTGTAGTCTACTTGCGTGCCAAGTTATACTGAAATCAGACCAAAACTGTAGGAGTAGCGTTTTGAATGTATTTTACAGAAATTTTTATTTTTTTAACAATGGCAACACCGTTCATCGAAATCAAAACCCAATAAATAGAATAATGAACTTTAAATTAGTCTACTTGTGTGCCAAGAAATACTGAAATCAGACCAAAACTGAAGGTGGAATAGCGTTTTGAAAGTATTTCACAAAAATTCAATTTTCAGTTACCATGGCAACGCTGTTCATCGAAATCAAAAACCGATAAAAAGAATTATGTATCTTATTGTTGTCTACTTGTGTGCCAAGTAACACTAAAATCAGACCAAAACTGTAGGAGGAGTAGCATTTTAAAGTATTTCACAGAAATATCTATATTTAGTAATCATGGCAAAACCGTTCATTGAAATAAAAAACCGATAAAGAGAGTTATGTATTTTAGTGTAGTCTACTTGTATACGAATTTATATTTAAATCAAACCAAAACTGTAGGAGTAGAAGCGTTTTGAATGTATTTCACAGAAATTTTTATTTTTAGTAACCATGGCAACACCGTTCATCGAAATCAAAAACCAATAAATAGAATTATGTACATTTAGTGTAGTCTACTTGTGTGCGAGGTTATATTGAAATCTGACCAAGATTGTAGGAGGAGTAACGTTTTTTAGTAACCATGGCAACACCGTTCATCGAAATCAAAAACCAATAATATACAATTATTGCTGGTTTCTGAGTTCAATACGATGATTTAGACACCTTCGATGTACAATATTCACCTAGACCAAAGGGCGAGGTGGATATTGTACTTCGAAGGTGGCTAAATCATCGTTTTGACCGAAAAAACAACAATAATTGTTTTATTAAATGATTCAATGATTAAATGACACACACTCATTAAGCAATCCATGCCATCTTTGACTAGCCCCCCCCCCCCCCCCCATCTATAAAAGGAAAAAAATTATCCCAACTCAAAATTTTATTTACTGGGATGTAAAGGTCCATAAACGAGGGGAGGGGGGCTTTCATTGAATTTTTTATCCTTAAAATTTAAATCAAAACTGTACATTCTCAAAAGGTAGGGAGAAGGGCAGGCCTCCTGCAACCCCCAACCCCACCCCTCACCCAAAAATCTATGTGCCTTAATGTTATGTTCATATGAGTGGAAGTCAGGTGCAAGTGAAAAACTTTCCTAAACTCTCTGCATCAATTTGGAATTTCCCTATCTATTTTTGGTCCAATGTACAATAAATTATTCCTTATATTGACCTGGAAGGTCATGTGCAGGTCAATATAACGTGGTATATTTCTAACATTGTTGGATCTCAGCCAATCATAGAGACGGGAATTATTCAATCATATAATAAATAGAATTATGTACCTTGTGTAGTTTTTTTGTGTGCGAGGTTATATTGAAATCAGATCAAGATTTTAGGAGGAGTAGCGTTTTTGAATGTATTTCAAAAAAATTCTATTTTTAGTAACCATGGCAACACCATTCATGGTAATCAAAAACCGATATACAGAATTATGTGTCTAAGTGTAGTCTACTAACGTGCTTAGTTATATTAAAATCAGACCAAAACTGTAGGAGGAGTAGCGTTTTGAATGTATTTCTCAGAATTTTCTATTTTTAATAATCATGGTAACACCGTTCATGTAAATCAAAAACTGATAAATAGAATTATGTATCTTATTGTCTTTTGCCTGTGTGTCAAATAATATTGAAATCAGACAAAAGCTGTAGGAGGAGTAGCATTTTGAAAAATTGTTTACATACAGACGAACAGACAGACGGACGGACACCATACTACCGCATAAACTCCTCTTGTCTCTGACCAGTAGGGCTAAAAATGGAATCTTTAAACTGTATACATTTTTTTAAGTTGTGTTTTTCTGACATTGTAGGTGTGGGGTATGGAATTTGCCTGGTAGCCACATTTGTAGCGTTTTATTATAACACTATAATAGCATGGGGCATGTTTTATATGTTTGCCTCCTTTCGGTCTGAGTTGCCATGGGAAAATTGCAATAACACATGGAATACCGAAAATTGTATGTCCCTGTCAACGAATTTCAACAGAAGTCTGATAAACAATCATACCGTGACCGCCGCTGGTGAATATTATTTGTAAGTACTTAACTTTCGTATTTTAAATAATTCAATGCATTTATTGGCTATTTCTAAGTATGCATTATATTTAAATATTTTCTATTTAAAGTGGTATGGTCTGTACCTTTGATTACTAATTTCAGTAGTAATTAGAGGTACTGAGAGCACTGAGCTCACAAACTTATATTCCCCGCTCCCTTATGAGTATAATGAAAAAGTCCATTTTTTGCTCAAGGAAAGCCCAAATATGTATTCAATCAATAAGTCAAATAGGAGGTGCATAATGGCACTCATCCTCACAATGTCAGGGGTCCTGAGTCAACAAGCGGTTGGACACCTGACAAATTTCATTCGTTTTATTTGGGCTTGCTTCTCTCATTGAGAAGCACCAATGAAATTGAAGTAGACAGATAATGAAAACAGAAAGGAATCAGTTAACATAAAATGCACGTGTTAAGCATTTTTATCACTAAAAGGCTTAATGTGATTGGTTGAGAGGTGAGAAAGTGATTGGTTGAGAGGTGAGAAAAACAATCAAAATTTGTAATTTTCCCGAAAGACGTCGCTGCAGCCAGACCGCAAAATATCGATTGAAATTTGTCAGGGGCCCAACGGCAACGTGTTTACTCAGGACCCCTGACGTTGTGTGGATGAATGCCAGTGTGTAATGATAAAGATCCTGTGAAAGTATTATTAAATTTAATTCTGTAGTATAGGAGTTAATTGTTGTTAAGAGAGATTGCTACACCCGATAATATAAAAAGAATTGCAGTGACCATATTTTTTTCTACTGGAAACTCGAAAATGTGTCCAATCAAAAAGTTAAAAAGAAAGTCACAACGGCACTGTGTAATAAAGATTCTGTGAAAATATCTTTAAATTTTATTTCGTAGTATAAAGAATTGTGGATAAGAGATGGGTACCTCGTATAGTATAAAAAGAATGGCAGTGACCATATTTTGCTATTGGAAACCCGAAATATGTATCCATTCAAAAAGTTTTATAGAGAGTCACAGTGGCACTATGTAATAAATATTCAGTGAAAAGGATGGTCTTAATAAATTTAATTCAGTGGTGTAGGAGGAGCTGCAGATAAGAGATGGGTTCCCCAAAGCGTAGTGGACGTACGGACTGAACCCACCCACCCCCCATCACTGTAACATCCCCTTCTCATTTGTTAATCTTAATTACAGCAAACTTACGCGATAGTCGTCAGTTGTTGATAGACATGTATATCATCCTCACAACGGCAGGGATCTTCAGTCCACTCGTGGCCCTGGGACCCCTGACAAACTTCATTTTTACGGGATGACTGCAGAGACCTCTTTCGGGTAAATTATCAACCCTGAATGTTCATCTTAAATATCTCTCGACAAATCACATTAATTAAAATCGTTCGGTGACAAGCAACTTGTAACACGAGTATTGTGGTGTCAACTGCTTCTTTTCTCTCCACTTTTAAATTACCAATTCTATTGGTGCTTCTCAGAGAGAGCAGCTGGTTCGGGAAAAAGGTTAGCCAGGAGTCCCAGGGTCCACGAGTGCAGTGTCCCTGACCTTGCGAGAATGCATGTACGAGGGGTTATCAAAAAGTTCGTGGACTACCGTCATAGAATTAAAACCGCTAGAGGTATATCAATGAATTTTCAAACATTAGAAAAGCATAACCTTTTCTATCTATTATATAAACTATATATCATACGCTTTTTAAAATGAATTATTTTAAATCATTTTAAGCAATGGTATGTCCAGGGGCGCAACATGACGCATTTTCTACCTGAGTGTAACTGAGAAAAACTCTTCTGATATGAGCATTTGTCATCCAATAATGACGTCAATTCACACTTGTGTTATGAACAATTTTTCCGTAAAAAATCCAATTTTTATCTCATTTTGTAAGTTCTATGAAATTTTATCGTAAAGAGATACGTTCACTTTATGCATAAAATGGCCCTGTCCTTATATCAATTAATTGACTATCACCCTCTGTCCCATTTCATATATCAAAATAAAGTAGAGACTTAGTGCTTTCATTTCCTATAACAAAATTTCTTTTTGAGAATCCAGGTATTGGAAAACAGGCTTTGAGAAAATGCAATGTTCTTGAAATTTGCAGAAAACATGCGTATTTGACTACTTTCTGCAAAGAATTAGAATATGAGCACAGCCCACGATCCAAAAATTTAAACATGTTTTGTGATTTTTAGAAACCGATCTTTCATTATGTAATTGCATATTTTGGATCAGAGGTTGTGCTCTATATGAAATATTGAAAAAATACCTCAACTTTTGGCCATTTTTAAGGGAATTGACAGGATATGGGGAAAATGACGAATTTTATGACGTCATAATGCATTGACTAAAGAGAAAATTACGTCATGTTCAATAGATACACGGTCACCAAGGGATAAAGTTATAAATACTGCATTTTCAATCAAAACTGAGCAGTTTCGATTTTTCAGAAATTTTCAGGGCCAAAAAAGGCCCTAAGTGGCACGGTACGCCAGAGGCCCTGGGTTCGAGTCCCGGTTGCGACTTGATTTAAATCCACCACCCAGAAAACCGTTTGAACCATGAATACTACACTGCTGCAGTTAATATTTCCGTAGAAAATAATTAAAATTGAAACACTTCCAAATTTGATTTGAAATACACTTTCAAGTCAAAGTTTGGCTCCAACACTCAGAACACAATTTGCATCTCACCATTACACTGCTTCAATATATATATCAATATATACTCAAAAGTAGAATTCAAATAAAATATTTCCAGATTTGATTCGAATTTGATTATCTGTATCGGAGAATTTCACTTCTGGGTCAAAGTTTGACTTACATTTTTAGCTCACCTGAGCCGAAGGCTCAAGTGAGCTTTTCTGATCACATTTTGTCCGTCGTCCGTCTGTCCGTAAACTTTTCACATTTTCGACATCTTCTCAAGAACCACTAGGCCAAATTCAACCAAACTTGCCACAAAGTATCCTTGGATGAAGGGAATTCAAGTTTGTTCAAATGAAGGGCCACACCCTCTTTTAAGGGGAGATAATTAGGAATTAGTGAAAAAATAATGGCATCATTTAAAAATCTTCTTCCCAAGAACCACTGGGCCAGGAAAGATGAAACTTATGTGGAAACATCCTCAGGTAGTGTAGATTCAAGTTTGTTCAAATCATGACCCCGGGGGTAGGATGGGACCACAATGGGGGGTCAAAGTTTTACATAGAAATATATAGGAAAATATCTTTAAAAATCTTCTTAAGAACAGCAAAGCCATGATTGGTCATATTATATGGAAGCATCCTCAGGTAGTGTAGATTCAAGTTTGTTCAATTCATGATCCCCGGGGGTAGGGTGGGGCCACAATGGGGGATCAAAGTTTTACATAGAAATATATAGGAAAATATCTTTAAAAATTTTCTTCTTAAGAACAGCAAAGCCATGATTGGTCATATTTACATGGAATCATCATCAGGTAGTGTAAATTCAAGTTTGTTCAAATCATGACCCCTGAGGGTAGGGTGGGGCCACAATGGGGGATCAAAGTTTTACATAGAAATATATAGGAAAATATCTTAAAAATCTTCTTCTTAAGAACAGCAAAGCCATGATTGGTCATATTTATATGGAAGCATCCTCAGGTAGTGTAGATACAAGTTTGTTCAAATCATGACCCCTGAGGGTAGGGTGGGGCCACAATGGGGGATCAAAGTTTTACATAGAAATATATAGGAAAATATCTTTAAAAATCTTCCTCTTAAGAACAGCAAAGCCATGATTGGTCATATTTATGTGGAAGCATCCTCAGGTAGTGTAGATTCAAGTTTGTTCAATTCATGACCCCCGGGGGTAGGATGGGGCCACAATAGGGGATCAAAGTTTTACATAGAAATATATAGGAAAATATCTTTAAAAAATCTTCTTCTTAAGAACAGCAAAGCCATGATTGGTCATATTTATATGGAAGCATCCTCAGGTAGTGTAGATACAAGTTTGTTCAAATCATGACCCCTGGGGGTAGGATGGGGCCACAATGGGGGATCAAAGTTTTACATAGAAATGTGTATAGGAAAATATCTTTAAAAATCTTCTTCTTAAGCACAGCAAAACCATGATTGGTCATATTTATATGGAAGTATCCTCAGGTAGTGTAGATTCAAGTTTGTTCAAATCATGACCCCCGGGGGTAGGGTGGGGTCACAATGGGTGATCAAAGTTTACAAAGGAATATATAGTAAAAAAATCTTTTTCTCAAGAACAGAAAAGCCATGATTAGTAAAATGATATGGAGGCATCCTTGGGTAGTGTAGAATGAAATTTGTTTAAATGAGGGACCCCGGGGGTAGGGTGGGGCCACAATCTGGGATCAAATTTGTACAAATGAATATATAGGAAAAAATCTTCTGCTCAAGAACAGCAGTGCCATTTGTTATATTGATATGAAAGCATCATCAGGTAGTTTAAAATTCACCCCCCCCCCGTAAACTTTTAAATACTGAACTGATTTCTGCTTTTTTTTCCTTAGCCAATGTGCTCAGGTGAGCGATGTGGCCCATGGGCCTCTTGTTTTTTTTTACTCTTACTATTCTCTGTTTCCAGATCCAAATATCACTGATTTTGAGCATCTTTTGGTTCATTGGATTTTGATTCTGTCATAAACTCTCTTCATCGGAGGAAAACATGTATGCCTTTACAACGCAAAATATAAACTGATTCTGAAGCATCGCATACTTGTATAAATACGACTATCCCCCAATACCCACCTGTAACTGTCCATTCTTTAGTAAAAGACCATTTGTTTTTTGCATCTGAAATCACAATAGTTATTCAACAAATGTCTGTGATGAAATTTTATCTCACTCGAGATTTAGTAAAAGAAGATTAATTCAAAATGTTTAAAATATAATTTCCGGAAAACACAATTAGACATACTTTATCACAATAACAATTACAATTTGTTCTATACAAAATAGGTAACGGTTCTTCAGATGTATTATATAATCCTCGCAATTATAATCTGATGGTAAAAGCTAGAGGAAGCCCAATTTAAATCCGCCATTGGCAAATAACTGTATGCAGAAATAATTCTGGTATTGCTTGATACAAGGTTTCATGCAACACAAAGCAAGGTGTTCAGTAAGTCTTGCATTTGAGTGAGACTCTTGTGCATTCATCTTTTCAATTTCCACTGAGTGTGCAATCTCAAAAACCATCGCAATCGCAATATCAAATTAGGCCTCCTGCGCAAATTAGAAATTATGTCATGAGGGTCAGGCGCAAAACAAGTATGAGACTCCAAGGCCTTCATTAAATGCGCGGTTTTCAGAAACTGCTTTAGAGCATTATGCACCGACACCGATGAATCATACATCCGCGGATGCGCTGCATCGAACACCCGCGGATGCGCTGCATCAAATAGCAGCGAATGCGCTGCATCCAACACCTGCCCGTGCGCAGAGACGACTTGGAAATTTCGACTGGAATAAGGTAAACACGGGGATAGATGTTACAATTGGTTGTAGTTTTATCTTTTTGGTCTTCCTTCTCTTTACCGTCGATGTCTCTTATGTGTTGAGCCTGTAATCTTTGATGGGACTCATTCTTGGCTAGATTTTAAATCCCATTTTCATGCGTGCGCGGCTATTAACAATTAGAATTCTAAGAAAAAGGGGTTGTATTTAGCAGTGTTACTGCGAGGAGCTGCACAAGGGATATTAGGAAATGTTTTGTCAGAAACAGGACAACAAAATGACCTCTTCGTGAAAGCGCTTGAAGAGAGATTCGCTCCACCTTATCAAACTGAGTTGTACCGTGCGCAACTAAGAGAAAGGAGTCAACGGGCATCAGAAACATTATCTGAGCTAGGCCAAGCTGTGCGTAGATTAACTTATTTGGCATATCCATCTGCACCAGCAGAAATAAGAGAAACCCTTGGTAAGGAGACTTTTATTGATGGATTGATAGATTCTGATATGAGACTACGCATAAAACAGAGTCGACCACAGAACCTAATTGAAGCTATACGCCTAGCAGTAGAACTTGATGCCTACCACAAGACAGAAAAAAGAAGCCACATGCGCGCAATTGATACTCACGGACAAGCACAAACTCTGAATTTAAAAGCCATGAAGTAGGAAATGCAGAATGAAATAGATAATTTGGA